>NW_020270425.1:0-453420 GCF_002803265.2 Melanaphis sacchari
TTTATTTGTTAATACATGCTTTATTTAAGTCTATAATATTTTTAATACCTGGAATTTTAATTTTAAATATAAATAATATTTTGCAAATGTTTCATGATTATGGAGACGAATAGACAATCGTAGTATGTAAATGTGTGTAAAATTGTTCAAATTATGTCGTCAAAGTAATGTATCGTAATTACAGATTGCAAGTAATCTATGGTGTACGTACAGCTCCGAAATCTCTTGATTGTTTTAGACCGAACTAAGTCATAACGACAGCTGGAATGTTAACACAGAATTCTGTGGTGTTTGAATAATTTTGAATTTCGATTGAAACGTCCTGTAGGATGGAATGCATACTAATATAATTATTATATTGTGCTCCTATCAGTTCTGATTAATCTCAAGTCTGTCTTATCAGTAATTAAGGTAAAAACTGAAAAAATAAAATCGATTCACCGGAACCGCGATTTCCGTACCTACGTACGTCACTAGCACTCTTAATGGTGAATGGTTCGATATTCGAACAACATAGTGTCAATACTGTCAACTATGTTTTTACAACTCTTTTAAAACACATCAAATACAAAGAATATAATCATTGCGATATATATTATAAATTTTAATACATCTGAAATGTAGCACTTCGTTATACTATACTAATTTTAATAGGTATCATAATCATAATATCGTATGCATATAATACTATACTAGCACTTTCAACGCCGCTGACGCGTATACGCGTCAACAGAGTTTATTCCATTGGGCCAAAGACGCGTTTACGCGTCAGTAACATATACGTTTGTATCCGTCATAATTTAATCAATTTTATTTTATTAAACTCTGAAAGCTTACACGGGCTGTAGACAATAAACTCTAAATTTAAAACTATAATTGGTTTGAGTTTTCGTTATTTTTAGATACGAATAATCGTTATTTTTGACGGCCTTCCCAAAACAATGTATATACATGTATACAGAATGTATTTTAGACATATTATAAATTTATCTACTGATATTTAATCATTTACAAAACATAACAACTATTATAACATACTGTATTATGCAATATTTTTCTATTTATTATATGGTTATTTTCTGTTAGGAAATTTTATATTCATATCTTATAAGTTTAGATTTATGATATATAACATATTGTGTGTGTACTGTCTAAGTATTTTATACACAAAAGATAACAATAAAGTTGTTAAAAATTAATATTAAAATTTTATTCAACTTTATGAATTAATAGAGTTATGCTTCTAAAAACAACGCGGCATCGCGGTATAACTGCCGAAGTCACGGGCGGCGTTGAAAGTGCTAGGATCCACCTTCTTTGTGTTAATTGTTAAATATTGTGTAGACTAGTAGTGTATGATAATTATTTTAGTTAATAAATTTTTACACTAACATTTAGGTGTTTTAGTCATTTTAAATGTAACAATAACTCGCGTTTTTAATCATCAATAAAGGGCTTGTAGATTCAATATTGTAATGTCGTAGCCTATTGATTAAGTATCAACGATACCTATACATTTTATTATCGACAAAATATACTGATATTTATGTACATACTACATACTATAAATATTACACAATTTTTTCTATTTTATCACTTTTAAAAATAGTTAATTATAATTTGTAGTAAATATATTTTTAATTAAAATAATTATTAAACATGGTAAGCAAATAAATAACAAAAACTAGTATAATCGATAAAAGTTAAATATAAACTGATTTTTTGCGAGCCAAGTATTTTATATAATAAACAATAATATTATTCGGAACTCCGAGAATAATTAATGTTAGCAGAAAATAAAATTTTAGCCTGTAAATTTTACAATTATAGCTTGATCGTTTTTTTTTAAAATAATATTTGATCTTTGAAATGTTTTGATGTAATTTTTTTGTTGAACCAATTAAATATTTCTTGCAAATTTTTAACTCTTTGATAAATTTTTGGTTCCAATAACCAGGATTCAACACATGCCAGTAACATTACATTACATGATTTTATACGTGATACAAACAGTCTAGAATATAATTGTATACGTCAAAAATCATTGCATATTTTGGAGTCTTTTGGATTATAAAATTGAAAAGGTTTTGGACATTAATGAATAATATGTTAAAGTATAAAATTATAAACACTAAGTGATGGTTTGGAATATTTAGAGAATTGTAAATTACAAGATTCTTGGTCGAAGGAGTGAAAATATGGAAATCCAAAATATCATCTTTGAATTTATCAAAAATTTGGAATTTTGACATATTGGGAAATATTTGAATGTTTTTATAACAATGATTTTGATTAGTTTAAAAAAGATAATTTTGTTATGTGGGCCGTTCCCGGTGGTACTGCAATACCGGGTCAACCCGCGGTGGAGCAGGAGCAAGCCCCAAAATCTCCACCAGTTTTGAAAAAATTAGTTTAACATTTGAACCCTTCGATGAAGAGTGTATCAGATGTTAAGCTGATAAGAACAGATACTACACTTTGATCTTAGCCGATAGGCCGAGAAGCGATACATTTCCAACATCTTTAAACATACTTAAGGAAAAACGCACATCTAAAACATTTGCAGTTTTAAATTTGAACATTTTTGAAAATGCAAAAAAATCGATTTTCAAATATATCCGATTTTGAAAAATGGCTGTATATTTTAATAACTCATTATTATACACCTTACCTGTCACGGAAAATTAATTTTAAATACACAATTGTATCGTATAATTGTTGAAAATTCGAGTGATCTAATGACACACTTCAATAGCGCCATCTACCGTCAATGAAAACGAAACGCACACTATAAAATATATTTCTCCAAAAACACGTATTCTCGGCTATTCCGTTGTATGTTTCTACACCAAATCAGTTTTTTATTTTATTTAACAGTAGTAAAATACATTAGTAACCGTTTAAACTCAATACCAATTGTATTTTCTCAATATAATTTTAAAAAACTATGTTTTGACGTATGAAAATTTTACGACGGCGATCGCCGACGACGACCGCCACGATCGATGGCTATGTTACGTATAAATACGTAGTGTCGACGTGCGGTGAAATACAGCGGCACTACGTTTCTGTCCTCCGACGACGATTCTATACCAGTAATGCACTCTGGTAACCATATCATAGTCACATGCCTGTGCAGTATTGTTTGTTCTTTTTAAAATAAAACATTGACTCTTTAAAAGTCAAAATAATTTTATTGATATATTTTTATACGGTTCTATTATTTAACACAGGTATAACCGTATAGATAAATATCTATATAAGAATTAATTATGTTCATTTTACTGTTATCAAACGGCAAATGTGTATGACAAAAAACTACGCTAGGAATTTATTTCCGTAACAAAGAAATTATTACAATACAATTACCTACTATTAGAATATTTTTTTGTTTTGTTGATAGTTTTTTTCATTATTTAAATTTTAAAACAGATTATGAGGAATTTTTGACATTTCATTTTACACACTTTTAATTCGCCTTAAAAATTAAATATTAAAAAAATTCCACCAGAGAACACAAATAATAATTTTATATTTAAATTAAATCATAAGTTAATTTAATTTACTATTAAAACGAACATAAGTTGCCATGATAAATCGAAATATGCTGACAATTATTTCGGCATTTAATACATTATATTTAATGAAATATCCATCCTAGTTTTGAATTATTTGAAAACATTTTTTTATTTAATTCAATTTTTTAACTTGAAGCACACTATTACGAATTCTTAGAAAAAGTATATTTTTATTCAATTATTGACATCTATAAAAAAAAATTGTTCTTTTATTTATAAAAATTTTGCTTATAAAATATATGATATAATAATATATTAACATTATAAAATATAAAACTTACCTACTTATTATTAATTTTTTAATGTACGAGATATAAGATCTAATTGATATAAAAATTCAAGTACTTATCATATAAATAAACACACTTGCTAAAAATACCTTTTTAATAAATGTATTTGAAAAAGATATTTATTTTTTAGTGTAAAAAAAATAAAAAAGTTTACTTGAGAATAATCTTTCCATTTAAAAAAAATGAAATTTTGAATACCAAAAACTTTAAAATGTTTATAATATTCAACTAAAAAAATTAATAAGAAAATGTGAATTAATCATTTTCAATTAAACTCTGAAAAATTCAAAGTATTCTCACAGTAATCGTATCAGAAAAATAGGTCAGTCGTTATAAATGGTATAATTATTTTCCTACATAATTGTAAGAAAATAAAAACGGATTAATTATTATTATTATTCATTTGCATTAATGACTTGTGCGGAAGCGTTACTACTATTTATTTTACACTACTGTAATTAATAATTATTATTACTTACTATGCACACATTAACCCGACACACAAGTTTGCGCTTAAAAAATTGCCTTTATTGATCTCCTCAGTAACGGTCGTCCGAATCATTACAAACGGATAGTTGTAAGGAGTTAAGTATAGGCAATTTTTCTAGTGTGTGTGCGGGTTTCGTATAAATGTGTGTGTAACAAGTGAACACGAATATGTATGTATGCGAGTGTAATGTAAAATAAATAGCGAACTGTTACTGTATTAACACGTAAATAATTCATTGCTGCGGCGTTACGCTCGTGAACTGTAAAGTATGTATGCTCATTCGTATGTAATTTTAGTCAATTCTACTGATAGATTTCTGAAAGATATTCGAAAACTTCTGAAAACTCATTTGAATTGGTTAATACATCTGCTTGAGATCGATCAAGCCACATTTAAAATTTTAAAATTTTAATTTTGGATAGGTACCTAAAATTTAAATTATCGTATACTATTTTAAATAGTAATCAAACCAAATGTATTGGAGTTAGGAATGACATTTGAAAAAAAGATGGCCTGATCAATTTTCAGTCGACATAATAATAAATTAAAATCAGTTTTTAAAAATTTAATTACATTACTTAAGTCTATTAGTATGGTTGACAAAAAATTGACATATTTTATTTGATGACCGTTTGCAATCCCCTTAATTTTCAGAACCATTTCTTGAAAACCCTTTGATTTCTATAAAAAACACGTGATTTGAGAATTGAGTATAATTTTTTTAAATTTATTAAATTATGCTGTGGAAATTTATAGGAATCATGGCCAGTAACATATAACACACTTAATTGTTTTATTTTAAATAATGATTTTTTTTTATATAATTTGGTTTTATATGCACTAATACACGCATATTTAAACTCGACCTATATTATTATTAGAATTTTTAATGATTTCTCACTTATATTAAACATCCGTATAGTTTATTTCACATATTTAGTTAAGTTGATACATTTTAGTTGTTTATGCGAGTATCAAAAGTAATTATTTGTTTAATAATATATTAAATAAAAATTAAAATATATTAATAATATATTATGGGAAATCATTTTGATATATATTTTTTATCAATAATAAAATACTTATAATGTTATTATGAAGTTAAACCTGTTTTGTTGGAGGTGGTAAATACTGTCGCCGTTACTCCTTCTTAAAGTCAAGGTCAGCAGCCGCAATAGATTGTTGACCTACTGAAGTGGTTCGAGAAATATTCAGTTATGTGGCTTAAAGACGACAACTTCTTCTTCTCTTTTACCTTTTAACTATTTTATTAATTATTAAATAATGTGTTCCTTATCTAGTTATAAATTTAAATTTAATCAGGTGATTGGAAAAGTGTTTACGTGACATACATTTTTAGAGAAAAAAAAATGATTCTTCAACTGCGACCTAAAGAAAATAAATTATGATACTCAAAATTGTGATACTGTGTTGGATAATAATTTGTTCAACAGCGATGTTATTTTACACAGAACATTTTTACTTAAGTATTTTTAAAACTCGTAAGTACTATAATAATGTATTATTTACATTGTTAACATTTTGCTAATAGAAATGTTTATTATACGAGTGTAAAATAAATTAAATACATTTCAATATATCTTATAATCAATAAACATATAAATATAATATATAAATCGGTACTTTTTGAACAAATAACTATCTAATTACTTATTAGTTATTATACAATAATATGCGATCAATATATCCGCTATTACGTAAAAAGATATTTTACAATTTAAAATATAAGTTATAGTTGCTCATAATATGAATAATAATACAGTAATACTTAAATAAAAATGAGACAAAGGTTATATTTATTGTAAAGTAAAATATAGTACACAACGAACAAGATGTATTGACATAGACATTTAGTCATGATATAATATTATTTTTAATGTAAATATAAAGTTTTTTTTTATTTAAACAAAAACAGATTAATTTAATACATTATATTATGTTGGTATGCACCATTATAAAAAACATACAATAAAGACTTAAATATATCGCCATATAAAATATAATATAAAAATTAGAATATTTCATCGAAGCTCATCTTTACCTAAACTGGCTTATTATTATTGGCCCAAAATAGTTGTCTAAACAGTGTTTCTTAACCAGTGTGTCGCCGGAAAGTCCAAATATGTCGCTAAGCATATTAAATATGATTTACGAAAATTGATAGGTATTTTTAATACAATATGTAATTTCTATGATGATTAAAAATAAGTTATCTGTTATCGAAATTTATCATAATTTTTTAAGTTGTATTTGTTTTTTTGTTATTTTATATTATCAATTTAAATTAAATACTTAATATTAGGTAACTATTATTATTATTATTTTTTTTTTATCATGTCGTAAAGTATGAAATATTTAAATAGTGTATCGCTATAATACAAAGGTTGGAAACACTGCTTTGTAGAGACATAGAGTACAGATTACGATATAGAAACTATTTAAATTATTTTCCATAATACACAATTTATATTAAATTTTGTATTATGGTAGTGACTAGTGGCTTTGCCATCACACCCCCCAAAATGTATATAAACCATACACATAAACACGAATTAGTCAAAGTTTTCTATGAAGATAATATATATTAGGTACGTTATTAATTTATATATACATAGTTAACAGTTAATTTATGTTACAGAAAAACCTCAAAAATGCTCGGATAAAACGCAAACTATTGACGATACTTGGGCGAAATGTTATATTTCGGCTTTTGCTCGGACAAACATAGTTGTGAGTTGTGACCAACCTTATTTTGACAAAACTATAGCGTCTTAAATACTATGATATAAATATAAAAAATTATAAAATAAATATTATTATTCAACTATAATTAAACATGATTAAATACGCATAAATAATTATAATCTTTATAATGATATTAGGGATAATGTTGATTTTAAGAATTAAAACAGTGAGTACATTTATTTATAAAAATACGACAAAAAAAATATTTTTGAGGTGCTCATATATATATGATTATTTTCTATTCTACCGTCTACAATATTATAACAATTAGTTAAGGTGTATTCTGTATATTTATAATAAAACTAATTTAAGGAGTAAATAAAATACGATAACAATGATAAATATTAAAAACGTGACGTGATCACTAATCATTAATAATTATATTAAAGTCCCACCAAAAAAGTTACTTAGGTTGGTTACAACTAGGTGTATCAGGGAAAAGCCGAAACATGAAATTTTGCTCAAGTATCGAGGGCAATTCGCGTTTTCTCTGGGCATTTCTGAGGTTCACCCAATTTTGGCTTTTGTCCGTAACATATGTATTATGCAGAAAAGATATTTTTACAAAAAATGTCAGCATATTTTAATATATATATATATGTGTGTAAATCATTTAATCGAAAAAAAAATAAATAAGAAAATAAAATAAAAATTGTAAAAAATAATTAGGCCATTAGGTACATACTTTTTAATTTCGTATAACACATTTAGCATTTTGTACTACATAAAGTGTGCCGTACAACACACAATTTTAGTTCCTGCTACAATACATTCTTGTGCCTTAGAATGGCAACGTTTTACATTATTATTTTTTGCCAAGGCCAGCACAATATTATTACATTAATACTATACAATTTCGGATTTTTGAAATTTATTTTACTTTATTTAACAAGCCACAAACGTAAATAAAAAGTATTAGGTACATGTACATTATTAAAACGTACGAGGTAAATTTATACGTGAAAAAAATAAATATATTTCATACTTAAAATATGTTAATGGTTGTTTATGGAAAAACTATTCTAATAAACTATCTATATTATATAATATTATTTATACCTAGTATAAAATATTGTAAGGTTCAATGTTTTACTGTATCTAGTAATATAGAATATGTTATTATTTAAACCATTATTGCTTATTTGTTTGAAAAGCACTCAATGTTATCTCTATGTCAGAACCTTTGTCGTAATATTTATTTATTTAAAATGTGGAATTTATTGACAATTGTTTCAAATATTGATTGCATTAATCTGAAAAGTATAAACATAATAATTATTAATACCTACCTTTAAATTTAGTTATGTGAATAAATATTAGCTTGAATATTTTTAGTATCGGAGAACCTACTATTTGTGTTTAATTGTGTATAATTTTATTAAAAGTTAAAAAGAAAAATATCAAAGTATTAGTTATAGCAAATAAGTGAACCCGATTACAAAAAGATTAAAACAATGAAAAAAAAATAGCTTCCTCTAAAAATCAGCTACCCGAAAAATAACTCTATTTATAAACCCTCATCTTAAATACCTATGACTCTGGCGTATACTTAACACCTACTATTCAGAAAAGTGGTTCCCTTTGTTTTTAATATGTATCCTCATACAATAAATATTTTGAGTATATTTTCCTGTATAAACCTTTTAAATTTACATTTAAAAATAATAATTAAATTTGTTAGGGCCGTTGTTCTGTAGTACACTCAACCACACTAAATCTAGCCACAGATAGATCACTTGATTAAATAATTAATCTAATTACACTTATAATTATTTTTATTAGGTATCTACCTAGATTAATCTTAAAATTATGACTCTATCAAAACCTCAGTACTCAGTAGTTTCCTACTATAGCCCTTATACTATCTACTAATAATTATTATAATTACAGGTAAATACAGTACCTATGTTCATGCTATAATAATTCTAAAACTTAATATGCAATAACAATAATGGTTAATTACAGTAAAAATTTTTTGTATTTATCAATTAACTTTTGTTAAAATATGATAATTTAAAAAAATTACATTTTTTTTTTGGATTGTAAATTATTTAAAATTTAATTTAAAAACAAAAGAGGGGGAAATAGGTAACCACTCCTACTGTACTTCAACATTGAGTAGGTCACTGTAATGGATTTCTATTTGAATTCAATGATAAATTATTACATACGAAAAACAGTTCTTAGTGGAGACGGTCTAGTAGGTAGCCTATATTACCAAGTATAATTTATTTTATAATTATATCGTTGTATTATAATTTATAGAAATTTATTTTTCTATTTCTAATACGATAAGTTAATTTTTTCTCCCAAAACATTGTACTTATCATACTAGATATTATATATTATTGTTATAACTTTTAATTCAATACCGTTTATTTGTAGAGCGATGTGAATAGGTTAGTGGTACTTATAAATTGGAAATAGTTTAATTTAATTTTAAAATTAATCTAAATACTTTAAAAACTTTTCATTTGGTAAAAACATAATAACTTATTTATCAATGGAATGTTTTAAGTTTAACTACAACTATGAAAAGTTTAATTTTATTAAAAACCACGGTTAATACTTTTTAAAGTAAAAATAAACAACTTAAAGCGTTTCATGAAAAATCGTTATTTTATGCGCGACTAACCAATTTCGTTCACATTTGATCTTAAAACACTAAAAAATATTTACGAGACTACGTTCAAAACTATTTTATATAATTCTTGTAATAAAAACTTGTGTGGAACTTTGTATTAAATTTTTAAATTTAATTGATATATAAATATAAAAAGTGTTATGAATTTTATATTGTAAAATAATTTACAAATTTTAGTGATATCGATGAATTTAGTAATTATTTCTAATTTTAAATTCATATGAAAATATGAAGTGACTATGTATTTCTAATATTTTTTGATTAATAAACGAAAAACTTAATAGGAATTTTGTACTATAATTTATATTTATAAATTTTATTTTTTACTAAAAACAAAAATTTTATCATATTATATCAAACAAAATTTAAATTTAAATATTTTTAAATTATTTGATGACTAGTAAATGATTATATAAATATTCTAAGAACATTTCAAGTTTCTGCAGTTATTTATTTTTAGTTTACAATAAAAAAATTAAAATTGATTTCGTTACTTTTGGTCCCCTCATAGTATCAACTAGATCTAATTTTTTAATAAAAACTACCTACAAAGTTAAAATCAAATTCTTATTTTTTTTTTTTACTGTTCTATTAAGTTATAGGTATTAAATCAAAAAAAAAACACGTATAATTATAAATAACAAAAACTAATAACATTCATCGCTCCAATCAGAATATAAAAGTATAAATTAATAATACTTTTTAACGCTTTAAAAAAATTATGAAGAAATCATAAACAATATTATAGAATATTCTTAATAAATAGCTTAGGTATACTCAATTATTATATTTTTACATATACAAAATGTAAGAACAGAAACTTAAATGTATTTGATAAATGTTGATCATTTAGCTATAAGATTTTTAACACCATTGATTTCTTTTCGGGGAATAAAATGTAATCAAATATTAGAAAATTGTTGCAATCGCAGAAATAATATGCGTGTTTGGATGTGCGTTTTTGAAAGTATGTCAGCGTAACATATTTTGCTACGTATCTATTTTGCACACACTATTGTTGTACGCTTAATTACAATTAGTAGGCTTCCGTAATATATAATAAATTACGTTGGTATACTAGGTAAATTCGAGAAAAAAGGAATGAGTCGTGTTTCTAACGATTAAATTAAATATATTAAAGCAGTATTTTTTTAAATTTTAAATTTTTGTAGTTGTAGTTTTTTAATGGTTTCTTATTCAAGTTTTATATTTTAATTTTAATTATTCTTATAATTAAATTATGATACGGTAGATAAATATAAGCCGTATTTTTCTTTATTTTTTAAGTGTTTGAGATTAGAATTTTGACGAATTTCATCAAATCAAAAAATAATTTAATAGCTCGTAGAGCTGATATTTGAATACAAAGTTTTTTATAAGTTATTCAATAGAAATTAAAAACATTTAAAATCCACAATTTTTTACATTTTTTTACATTTTATGTCGGTGAGAGGTTTTTTGCTAAAACTTGTTCAAATTACTGTATAATAGTTCACAGATAATAGGAAAATAAATTACAAAGATACTACAATGACACAGACTGCTGGCGTACAAAAATTGGTTTTTCTTTAAAATGCTAAAAAACTTTCTTTTTTTTTTTTTGTCTCGTAGATGATTTCACGGAAGAAAATTATGACACACAGTCTTTTTTAGAGAGATTAATCTATCTAGAAAGACAAGAGCATGTGTCAGTAATGTGCCGTTCGTTCAAGTTACCTAAAGATGACGATGACTACCAACAAGCCGTTAATGATAGTGTACTCTTGGACCACATTTTGGTTGATAATCGACATAAGCTGCTCTATTGTTACGTACCAAAGGTGAGTTAACATAATGTTATAGATTATTAGATCTTAATAGGACATTTTATACCCGGAAGCGTTGTCTCGGTCTTATAAAATAGAAAATTTGATTTGCGATTATCAAAAACATTCTTGTATTTTATTTTAGCTCCAATAATAAAAATTAATTGATTTATTATCAAACTTAATGGTATATTTAAATGTATTTAAATCGTTTAATCACTATGGTTATATGTATGTAAAATATTGTTATTTAAAAATGCTCATAATATAACCACTTTGAAAATCAAAATATTGTAAAATACCAACGTACAAATATAGGCTGTAATGTTCTAATTGTAATTATTTAAGTTTGACAGTACAAGTAATTTCGATTAAAGATCACTATGATATTAAATCTAGCAATACAAAGTCGGTTTTGTCGAACGCTAATTTGCTGTGCTATAATACATTTTATAAAATAGAGACAATACGTTATGAGTATGTTGGTATGATGTACTCTAACATAATTAAGTATTTACGGTAAAACAGTCGGTGGCCAGTGCGCATACGTTTAGGTAAATAATGTATGACCACGAAGATTAAAACTAGTTTTATTCTCCATAGTTCATAGTATTAACTACTAACCCACTTATACTTTACCGACCGACTTCAAAAACAGATTGGAGGTGTACGTATACTTTTCTTTGTACATATAGTATACTATATAGTACCGTACAATATAAATACACACTCACGTATAATTAAACCAGGTGTCCAGGTTATTTCGTATATATATATATATATATATATATATATATATATATATATATTGCAGTGGTTCCTAAAGTACGTGAACCGTGGTGCCCTGGGGAGTTAAAGAATACTTTTCAGGTTGAATTACTGAAGTTTAAGATAATAGTAATAAATAATAATAATATATATTATAATAAAATAATGTTTTTGGAAATGAAATTGACGTTATAGCTATAATTTATTGTTCTAATATTATAATATGATGTAAAACAATTGTCTAAGTACGTCATATTGTATTGTTTATTATGTGTTTTATAAAATGTATAATACATTTGTGTATAATTTAAAACTTAAAATAATAATAACGATATTATACGGTTTATTGTGTACCAAAAAAAACCTGACTATTTCATTAGCTATTCATTTCTGCTAGTAAATTGACTCTGATTAGTAGTATGGGTTACCTAGGTAAAAAAAATTAAAGAAAAACATCAATTTTTACGTGAATGTAGCATTTGAAAAATTTTTTTTTTCTGGTTTAACTTAACGGATAACCGTAACTAATTGAAATTTTCACAAAATGTTTAAATCTTAAATATTATCATTTTTTACACAAAGTATTTTTTTTTTAGATTTTTTTCTATAAAAATATATTTCCTGTGTCAAAAATCTTGACCATTTAATACAAGATTCTTCATAAGTCATTTCATAATATTATTATTTTATTTTATTGCTGGAAGCTGATCAACAGATTTCGTTTAAATTTAAAGTTATAATACAGTTAGAATTACATAAGGAAAACCTTGTGTTAATTTTTCAATCTTATGCTTTAAAAAATTAATGCTCAACACATTTATAACTACAAAGTTATTTGCAATATTTTGTGGTTTTATGGAATTTTGTAAATATTTAAATTTATTCAAAATAATTTTGACTATGCATCTTTAAATTTTTAAATAGCTAAAATAATAAATTATGAAAAACTTTGTATTCAATTTTCAAGTTTTTGTGATTTTTTTATCGACATTATAGAAAAAATTCAAATGTCTATAAGTAATTCAAAAAGTTAATATTATATCATATTATGTAAAAAATGTCAATATATTAGGCGGTGTGTATGGAAAATTTTTTTTTGAATTACAAGTTACAACAGAATATTAAAAAACCCATTGAGGAGAAATTGCTTTTTATGAGCGATATCCAATGTCGTAAAAATTTGAAATTCAAACGCTTATAAAAAATGAAAAATAAATATGAGTTCTGGTAATTTTTTTTTTTTATTACACATAGTAAAACTTACGAAGAATCTGTATTAAATTTTTATATTTTCAATACAAAAATATGAAAAAAAATCTAATTTTAATTACATAATAGTAAGTAAATTTTCGTGATTTATGGTAAATGTTGTCAACATTTTAACATTAAACGCTTGCTTATATAAAAATATATTGTCACCGCGTATTTTTGATATTTTTAATTGATAAATAAAAAACTTATGAAAAACCTTGTATTAAATTTTCAGCATATTTTTTAACTATTGAATAATTTTTTTATCGAAATTTATAGATAAAAAACTAAACAAAATTTAGGGAATTCAAATGTTAATAAATATCGTATCTAAAAAAGAGTCAAAACATTTATAAAATTATACCATGGTATGTAACACGAATATTTTATGACAATTTTAAGTATCTGTGGTTATTTGTTTTTGAGTTATGTACAAAAAAAAAAAAAAATTCGATTTAGTCAAATACTAGTTTTGCGTAAAGATTTTCATTTTTTTTTTTTTAAGTTTTGTGAATTTTTTACTTTTGACATCCATTAGATCCAATTCGCTTCAAAAAACTGACTTAAATAGTTGTAAACCAAAGAGTTTTTACTTTTCCAAAAGTTTTATATCAAGACACAAATGTCAATAAAATAAAAAAAATAAAAACCCACGTCATCGTTGAGTCACAACACCCACCACGAAATCAACGCCTCGCCCTTTGCAGCTCACGTATTCGTGTATTATTATAAATGCAGTGTTTTTTTCAGACCTCCTATCCCGGGAGGTATCGTACATTTTCAAAAGAATTCAATAAGATAAGACCAAATAATGGAGGGAAGTAAAAATAAATCTAAATTACACAGGAACACAATTTTTGTAGTTTTTTTTTCACATAAGAAGTGGTCTTATAATTAACGAGTACCTAATGATCTCCAATACAACCTATAACCTCTATCATGATATTTATTTTGTCTTATTGTTAGTCGACGTAGTAAGTCTTACATTTTTCCGGGAAGGGGGGGGAAGTATTACCCCCCGGTCACCCCCTAAAAAAATAAACACTGATTACACGGCATTCGTTGACCATCGCTGTGACGTTTCGTCCGCAGGTGGCGTGCACCAACTGGAAACGGGTGTTGATGGTGCTGTCGGGGAACGCGCAGCCGGACGCGGCGCCGAACCTGTCGCAGATTCCGGCGGACATGGTGCACAAGCCCAGCACGCTGGACCGGCTGAGCGACTACTCCGCGGCCCGGGCGGCCGACATGCTGGCCACGTACACCAAGTTCCTGTTCGTCCGGCACCCGTTCGAGCGGCTGCTGTCCGCGTACCGGAACAAGCTGGAGCAGCGGCACCAGGACAGTTCCCGGTACTTCCAGTCGAGGTTCGGCCGGCGGATCGTCCGGCGGTACCGGGCCAACGCCACCGAGCAGTCCCTGCGCGACGGCGACGACGTGACGTTCGCCGAGTTCGCGGCGTTCGTGGCCGACACCCGGGACACGGTGTTCAACGAGCACTGGGCGCCCATCGACAGGCTGTGCCGGCCGTGCGCCGTCAACTACGACTTCATCGGCAAGCACGAGTCGCTGGTCGAGGACTCGGACTACCTGCTCCGGCACGTGGTGGGCGCGGCCGACGTCCGGTTCCCGAAGGGTCCAGACTCCAACACTTCCACGCAGCTGGTCAAGTACTTCGCGCCGCTGGACCACGACACCGTGCTCAGGCTGTACAGCACGTTCGAGCTCGACTTCAAGCTGTTCAACTACAACTTGCAGAACATATTCGGCTACGAAGTGGGCTAAGGGCCGCTGCGCTTTCACCGCAGTACTTCGTAGTCGACTGCAGGCGCCGCACCCGTGCGAATCATCGTTAATCTGTTATTACGAGTATCATCATCATTATATGCGGTCGGAAGAAATCCGAGAAAAACTTTTACGCGTGCTCTAAAAGTTCAAAATAACGCATTTTTTTTTTTTTTTATTTAATTTAAAACACGTTTTGAACCCAAACAATATTAATTTTTTTATTAAATCAAAAAAAATAAAAATAATAATAACAACTTTTGCAGGATTGCACGATTTCAAGTCTTCTGTACGCGGACTTTTAATCTGATAACAAAATTATTTCCATTTGATTTTCTGTCGTCACTCGTAGGTAATCTAGATTTTCGTCGTCGCATCGCGTTTCGAAAGATTTCGATTGATTGTATTTGAAAAACCTGTTAGCACGTTATAAAGTTACTTTTTTTTTTTAAGTAAAAATCATAAAAAAAAAAACTGGATTTCAGTGTTACGTGTCCTAAAAATGCTCTGAACAATAAATAAAATGGCCTTAAAATAGAAAACTGTAAATAAAACGGAAAATACATTTTTTTTATTGTGATTAAAATATACTTAGTTTATAGAAAACAATGCAAAGTGCATCAAAATCCTTGTCTTAATTATTATTATTGGAACCTACTGCAAAATACTATCCGGATAACTTTATCCAACGTATTTTCGATATTCTTTATGTGCATACCTTTTAGAAATTTTTTTGTGTATTATAAAATAATAATATTTTAACTATTAATTATTATTTATTACATGTTTTTATCGATGAAAATTAAAAACGGTTTAAGGTTGTGCTCACTAGAAACTATGTGATAAATTTAATGAATACGAATAAAAACTATCATCACGACTTTTTTTTAGTAAATTCGCTGGAAAATTATCTTTGAATATGGAACTCATTAGTCTTACAGGAGAAAACGTATGAGATCTATGAATTTGGTTACGACAATGTTATGATACGTTTGTGTACCCGTGTAATGTACGATGCAGTATTCTCTAAACTTTAAGATATTTTCGTTCTTTGAAATGACTTTTTTATATATTGATGTATTATTCATAATTTTAACGTAACATTTTTTGATCCATTTGATACGATAGAATATGTAATAAATATTATAATTCATAATTTACTATGTACGCAAAAAGTACAAACATTGTAGCAACCACATACGTACATTTAAATTATATTACCCAATAAAAATTTTGTTTATGTGTACCAGCTGTTACGTCTGAACTACGGTCTACGATGATACTAAGCTTCCTATTATATGTTATGTACACTTAAATTTATTATTAATTTATTAAATAATATTTATTGTGTAAACGAGTCGTGAGACTTTCACAAAATTGTACATTTTTAATTTTTATATAATAATACGATTAATTATTATTGTTATTAATTGTAATATACCTAAATAATACATCCTATAAAATTTTCTAATGTCTATTGATGTATACCTGTCATCTGTATTTTATTATTAATCCTATTTCATAAACAATATTACAGGGTATTATAGTGTACTATTATAAGTACATAATTAATGTTAAGTATTACAATTATTTATTGTATTTTTTGACGAATTAATTCAAAACACTTTTTATTAACATAAAAAAATTATCTATGTCTAGCAGATCACAAGAAAATATGTTATTTACGGTTGAAAAAACTGAAGAACTGATAAGGTAACTGATAAGATGGGTTTTAATTTTGAATTATGGATCTATAAACTTATATTATCTAAATTAACTCATATTTATAGCAAATGTAATTTTTAACACTTCTAATCTTTTGACCTTACGAGTTACCAAAGTACAAACTAGATCCAATTTGTTACCAGAAACCACCCTCAAAGTTGAAAATTAGAGCATTTCTACTGCTTCTAAATGTGACGACTGACACCAAGTGTAGTATAAAACCAATATTTACTCGTAACTTTGCTTAGAATTAAAAAATATATTTTAACAAAATATAGATAAACTTTGCAATTAATTTTTCATTTACTATATACAAAGCATAATAAAATTAGTGAAAATGTTTTAATTTATCGCGTTATAAAAAAGTTTTATAATGAACCCATTCAAAATAAATTCGAATAAAATTCGCCTGTAAAAAGTTATAGATTCTTATATTAAATAAAGCTAATTAAAGATTCAATTAAAATACATTTTTATAGAAAATATCATTTGTTAGTAGATATCATATAATATATAATATTATAATGTTCAAACTGTTTTTAGTAATTAGTGGTCCACAACAAATTGTCAATACTATTGTTTATCGGCTGCATTTTATATTCAAATTTATGACCATATGAGATTTAATTTAAATTGTTCATAACTATGTTTTGTCGTCGAGTAGCGTCTCAGATTTATCTGAGTAATAGTTTTTTATTATTTTCATGTTTTTCATATATTTATAACGTTTACTACTAGGTACATAAAATGTTTACAGTTACCTATTCTGCATTGACGAGGTCCATTCAGATACACTTTCACAGTTATTTTTATACTATATTTGTATATGCTGGGTGACTGTTTTATCGAACAACACTTTTAATTTCTATAATTATTAAAGTTTTTGGAAATATTTTTTTTTTACATAATTCCTATAGTTAAAGTAAAACATAATTTTTTTAAGTTTTTTACGTTTTGTATGATAACATACATTTTTAATTTCATATTTTGAAGCAGAATATTTTTATGTTTTGATATATAAAAATTGAAATTCGGACGAGCAGATTATAAATTATATGTATTTAAAATTTAAGTAAGTGAAGAAGTTGACTGATATTTGGCGGGTTATTCCCGTATCACTCTACTCCGTTTACCAAAACTTTAATTATTTGTCTGAATTTCGATTTTTATACATTCAAAATACTCCGAATAATATTTTGTTTCAGAAAATAAAAAATAAGAATGTATATCATCTTTAAAAAAAGTAAAAACTTAAAAAATTATAGCGATAAAAATATTATTTAAAAAAATAAATATATTGTTTTATTTTGACCAGAAATTATGTAAAAAAAATAAATTTAAAAACGTTAACAGATTCTGAAAATAAGTGTTCTTTAATAAAATAATCACTCTATACAATTTAACTGTGAAATATGTTGTTTGTTAAATTCTAAAATCAAAATAAATTATGTGATGACAAAATATTTATTTAATTTTATCCTCCATTATAAATTATAAAACAATAATCTGTTGTGCATATTTTGTAGTTCTTATAATTTTTATTTTCTATAAATATATTTTTAATATATACCTACGATATAATATTTGCTTTGTAAAATATAATATATAGATTAAATATAATTAATTATAAATAATAAGTATATAATTTTTAATATTTACATATATGTGATTTACCTATCGATAGGTTCTTACTATTTACAAAATATGTATAAATACTTTGAAGTTTTTTTTTTTTAATTTCCAATAAGTCATTATAAGCATTTCGTATACATAAAAATTGAATTTATAACGTAATATTGTTCATATTAATTACATAAAATTAAAATTTAACTTAACTGTTAATTAAAATAAATTTAAAACAGTAAATTATTAAAAGAAAAATGTACCTCGGGTCCCCTAGGGTCTGAGCCCGGCAGCTATCGTACCCTTTTATCTCTCTTTGTTGCGCCACTAATAATATCAGTTGATTAAAATATTGAGAACGACTTAAATCGTATAAAATTACTAATGATTAATATATTTTAACTTAAAAGTTTAAATTATAGAACTTAAGAAAATAAATAAATTATAGATGTGGGCAATGGTGGACTATGAAAAAAATGTTGGCTCGAGAAAATTATTTCACCGGCCATTAAATTTTTAACGCTTTGTATATTATATTTAGTGTTTTTTTTTTTTTTAGGGCATTGGTGTTTGATTATTTTGTAGTAATTTAGATAATATATTACCTTTAAATTTATTAGTAATTATGACTAAACAAATGACTTATATTTTGTATTGATAAAAATTAAAAACAGAATATAATACTAAATGTATATAATGTATTTTCCTCTATAGCCATAAACAAAAATTCATCAAATTATTAATCGAACAGTCCACTATTCGCTGCGTCCTTCCGAAGCAATTCCGGATATCCTGCTGGCCGCGGTATATTAATATAGTCCACTACTGGACGTAGATAGTTTCAAATTTACTTCCATTTTATCGTTATGATTTATTGACAAGCAAATAATTTTATTTTCCTCAATAGTTACATAAAATTCAACCTTAACATATTTAATAGGTATACCTTTATAACAATATTAATTAATGTGTTTTAATAGTGTTTATTATGAAAACTAATAACGTAAAATTAATCATAGGTATTATCGGCGGACAACCTGTTAAAGTATAAATTGATCGTTTAAATCGTTTAAGTAAATATTTGTTTAACACCATGCGAAATATTGTGGTAATATATAGTCAGTGTATCTACTTAGGTTATGTAATATACGTAACATGTCAGTTTATAAAATAATTATTAATTAATTTATACTACTGCGTAAACAATAAATAATAATGTTATTTAACGTGAATTTAAAAGTGCGAAAGCACACACCAATTAATTTATAATATAATACCTATATACAAGTATCCATTTAAATCCTTATGCGCACGCTGCACAATCTACACTTAATTAATTTTTATTAAGGTTTCATATATAGTGTGCAATTACCGGCCTATATTATTATATATTCAATGTTGTATACTTGACAACGTACAGTATAATGATATGCTATGCGCTAAGTCGAACACGAACTTTGAGAACCCATTGCTGACGTCATACAAAAAATCGATAGGCCCTCCCTGTAACACATATCTAGGCTTCTATATAGTATTAACAGCTGCAACTGACGAACGTGTGGGTTGCGTATTTAGTGTTCTTTAACCGAGTCGCTTTACACATGACAGTTTGATAGCGAACTTGTTATAGCAAACAACAACTTCCAGTGTTTATATAAAATTTAAAGACAAATATCGTTTGTTTTTTTTTTTTAATGTATCGTGTGAAATTTCTATGTCTGTAAAGTTGAAGCAACGATAATAAAAAAAATTAAAAAATACAATTACACTCGTTTACTTGAAATATTATTAAATATTATTTTAATTCTATCTAATCACAATTTTTTTCTAATCATTTAAATTGCCATATTGAACAAACTTTTCTGAAGTTAATTTTGCAAACAATTATTTAAACGTCAACTAATTTTACAATGGAAATAATAAAAGCAAACGATGACAGTAATATTAACATCAATAATTGTAATCGAACGGATATTGCAGATGAACACGACAATGCACTTTATTCGTTTTGTGAAAATAGTCACATGAATTGGAAGTAAGTTCTACGATTAAATTATTAAAATTATTAAAATATTTTTTTTTTATAGAGTCATTATTCTTAAAATTTTTCGAAATAATAAATAAATGTTTAAAATATGAACATTTTTAGATTTTTAAATTTTAGTAGTAAGTACTTATAGGTTACTAGTATGAATCCTGAATTAGAGCAATATATAACCAGAGAAAATTATAATTTATCGCACAAAGTCTTAAAATGTAAAACAATAGTAGGTATATTGATTGAATTTAAAAATACCACCATATGGTTTAAATTGTTTTAATTTAAAATTATAAAAACCTTTTTTTCGACTTGAGTTATTTAGAATATTTACAAAAATTGAATTTATCTATTGCTCAACCTCTATGATTAATTCCTTTATTAAATACAATTAATTATATCTATGATCCTCGAATAGACTGTCTTATGTCTGGAATACTCTTTAAAACGTTGGGAAATCGTGAAGTGTCTAATTTCTAGTCCTATAAAAGTACGCTAGAGCTTGAATGCTTAAAGTACCTATTATCATCGAGGAACTTTAATTTCTACCATACGTTACAATTTATTATGTACTTAAAATATTAATGTAAGTAAAATAAAATATAAAAATGAACGTCAAAATTAAAATTTTGACTATACACTAGCTGCCTTCCAAAGATAACGTTGAAAAAATATTAGTTTTAATTCGAAATGCTGCCTGGGTTTTAGTACTTACGTTATATCCGAGTTTTTTGTGTAATATTTGAGTTGTAGCCCTATTAATATTTACTATTTTAAAATGTGTCTATTATTATTCATCCACACATATAATATTTATATTGCTTGTTTAATAATAATGACAGCCAACAATCGTAATATAGGTTTCTTTATAATCATATAGTGTCATAATATTAGAATATTATAAAATGTTTCATTGCTCATCATTTTAAGACCTATCTATCATAGTATATTATTGTTGACAATAATAACAGTTATGAATTAACAAATTCAAATTTATAAAAAGAAGTATCGAGTACATTTTTACCAGCGCCATAATATTATTATTATTTTTTTTTAAACATGACAACAATTTAAAATAAAAATGGCAAAACAAAATGTTTAACCTACCTGTACCATAGCAGTACTATATAGACAGTCTGCGATGTAAAACTGAGAAGGAGAATGAAGTTCCGTAATGTATGTAATATTTATTTTTGTATTTTTAATTTTTAATTAGCATATACAAAAAAAAAACATATGCAATAATTCAAATGTATAGTAGTTGAAAAAAAACCTTCATTCAAAAGACATTTTTAGCGCAGAACACAACTATAGAATATTTTTGAGAGGCTTAAGTTTTCCAAATAAATTTTTGATAAGACTCGTTTTGGAGCGTTATAACTTAAAAAATTATTGGGAGGATATTTATGATATTGCGAGACACTACTTCACCAACCCATACAGTACTTTAAAATTATGTCTATATTGTTGAATGTTAAAGGAAAGAGGCACACGTTTAAACATTTATAAATTTATAACTTTTATTATAACAATATAATTTAATCGGAAATCTGTTGTTAATTATGTATTAAAAATTGTAATTTATAGTTCTGCTAAATCGATGAACAATTTTTTTATTATTATTATGGTTTTTAATATATAGTAAAATGTCTTCAATAAATTATTAATTATATTTAATATAGAAATACAAAATTAAAAAAACTATATTTTTGTGTTTGATACTCGATTCTTATCTTAGTCGATTTGGCTTTAAATGATCCACCACTTATAATTAATTACTCCAAATAATGGACTGTTCAAATTTTGCTTTTCCTATTATTATTATAATTATAAGTGGTGTATTATTTTATTATAATATAACTACTTAGTTAAAAATAACAAATAGATATGCTTAATATATTATTATAAATAATACAGAATTATGAAATGTCAAAATTTGATTTTTTAGTGAAAACAATAAAGTTGGATACTTAGAAGAACAATATGAAATTCTTCATTCATCTGTTATAGCTTTGACTTCACATTTTTCACAGGTAGCATACACGTTTATAATGAGTACAAGCACTTATATATTGTTTATCATATTACACTCTTCTGGTTCTTTAACTAATTGCACTATAGTTTCTTATGAAGACTTATATAAGTTTGATAACTAATTATTTAAAATTATAATACTTTTATATTTCAAATTTTGAAACAATTCTTCTTTTACTAACACGAAGTACCCAAATTGATTATAATTATACATATGTGTTTAATATGTAGGTACAGTTAAGAATTCATCAAATTATTGAATCACCTGATGAAGAGAAAAAACATTTGCTTAAAAATTTAGAGGAATTTGCATTTAAAGGCATCCCAAATGTGTATACGAATTGTTCTTTGAACCACTTACTCGTAACGACGGTAGACTTTTATTAATTGCAATTTATGAACGAAAATGTATAGTCTTTTTACCTTTAGAATGATGACGAAAAATTGGTGGAAAAAAAACATCAAGTTCAAATTGAAGTAATCAGAGAAATGAAAAAACAGCTGGAAGCTTTAGAAAACCATATATACAATAACAAAGACGAATTTGATCTTCCAGAAAGTTTCGTAGACGTTTTCCGCGAAAGGCAAAATAATATAATTAGTAAATATCCTCTTTTTAATTTACATCAAATTTATATTCTATATTATCTTATTTTTTCGTACAGGTTATTAATTTATCATAATCCAATGGTTTTATTTTTAGATCAAGTAGAAAAAAAATTAAATTTAAGTATCAAAAACTCTAAAAACATGTCCGTAGAAGAACTAAAAGAAGAAGTCGACAACGCCATACAAAAGGTACATAATCAATCAACTAAATCATACTACTTAACACTTTTAAGTTACTATAATTTTATATTTTAGTAAAATGCCTAAACTTTTACATTAACATCTCATAAGTAGGTTATTTGAAATTAACACTGACAACTTCTCTATAGCTTATTAAAACAGTATTGTTGATGTTATATCTATTAGTTAATACCTATAATCAGTACAGCCGGTATAGATTAGGTTTAGGTACAGTATGTGAATATTTTAAATGAAATATTCGTAATTCCTTTATTATACGAGGTTTTTAAGTTTTAACACTACCTATATACTTAGAAAATGCCCATTATATAAGGATATGTAAAATTTGTGTTTTCTTGTTGTGTGGGTGTTATATAACAATAGGTATTATATAATATTATTGTCAGTCAATAAATTATTTTCGGTAATGTATTGATACAATTATAAATTTATAAATAATACCAAGTACAATGCACTATTCAATAACCCTATTATAATATGATGTTATTGAGCAGCAATGTGTATGTTTAAAATATAAACAAAAAATGCTTAAATAATATAGTAAATTACCTACCTCTTAAAACATTTTCAAAATTTTGTAAATAGAGTTTTTGAGTTAGTAGAACACATCTTTTAGAAAAACTTTTTATTCTTTTTAAGTAGTAGGTATTATTAAACTTAAATTTTATATCATATTTCAATTAATTCCTTATGCATTTAGTATTAATCTTCTATCAATACCCATTATACACCCACTTTGTTATTATGTTACACACATCGAGATGTATATACTTCTCGATGGTTACACACCACTATTATTGAGAAGCATCAAGTACCTACTCAAATGTCTAAATATCTCATTAACTTTCAAGTTTCAAGTATTGAGTTTTTGAATAATATATTGTCGTGAAATATATTATTTGTTAAACCTGTAATAATATTCTTCATTGTAGAATGTAGATATGTATAATATCTTTTCTCCATAAATAAGATATTGCTTACGAAGTACTATTATAAAAAAGAAGAATTTTTTATTTAATAATATTTATTTTTATAAATACATATAAGATGTATTGAGTATAAATATTAAATGTCATTTAATTTATATATAAAATTGGAATAGTTAAATCAAAAATAATTAACAATTTCGATTTATTAAATTGAATCGTACAACTTGACTGTTTTACCTATACCAAATATAGTATAAAATTGTTTAATAACCAGTAAAATATACATATCCAACTTTTTATTTAGTTGGTAAATCCAATGAAAGCCACAGAACATTTGGTCGGTCAGTTAAAAACGCAAATAGCTGATCTTGAGAGGTTTATACAATATTTACAAAGTAAGTATAACATTAATTAATTATTGTACAGAATACATACCAAGAGAGTTGTGTTAATTATTTTCATATGATTATATATATATTCAAAATTTAGTTAAATTTAATTCAAATATAATTTATTTGAATTGAAGAATTTTCATATATAATCATGTTTTATTTATGTTTGTTAAATAATAATAAAAATAAATTTAAAATCCAAAGAGACCTTACAAATTAGTACAATAATATTTAAATACAATTTTATTATTTTTTTTTAATAATTAAATTGTAAATAAATTTTAACTATTATATTTACCAAAAAGTACGACTAAAAAGGTTTAAAAATTCAAAATAATTTTTAAGTTATACTAATTGATAAACGAAATTGTTTGAAATTAAGTCGATAACAAAATATAGAATTAACTAAATATTTTTTTTTTAGATTAACTTCTAATTCAATACAAAATTGACACATAGTATACCTGTTACCTAGATATATTTTTAAATTTTTTATATTAACAATTTACAGCTGGTAAAATCAAATTAAAATCATCAGGAGAGAAAGTCACAAAAATATCAGTATCTAAAGACAGATGTTTTGAACGCAAATCGAGAGACGTGGTAATTATACTTAATTTAATCACGTTATGTACTTTTATTATTTATTATAGTCTTAATTTTTTTATATTAAATACAATTATTTTTATTACCGGTATAAAAATGAGCTAAATATAGGTAAAAACAAGTTGAAAATTACAAAATATTTAATTTCAAAAATAGCATTTTCTATATACACTATAATTTTTAAAACATTTAAATTTTTGAGTTATTATAGACACTTGAAATTTTTGAAAAATGGAATAAAAGATTCCTCAAAATATGTGCATGTATCAATTAAATAATATCAAAAACACACAGTCAAAATATTATTTTTTTTATGAGTATTTACATTTATAATATTGATAACATTTTTAAAATCCGGAAAATTAACAAATTATTTTGTAATAAGATATTAATAAAAATGTTTCTTCTTATAGTTAAGATTTGAAAATTTAACACAAGATTCCTTATAAATTTTTCTATTTATAATAAAAATTAAGTTTATCAAAAAGTCTTATACATTTTTTATGAGCGTTTGAAGTTCAAGTGTTTGCAACATTAAATATTCACCTGTAAAATAACTATTTTTGATATTTTATTTTAATTCAAATATAAAAAAATCATAAATATTTGAATTTTTTATAAAATTTTTGTATTGCCTTTTCTTACATATCAAGATAACATTTTCTAAATACTTGAAATATTTTCAAGATTTTCATAAGTCAAATTTTTAATTTTATTTCTTTGTATGTTAATAAAATATATTCGCTTAGTCTCAAAAAACAAAAATAATAAAACATTAATATATTATGAATTTTAATTACTACTCTAATATTTTTGTAGATTATAACGATAAAATAGTAAAAATAAATTAAACTTTGTTCTTAATGCTATTATTTTAGTATGAATATCGAGTATAGAATAACTTGTTTAAATAATATTAACCTAGTTACAGTGTTAATGATGAAAAATATAAATTTTATACTTTAAAAAATTATGTTGATTTTATCAGTGTATTTCTTGTATTCCTAATCTTTAAAAATATTTGTATTTTAAATACATATAGAAAACGATGGGTGCAGTTAGACGGTTAACTGCAATAATACAAATGTTCATCGGTACTCAAATATCATGCTCTCAACAACATTTCAAAATGAATACACTGAAGAAATCCATGAAAATAAATCATTGGGGGTAAGTCTAAACTTTACGTTTACTTATGATAGGTATATAAAGTAGACATATGAACATCTTGAATTCACATTATATTATGTAAATATTATTATTTATAAAAATAATATGCATAAAAATTTATAATATTAAGCCAGATGATGGAAAATTCTAAAAGTTTAAATCACAAAATTGTTTTATATAATTTTGTATTGTATTTGAAAAAATAATGTATAAACATTAAAACATAATATTATGTTTGATATTTTTTATAGTGACTACAGAGCCAACTTAGAGTTGGTTGTTTCAGAATTATTGGAAGCTCTTGCTTTACCTGAAATTCATATCGATAGTGATTATATGTCAGATTCTGAGGGTGCTATAGCCGCAACAGAATGCAATGGGAAAATAGCGTTAATGGTTCGAAATCGATTAGCTCCAGCCATTCAACATTTGATTCAACATGGCCTCATGGTGGTAACGTGAAATTTAAAATACTTTAATCATAGATCATAAATTTTACATTGTATCACGGTAATCAGAAATTCCAATCTTTTGCTCATCTAAAACATCACAATTTTTCTAAAAATGGTCGACTACCTTAATGTAAGACAATAATTTGTTTTAAAATAAAGTCGATTTTTCTATTTATTTAAGAGAGGGACGTCGCTTATTCAAAACATATTATAATAGTAATAAGAATAATATAATTTTATTTTTAAATCATTCATTATATAATGCAATATAGTATAGTAGGTATAGAGATATGGATATTTATTGAATATATCAAAGTGAAGTGAGATGAGTGCTTTGCTACACATAGTTTTCACATCTAGTACATTTTTACTTTTTACTTATTATAGTTTTGTGTATTTATTTAATTGTTATATTCTGAATAGAGTGATGAATGCATAATGATTTTATAATGAATAACATTTTCTCAATATTTGTGTATACGATTTAAAATACCTAGAAAAAATCCTTTGATCCTCTCCTTGAAAGTAGTTCCTGTTAGAAATTTGGATATATATAATTAGTATTTTGGTAGCTCGTGTAATTCATGAATGATTGAATTTCAAATTTTAATAATATATTCAAATGTATAATAAATATAGCAAGATTTATCTTCAACTGATTGTTGTTATTAAAAAAATATTTTTCTAGAAGTTTGAAATATTCTATTTTTACTTTAATTATCATTCTTTATTTTTAATGAAACATTTAAATTATTTAGACAAATTGTACGCTATTTATTAAAGGCATTTAAAATTTTTGAAATTATATAAGTTATTACATAAAAAGATGTAGGATCCAACAAAAAGCTTAAAAATTTAATAGAAGATGCACATAAGTTAATAAGCACATTTTTTCATAAGCGTTTGAATTTTAAATTTTTAGAATATTTATTAAAATTTACTAAAACTGATTAATAATTTTTTGACTTACAATTTTTATAATTGAGGTTGGAAAACTTAATACGAGATTCATAATTAGTAGTACTTAATAAAATTCAAAATTTTTAAAAATACATAAGCATCATTTTTTTTTTTTATGCACATTTGAAATTAATATTTTGACAGAATTTGATATTTTAATGAATAATAACAATTTTAGTTAATTTTAAGTAGGTAGTTCAAAATATTATTCTTGTGCAGAACTTGAAATTTTAACATAATATATATTAGTATTATTATATTTTACTACAAACAACGTCATTTTAAATATCTACATGTTATAAATGTATACTATTTTAATAATTGATAATATTATAAATGTCATTTAATGTATCACTAAGTGATATATTATAGACTAATAATTGATAGACCGTCTTCCTTCTTTTTTTCATGTATAATAATATCGTATCATAGAATTCAAATTTAACACGTCCATCACAGCTACTGGCCAACTCGACACCTACACAGCCACACAGACGTAACTCAAAATGGTACCTTTGAGGTACCCTCTTATCCAACTTTTTAAATTTTTTATTGCAGTTATCTGTATTATTTGTATTAATATACAGATAATACAGATAACTAACTAACTAACTGCACATTTAATGACAATAATAATGTATTAAAGTTATTAAACAATTTAAAATGCCTCTATATTAGGACATTTAGATATTAATATTATATTAATTATAATAATTATATTACAGATACCTAGTCAATAGGAAAAAATATTCTAATTCCGTAAAAATAATATATTATGCAGGTGGGTCAAAGCACGAGTGTCGTACCATTTGTGGACTGTTTGCATCCAAAGATGAACAATTCAAAATCATCAATGCACGCTTGGGAGCTCATATTAAAATACTATGAGATAAAAAACGGTGATTATTTCAACTCGACACCAGCCCGTAAACTTTCTCAAAGTTTCAATTTAGACATTGAAGGCTGCAAATCATCAATTTCTTATAAACAAGTAATTACTCGCATCGATAATTTTTTTTGTGAATTTAGAATTTTTTATTTTTCAACCGACCTTGTTTTTTTTTTAATATAGTGTCTACTATCTATTATTGGGAATATAATTTCATCCCATTCACGATATAAACGAAGTTACGGTTCGTGCTTTAAGGCATTCGTATGTGCTGGACTGAAGTAAGATGTATACAATTTAACACTATCTATATTTAAAGTGTTAAGTTAAAAATATAAATAGTAGTAAATTTGGCTGATCACAAACAATTAATTCAATAAGCTATAATTATTATTAGTAATACTTAATTTACTATTTCAGTTCGAAAATGTTAGTCAATTGGTTAAAATTTATATTCAAATGTCAACCACTGGTCGAACTTTACTATCAACCTTGGAGTTATGTAGCACAAACAGGTTCGATTTATTTTTTACTTTATTGAAAAATATAGGTACAGATATATTGATGTTAAGAAGACGTTAAATTAAGTTATGTTATCTGTCTCATATAAATTAAAAGTACATATTAAAAACGATTTTATATTTAAACATATAGTGATAAAAAAATTTAATCAAAACTAATTAAAACAAATATAACAAACAGTTAATAACGATATAAAACTGTATTTATTAAATTCGTTTCTGTGATGTTCATTACGTGTTGGAAACAGAGTTAACAAAACTCAGTTTATTATTTTATTTTCCTAAATACTGAAGAAAGTGATGGTGATATCGCAGTTATAATATATGAATACGAATATTTATATTCCATATAGATATTTATTTCATAAAATCGATATTAAATTTTTAGTTATTATAGTTTAAAGATTGGAATCATATGTATTAAAACTTACAAATTAATAATTATGAACTATTAACATTGTAAATGCGTATCAAATTAAAAAAATAAATAAATAAATAATGAATTAATTAACGTTATTTTCTTTTTCTTTTTTTATTTCTAATAAAATAAATATTAACTTATACCAAATATTTGTATTTATTAGAAAGTGTTAAGAATTTGAATCAGAAAGTAGAAAATACAAAAAATTTAAATAGGTTTTAATTTTAAAATATTAAAATAGTAACAGACTGTAAGTAGAATTAAGTATCTATAATTATAGTCTGTACATAAAATTAAAAATTAAAACTTTAATTTTATTTTCTTCAGGTTTTGACGATGCATTGCATTCACTGGAAAAATTGAATCAATATAATTTCGATCTACCTGCAGATTTAGCTATTCGACAACTACAAAACATAAAAGATGCTTTTTAATATCATTATACATAAAAACGATTAATATTTTTGTAAAGAGAAAATAACTAATTTTTGTCTTTGTTATTTATTACTTTATTTTCGTAGAATAAATAAGTTTAAATAAGAATTTTTTCCTTTTATACTAATGTGTAGTGAAGATCTATTATCTACTTCATATAGTTGAGTAAACTGTGTTTTTTTTTCTAAAAACTTATTCAATCAAATACTGTCTAAGTGTTGTATCAACCACTATATCATATTATATGAGTATTAATATATAAGCTTAATAACATTCTTATATTAGTATTACCCAATACACTGAAGTACCTATCTCTCTCTTTTTCTTGCGTTAATTGCTCAAGGACTTGTGTCTGGTTAGTAGTAATTTTCTATTCTTAATGCTTCTTTAATTTTTTTTTCAATTCACAATATGTTTGGTATGTAATCTTAACCACTCTATTCATGTATTATGTTTTATTTAGTAATTATTTTTTGGAGATATAAAAATTAATTCTATAAATTATTTGTTTTGAATTCAATAAATTCAGAATAAGTCAAATTTATTTTGCACATTTTTACTTCTTTGTTTTTTATCCATATTGAGTAATTTTTTTTTTTTTTAATTATATTATTTTCATGACTAGTATAGATAAGTATTTACTTAATAATTAATTTAATATGTACTAAATTAAATTACCTAAATACCCACTAAATTAACATATTTATTAAAATATAATTTTTAGAATGATGATTTAAATAGTAATGAAGAATGTACAAAAATAAAACAACGAAAATGTAATTTTTCTGAAAAAAAGTTTGGAAATTAATCATATCAAATGTTCTATATCAAAATGTGATATGAAAATCAATACATTTGTTCAAATAGGTACCTATCTACATTTTTAATCAAACAAAAACAAAATTAATAAGTATGGTAAATGAAAATATTGTAATCAACATTTTGCATCAGAAAACGTTAATACCAAGGTAATTTATTATTAACATACAATGTAATCATTAAAAAGTGTATTTTCGTATTTCAATTTAATTTAGCAATAAATAAGTATAAAAGGTTATGAAATAAGTCTCCAGTAAAATTTATAAAAATATATTAACTTGAAATCACTAATTAAAAGTAACTATTCATTCAGCTATTCACATTACACTATATTCAATTATCATAATTTTTAAAAGGTAGGTAACTAATATGTATAAATAACAAAACTGAATAACAACCAATAAGTATTTGAATAAAAAATTATATGAACAGTCAACATGCATTTTTAGTGTACAAAACAAAATATTTAATTTTATTTAAATTATACACTAAAAAAATGCACCTATTGCCACAGAATTGTATACTTATTTAACTATTCTAAAATAAGATGTAAACAAGGTTAAAATCAATAATTATAGAATGTAAATGTGCTAAGCAGTTAAGCTCATTACATATCTACTCCATTCCGTTAAATTATAACAAAAACACATTTTAATAATTATTTCTGAAATTATATGCTATATTATGTATATCTAATTCATATTAATTAAATAGTATATTATATTAATGATATTTATGTGACGTAAGTAAATTTTTCTCACGTGATTTTGTTTTATAAAAATAAAAATATATTTCAATAAATATCTTTTTAAATAAAATTACACAATACCTACACATAATTTGCATTAAATAATTTACTAATATAGTAAAAATAATTATAATTTATAATATAACATTATTGACAATTTAATATGATAATACTTTGTATATTTTATTTAATTTAAATTTAAATATTGTTTTAATAATTTGGTTTTAAATTACTGGTTTATTTTTAATATTACAATCATGTTCATAATTATTTATCATTCACAACAGCATAAGTGGCAAACGTTTGAGAGCTGTCTTCATAGACACAGTATTATTAATGTGTTATTTCGGATTAAATTCTCTTCAACCTATTAGTTATTAGTGATTGATGTGGAGTTATAGATAAAGTTAACTTCTAGTCTTTTTATTTTCAAAATTTAGTAATTATAATAATAATAAAAAAAAAATGATATTTTACTAATATTTATGATATATTTTTACCCTATTTTTGTGTCATAAATTCAGTAAGTATAATGTTATAATAAATTTGTCTACCAATTCATCATTTGTTAACTCAATTTTTTTTATTTAAAAAAAAAAAAAAATGATTTACAATAAATTATAATCATAAAATAAATACCTGGAATAGTTTTGAATATATTAAATAGTTATTTAGTTTCATTAATATTTTTTTTATATTTAAAATAATTTTGTCTTTGTTGTTACATTAGGTTTGGATTATTTTGATCAACAATAATTTTCATACGAGAGTAAAGTTATCATATATTTATTTTGACAAAATGACTAACTTTTTTCTATAACGGTTTTTACTGTCTTATCTAATAAAAAATACTCTTGAGTTCTCTTAAATACTTTCTTTGATTATGATTGTCATGATGAATTTGAAAGATTTTATGGCTCAAATACCAGAGACTATATTCATTGATAATATTGTAATAAATGTAATATGAATACTTTTTAAAACGACGATATATATATTTCATTTAATTTTCCAAAGCAGAATTTTTTTTTAGAATATTTTGATACATTATAATTTAATTTTGAATGAATAGTTAATAAACTACTCATCTTAAATTTTATTTTGTTGATTGAAATAGGTACTCCCAATTATAGCCTGTTTCAGAATATAAAATAAAAAATTAATTGCATTAAAAAAAAATTATAAAAACTTTAAACATATAACAATGAAAAATCTTATATTATTTTTCAGAATTGATTTAAAATCATAAAAAAATATTTTTAAAAAAGTTACAACTTTTTAAAATATTGTGTGAAGATAATTTAAATAAAACTTGTTTGTTTTATGTTCAAATGTTTAATCATAAATATGGTTTTGAGCAATTCATTGTTGGGCATTAGGCATAAACCATACACTATGACTATAGTGATACATGTTGTCTTAATAAATTTTCACAATGTTCTAAAAAAAGTGTACATTATATTCATCTTTGAGTAGAAAATATATATTTTTAGCTTTTTACTATACAGTTTACCATTAGTCTGATGTTTTTAATAGATAAATTATGAAATTAAATTAAATTTGAATTTGTTCTTTTATAAATATGAATATTTAAATGTTTGTCGTTAAATCCAAGTGCGATTAGGAATAATAATAAGACATTTAAATTTATAATAAATACATCTGATAATTATGGAATACAGGATTTAAGTTAAATGTTTTGTCAACATTAAATTTCTCATACTACGTATCAGCATTGATTTTAGAATATACTGAAATATACGTGTAAATAAACATATAAATATTTATGTATAATAGGTATTCTAAAATCAATGGTATCTATATCACTGCGAGAGAAACATCAGATTGAAAAAAAAATGTTGTTCATTCGCATATCTTCCTAGTCGACTCAATCATTATATTTATAATATCCATATATTTATGTTGAAAATGTGAAATGATTTGCTAGTTAGTAGTTATAACATTTTGGAACGTTAACTACATAGTACATACAAACAGTACTAACACTACACAAGTGACTAATGTGATATGATTGAATTATTATCTTATCGGTTATTATTCACTCGTTGAGATAACAGTATCATTAAACGCCGGAATTTTCGTAGCATAAATGTACCTACTTACGACTTCTATTAGTTTTAAAATTTCGTAAAATTTTGATGACCACCTGAACGCCTCAAATATTTATGTCAACAATAAGGCTGTGAAAACAATGTGAAACCATAATAATTGGCATGATAGACATCTAGTCCCGCACTTCCGCAGGTACACGCCTGTACTGTAGAATTGTATTTGTTTATTTTGTGTGACGCAACCATGTAACTATAATACTAAACCTAAATGCACTTTTAATTATTATCGTTGTTGATAGTTCACACGCATTGCAACGATATGAGTCCACGAGATTTTCTGTACCGGTTGAGAAGAAGCTTAGAAAAAATAAAAATGTAAGCTTTTGTTTATGCGAGTATCGAGCGTTCATCAAATGATTAACAACTATGCATTCTAAATTACAGATCGAAGAAAATCGCCATTGTGGTCACTTTTTTTGTCACTTTAATATTTTATCTAAGTTCTTACTGGATATCGTCTAACAACCGAAGTCTAGAGTATGGTAAGTTTTTAATCATTTTTAATAAGTTGCATATTAATAAATTGTTTTAGTAAAATATAATACACGCTATTTGAATAAGTATTTTTGATAAATGATAGGTACCTTTAATACGTTCGCAACAAAATTACATCATAGGCGTCATTTTGATTTTTCCCTTTTGCGGATATTGCTTTAAGGCATCATTTTTACATTTATTTTCATCTACTTCAGTTTGGCCAGCGTTGCATCTTAATCTTTTTTTTTTATTCTTCAGTGTTGTTTAGTGTATATTACTGTATATGTATGTGCAATCCATTCTCAAATTTTCTATTTTTCTAATGGGCATCATAAAAAAAAAAAAACCGTAAATTTGATCATCACCGGGGAATGTGTATACAAAATTGAGCCGCAGCGCACATGTTTATTATTAATATAATAAACATTTTTTTAAATTTGAGAATTTATTGTAATGTACTAAAGTGTAATTAACTTTGTTTATCTTAAGTAATGTAAATAATACAGTTAAAATTAAATTTATTATAGAAAATTTTTAGATTACTTTTTATATACAATTATATTATAAAGTAATGCAGTATCTTTAAGATAAATGGTAGATATTATTAATTCTAAACCAATTTATAGGATTGCAAAAGTTTTTGGTAGAAAATAAATAACAATATTCATAAACTAATTTAAGTATTAGTTAATTTATAATATGATGGTGTCAAAACTTTTTGAAATCCATAAGTAATCACTTTTAACTGATAGTTTGAATTTATTTTTTTATCAGTGAAAATATGTACTAGTATTTGAGAAATAGAACTATTTTAATATCATGATACAAACATGATATTTGATATTTTGGAATATATTCATATAAATATTCACAATTATTGTCTTATAAATTTTAAAATTCCTGAGTGAGTGCATCTTATGTATGTAGTTTACTTAAACCTTTCAGATGCTTCCATATGCTTAATTTAAAATAATGTCTAATGTTATTAGCTTAATTATTAGAAAAAAAATAGTTCTTAAATGTTATAGATACCTTAGTAAAACATAAAAAAAATTGCATATTATAGTTACTAAATGATCATTATAAGCATTAAATATAAATAAATTTATTAAATACCTGTTCTATATTTAATTTACACTTTTTACCTAACATTATTAATATTATTAATATATTGATGCATTAATACAATTATTTTCAATCGAATAATCAATAAAATATTTTTATTTATTTATAGATGAATTATTTATGAAGAATGGTCTATTTGAGAAGCTATCTTTGCATAAGCAAGCTTATGATTTATTTGATGCCAACATTAAGCATGAACCATTGGATCCAGATGAAAAGCCTTACAAAGAATTTATAGGAAATGGTTATTTTGGAGTAACACTAGATTATGATTCTCCAATCTATATAAAAGGAAATAGAGCATTGTCAATACCTATTTATTGGTATCCAATAATCAAAATAGATATTGAAGCTCCATCAAAATTGGCTACAGTTGTTGATTATAAAAATGGTATAGCATACCGGTATGAATGTTTTTCCAATCGACTCCAATATAGTATTAAATATTTTGCATTCCGAGCCTTACCAACAATTCTAGTCCAAGATATAGAACTAACAAATCCTACAGATTTTGTATTATTTGCTAAACTGAAAAAACACTCTTATAAAACACATGGTTGGTCAATGTTTAACTCACGTTCCATAAAGTAAGTTGGTTTATAAACTCATATTTAAAGAAAAAAATTGTATTATAATATTGTTTTATGTTATTACTATAGACTACCTGACCAGACTGAAAATTATATAGTTGAATCTGGTATTAGTGCATCAACATCTGACAATCCAATTTATGGTGTTTCAATAACATACTCTCAATTCCCAACTAGTGTTAAGGTAAATCAAAAAGTAAATTAAATAATTATGGATGTTTATCATATTTATTTTTTTAGGTTGTACCACATAGTATATTTAAATTACGTATTATTATCGCACTAGAATATTTGGTTTTGAAAAACTCCTTAGAATTTACTGAAATAAAGTCAACTTTAGAAAAAAAATCAATCGAAGTAAGTTTGATTATTCTTTTTATTATTGTTATTTATAATACTTATGTTAATTTGTGTCGTATCTATTTTAATAATCTCCAGTCAATATTGAAAGTCTCGCATTATGAAAACATTGAGAAAACTCATATTGATATTTGGGAAAAGCTATGGAGTACTGGGTTTTCTATAAGCATGTCAAAAGCCAGTGGTGTTTTAAATGGAGATTTAATTAATGCGACAGTTTACAATGTTCTATCTAGTGTGCGAGCACCTTCCTATGAAATTTCATCTTCTCCTGCCGTTCTTGCTAAAGTTGCAAATAGTCTTTCATATGTTGAAGGTTGTTATGGTGCAAATCATGATACTTTGTACGTATAATTTTTGATTTGTAAAAAAAAAAAAATAATGAAATTTAATCATATATTTTTTGATATTATTTTAGACAAGCAGTAGGTTTATGGTCAAATCTTTCTTCAATTGAAAAAATTAACAATGCTGTGTCATTATGGATTCTTACTTTAGAAAAACAAGTAAATGTTTTAAATTTTACTTTCATATATAACAACTACATAAACACTTATTTATTTTTATAGTTGATAATTATGTAATTTAATTTTAATCTTTGTTTCAGGGATGTCATAATCTTGTTAAGGCTGGGGCTTCTGGGGTAGCTCAAGCAATGGTTTTAAGTTTTGGTAATTTTCGATTTAGCAATCAACATTTGGTATTTAATATGCATCCAAAATTTTTACACAGAGATTTTTACTTCCGGTAATATTAAAATTGTTATGCATTATGTCTATTTAAAAATATAATTTATGTTATTGCTAAATATTTCTTGATCACTATATGAAATATAATTGATAAATTAGTACTTTAAAGTTTTAAAGATGGGCAATACTAAGCAATATTAAATATTTTAATTTCCACTCAGAATTTTGTATTCTTATTATATAAATTAAAATGTGCATACTGTGTTGTGTATAAATGTACAAAATACACCATTAAATACAACAATTAAATTACACATTACATTTTTATTTTAAATTCTAAACGGATGAATCTATTGATTTTAGAATGATGTATGTATTGTGTGTGTTAGTAATTTTGAGGGAGGTTTGGGTATTGAATTGTAACTAGTTTATATTTTAAACAAGTTAAAATTAGGATTCCCAGTATTTTTGTTTTGCAGTTGAACATTTTTTAAGTGCATAATTTTTATACCTAAAGCTTTACAATTTAATATTAAGTTCAATAAAAATTACAAGTAATTTATACTGAAACTAAACACTAAACAAATCTAAAAAATATTTAAGCATATATTTTTTTATAAATATTTTAAGCTCATATTTGAACGAAATTATTTAATGAGACTTTAAATAACAGTATTCATTATTTTGTTATAGTTCAAAAACAATATTCTTTGTGGTATAGAATATTTATGAATATTATTATATTTTATTAAATATACTAATATTAAAATAAGTTTCTTTTATAGCAATTATAAAACAATATATCATGCGATTTAGACTGATAATCCGTTCAGAATTGTTTTTCTTATTTAATGATATATTAATGAAATTCAATTAAACATTTTATCACAGTGATCCACTTACCATACTGTAGGCTGGTACTCACTTGACACTTTTTAGTTGTTATTTAAATACATTGTTTATGTTATTGTAAGGGCTCATGACTTATTGCATTTGAACATTTTTGCACATTTCAAAGTTTTGATTCTATTTTGCTATTTGTATGTTTTTAGCATTATTTTATGCATTTATTGTTTCTTAAAAGAAGATGTATTTTTTTATCATTATTAATCAGTTTCATTAGCTTATTTTTATACAATAATTTGTTATTTAAACATGATATTGTTAATGTTTAAATAATTCCATTGATAAAGAGGCCCTATCTTATTTTGCGGTATTTAATTTACTCAATTATACTTATTTATATTTTCGTATTTCACATACAAATTTTATAAGAAGATTAGAAATTATTGGAATATCACAAAAAAATGTAGTTACAAAAATGTTTAAAACTCATCTATATTAAATTTAAATTATAACATTATTAATTAATAAAAACAATTATGTTTTAATTTTTTTTTTTCACTTTTATATTTTAATATATTTTTTTACATATTTTAGCATTTTTAATGTATATTCAAGCACTTGTTTTTAGTGCATAATATTGCGCTTATCATGACCTTTCTAAAGCTATGTCATGAGCCCTGGTTGTTATTATAAAAACTTAATTAAATCTATTAGTTAATTTATTTTAAATTATTCAAATTTAAAGTTGAATTATTATTGTCTTCAAAATGCAAATTTTATTTACAACAGCAATTGTAACATTAAATTTCATATTATATTATTTTTATGTGTTATTATTTTTAACGAGTATGTTACATATGTTTTTGTATAGACGCCTCAATTATGGGAATATGACTCACATAAATGTAACAGTTTCAGTCCAAGAAAATAATAAAGCTATTATCTCTGTAGCTATTGACCGCAGCGATAAGAATTATTATGCATGTGATGGTGGATGTTTAGATGAACCTGTTTTATTAGGGTAAATATTGTTTTAGAAAATATTATAAAAATAATCTAATCAATATTTTTTTACAGGCCTGAGTATAAAACATTTCCAGTTAAGCTAACTGATCCTGTAACGGGAATATTATATTTGACCTATGATAAAAAACACATGGAAGAATTAAAACATACAATTCATGTTAAAGAAGTTTCAGAAGGTATTATTCTAGCTTTTTATTTTGCTTTTCAATTAATATTATTAATATTAACACATTTAAAAAAATAATATTTCAGCTCCTGCACATGAACATCATGTATTAGCACTTCATAAACATGGCCACCGTCTTGGAGGATTACCTACTTTTTTTTGGGTGGCAATCGGTTGTTTGATTGTTGTATTTCACTTATTCCTATTCAAACTAATATACAATGAATACATTAACTGGCAAGATAAATCAAGAATAAAATATGGCAAACTAGCTTATAAATAAATATCATTAAAATTATTTTTATTCACAATGCTCGTAAAAGTAATAAACTATTTTACAAATATATGTTATCATGAAAGTAATTTATAAAATATTTTAAATATTCTTGATTTATTTAACCATTATTAATTTGATTTAAAATTTATAAGATCTCATGTTAAAACATCTAATCATAGATTTAAATTACTTTGATTGGTAAAATAACTATGAATAAATATGAATAATATAATTCATTTTATTGTTATTGATTGACAGTTTATTACTATCTTAGCTAAAATTAATGTTTATAAAATATAAAATACAAATAATAAACTCAAAACTACAACTAAGGATTTGAACTTATTATTTATATAAGAATATAAAATAATTATAAAAATATTTCACATTTAAGTCACCATTTAGATTGATGTCTTACTATTAAATGTAAGGAAAAAATAAATAAAAACATTTAATAATTTAATTATTTACAGGGTTGTAAAAAACGGTTGAATAATTTATTCAAATGTAGAATCGCATTTATATTATTGTATGCTAAGTAAATAATTTTCTATTGATAATTTATGTTTTAACTATCGTTAATAAAATATAATCTTTATGGCTATTGAAAATTCCATATTCTTTAGCTAAAAAAACATAAAAATATAAAGTATGTTGATAAATAGTAAGTTTTTCAAAAATTTAATCTTTTATAAGATGTTTGCTTGGAGTTAGATTTTAATAAAAAAGGGACAAAAATCATATAATAAAAATGGCATTTAGATCGATATTCAGTATTATCAATTATTTTAATTTTAAACCAAAAAATACGTAGTAAAATCTCAAAGTTTTCAAAACATAATTTAATATATTATAAGATTATAATATCTAAAATACATACCTATTTTGCCCATCCTCTTTTATTAATATAAATGATTGATATTTTTTTATTAATCAAATGTGAACTATTTGATATTTTTTGTTTATTTTTCTATGGGTTTGATTTGTAATTGAGATTGACATTAAATAATATAAAAAAATATTTATTCTCTTAGTTTATTCAATTAATTTTGCTATAAAATCACTAAATGTACTTTTTATTCTACAACTAAGAATTAATGTTATAATATGTTTCACATTCATTGTATTTTAAGCTTTCTCAGTGAAATCTTGTTATTAAAAAATTAAGGATTAATAACTTTATTTGAAAATGTATAATAACTACTAAATTCAAAAGAAAATATATTTAACTCTATCATTTTCACAGCGATCTAAATTAATGAAAATATATTTATTTCGATTAATATTTAACAATGTATTTTCAATATATTTCATTAGTACATAGACCTAAAATTTATTATGAAATCTTACTACAAAAATAACAATTCCAAAGATGATTAAATTTAAGCTAAATAAAATATTTTACATATTATTATTAATAAATTGCAAAAAAAAAAAAAAACAATCTTTTGCAAATACTATACTTATTTATAAAAAATACGTTGCCTATTATTTATTTACCTATAGTTACAATATGTTTTAGCTATTTTACTATACTACCTAAATTATACTAAGAAACAGATAATTAATAGAAACAAATTAATCAAGTAGTTTGTTAGAAAAGTTAATAAAAAAAAAAACTGATAACTTTTTTAATGTCATAAAGGTTAATGTATAATTGTTAAAAGTGTAATCAATTCTATTCAGTTACTTTCTTTATTTTCATGTTAAGACTAATATTATATTATTTTTATTATTTATTAATTTATTGTATTTTGTGATAATACTGTTAACTATGATTATTAGATTATTACCAACATAATAATGCTACTAATATGAATCAATTGTAAAAATATAACATAATTAAGTTACCCTAAGCATTTTTTTGTAAAAATCATTTCATTATTTAATGTTCATAATATTTAACCAAATAAAAATGTAATACTATTTAACATAAAGTATAGTATTACTACATTTATCTATGACTGTTTTTAAATTTTTACCATGCATCGTCAAATTTGTGATTAATTTTTAAATTTATAATTTGTTTTAATATTATATTCTAATAAAAGTCTCTTTAAAAATTTCAAATGATTATATCGATTTTTCAAACTTTTTGAATGAATAGATGCATATGTTATGTATCTAAATTAATTATGTGTGATATTAGATGTGGTTCTTTTCAAATAGTTTTTTTAAACACAAATTATCTCTTGAGTGTCCTCATCATATAGAAGAAAAATCTCTGCTCAAAATAATGAAATTTATGAAATGTATTTATCATGAATCTCATTAATAATTACTTTTTGAGAATAGTATACTGTATATTTAATATGTGTAAAATTTTGGTGTTAAGTTTAATATAGGTGATCACGAAGATTAATTTGTCAATAAATTTGCATCTTATTTTTTGGATTACCTGACTAGAAATTTATTAGCTACAATTATATGATTCAGGTGAATACTAAAATTTAACAACAGATTTGGTTAGGTTATTTTTTTCATTTTCCTTGGTTTATGAAGTTTTAGGTAATTTTAACGTTTTAAGAATATTTTTCATTTTTGAGCTGTATTAGGAATATGACAGAAACACAAAAATATTTCCTAGGATTTTAATGAAAAAGTTTTGTATTTTTTCATTTTTGTACTTTAACATATCGTTATTTGCTGATTTGTTATTGTAATTAAATTGTTACATATATTTATATTAATATATATTATTAAGTATAAAATTTAACTTTAAATTTAATAACATTTTTCTGTAAATTATATAAAACAATAAAAATATATTCATAGCATAAATTATAGATAATAATATTTTAAAATAAATCAAAAATGTTATTGTGTATTATAAAATCATAAGAATTTCTAGTGAATGATGTTTTTAAATTATAACAAAATAATTAACATATCGTTATTTATCGTTTAAATAAGTAATTTCATCTAAGTTGGAACTTAAAATGTTTAAAACGTATAATTGTTTTAAGTGCTTTTTTATATTTTTATGCAGGTATAAAATTAACTTAAGTGGGGTTTTGTATTAAATTTAAAGAATTTTGACCAACCAATTCCTCATTTGTTTTTTTTTTTTTATAATTTAATAATATTTTAACCCATTAAAATTATTTAGGGGGGCTGAGCACCATTAGAATATTGGATATTTATAACGTGTATTTATATTCAAATATCCAAGTTTCAACAATTTTAGAAAACGACTATTGCAATAAAATTCTAGCTGTGATAAAAAATTTAAATTTCAAAATGTAGTAAACGAAAAGAAATTGTATTGATAAGAAAATATAAGATAACACGATTTTGATAACCACAAACCTATACCATGGTAGATAATTACAACTCAGGTATTCAACTTACTATGGTCAATAAGGAAAATTACAAAATTATTATCTTCATTACTGATAATAGTCTGTAAATTGTAATCATTGAAATAAGATTATTATTTTTGAGAATTTTAATCTTAAAAGTTACATTTATGAATCAATGATGAAATTGCATTTTTCAGTATACAACATTGTTAATATTATTATATTGTATTATTTAATATTTTAATATTTATGTATACTATTAAAATCCATAATAAAATGCAAACATTTTTAGTTAAGTAGTAAAATAATGACACCAATAGGCGTAATTTGGAGAGCCAAAATTAAAATTTTAGAAAGTTGAAATAATATTCTTACCTAAAAGTTCGATAATAGGTAAAATCACTCTAATATCAAAATTAAAAGCACACTATTGAAACTGTTGAACGAAAATTTACTATGTCGTACGTGTTTAAGATGGAGACAACACATGTAAGTGACATGTTCTCTTAAAATGTGGTCGTATGAAAGTCGGCGAATAATGATGAACCTACGTCAATACAGTCGCTGTTTATTATGCAGCGCTTGAATTGAGGGAGAGGAGTCAGTCCAGTGGCGGATTAAGCAATTTGCCGCTTACAAGCAGGGTATTTGCCGCCCTTTCGTTTTATACTTTTTTTTAAAACAAAATACATATAGAAATACTTTGTTAGTTTAATAATTCTTTATTATATTAAATTTAATACAATCGTCAAATATTATATAATAAATTTATTAAAATATTTTTGTTCGGCTTTTTAGGTTAGCGAATGTTTTGATTAGGTCTTGAAAATCAATTGTCGACACTAATTCAGATTCGATATTTCGATGCATAGAAGAGCCAAACTATTTAATATTTATTTTTGAAACATTCTTTGCGGATTATATTGCAATACACATTCCTATATTACCTAAATGCTACCTATATTACCTATATTAATATATTATAATATAATTTCGCACACTAAACACCACGGAGTTAGGTGCAATAATACAAATAAGAAATGCCGATTGGCACACAAAAATAATACAACTGCGATTCGTGACTGTGATATATCAAATAATTTTAAAACATCTAATATTATAAAAAAAAAACGTCGATTTGCGACTACGAATCGATCGATGGCAAAGTGGTACGAGGGCGATATTATATAATTGATATAACTTAATTAATATTATTTTATTCAAGCGTCGGCTGAGACACATTGTATTGTAAAATATTGTGCGGATGACGCCAATTTATTGGCAGGTTAACCTAACCGCAGTGAACGTGTCATCAAAAATATTTATTTTATAGAAATATAGAGTAAATTGTTTTTACCTGTTTTTAAATTTGTGAAAAAAGTATCGAGTTTTCTTATTTTTTGAATAACCCTTTTCTCTTTTTCTTCATGCTTTTCTCGCAGCTTTTTGTATCTTGCACCACTTTTCCTTTTTCTACCATCACTCATTGTGATGTAATAATTTGAAGAATTATAATAAAAATGAATAAAGACTCTCGTACACAAGTTGCACTGTCTCAGTGTCGCGGTATACTAATAAGCAGAATAATGTTATAATAAGGATTAAAGAATATGTATAACATTCTTTGTAATTGTAAGTAATAGAATCACGAAAATAAAATATAATTGACAAAAACAACGTCGTATCGGCTATCGCCATAATGTGTAATATGTGTAAACATAATATATTTAATATAAACCGTTTCTGAAAAAAACATAGATTCGCTAATAATAACAATTACAGTTGATCGCATTCACCGAAACCATTCCCGTATCTTACTGAGTTAATAACCTAGTTGCTACCTATACTCATTACAGTCATAAGTCATAAGACATTATAATATAATTTTATAAATACATTTTTTTTCTTAAGAGCGGCAAATTTACCGCTCTAATCACCTGATTGTTTTGCCTGTAGGGTAACCCGACGCTGAGTCAGTCGATTATTTTAAAAATTTTTCTAGTGTATCCCTTCTATAAACGTATCTTAATAATTTTCACATTTAAATCTTCAAGGGCGTACCTATACGTATATTATTTTTACGCTTTTACATTCCACCTCCAATAATTGTTTTTAATTCTAGTGCTGCGTGTGTGTTAGGATTTAATTTAATTTATTTAAGACTTATATAGATATTGCTTATTAGATATTATATTATTATGGTACTTACAGTATTCTGGCCATAAACACGATTCCGAACCGTGCTGCAGGCGCCACTGATGCAATATAGGTAAATGACTACACGAGTGACGACTGACGATCGAATTCCACGGTCGAAAATTGTACTTACTACAAGGAGGTTGTATATACTTACTTGTTTGCATAATCTAGTATCATGTAATGCTACCTATACAATATAGGTACATGTATAATATAATAATCAATAAATTTACGTATGGGTGTCGAGCAGGCAGGTCAGTCGTCAATCGGTTTGATATATTTTTAGAACTATTTCACAAAATAATATTTTTATTTTACCGTGTCGTCGTCGGTGCAACAATACTATGAGGCATAGTGGCATATACCTAACTACATTATTTGTACTTGCAGAAAGCACGCGTTTGCAGTGATTCTTGACGATAACGTGCAGCTGTTGTCTGCAGTTTTAGTTTAGCCTGCGGGCTGTGGTGACCATACTTAAAAATGTCAAAACTGGACTTATAGCGTATAATTATAAATTCTGTTCACCGTCGTCTCCAATTCACATGATCATACCCAATTCGTTTGCATAAATTCAAAAAAATTTTTTGATCGAAAATATTTTGTCAATTTCATTTTATTATATATATCTACTCTATCATACTAACCGCACACGCCTATTTGTTTAGTGTTATGTTGTTAAGTGTTTGAACTATTGGTTTGGTTAAACAAATAATAATACCTATAAGGCTATAAGCATACATAGTTTAATGTTAGAATAATATATTAAAATTTTAAAATAATAAGTATTTACAAAAAAAAAAATAGTTGTAATTTTATCATTGTTCAAATTACTACAAATATAATTCACAGTGTTATAAAAAATTTTTTTCAAATTATTATATTTTTCTTGATTTTAAGATTTTTGATTGAAAAATTTTTAAATTTTCATGATCTAGTATACTGATAAATATCAATAAAAAAGGATTTTTTACTGCATAATGTATTGCTTATATTTTATATTTTTATACGCACAATATAGAGCCGATTAATGTCTAGTGTTTAATTATGAAAATAATTCAGCTCGGTAAAACTACTTGCCGTCAAATATGTTTCGCCCAAAATAAATTCAGTGATTTTTTTTTTTTTTTTCATAAATGTATACTCATTTTAAAGTTTTATAGAGTATATTACCTTCTAATTAGTAATCAGCAAAATATTGAACAAAATAACTTGTATTTTACACTTAATAAAGACAGAACATAATGTAACATTCAAAAAATTACATACTTTTTTTATCTCATAAATCACTTATATTTTTAACAATGTCAATTATTTTTTCTATATAAAAATATTGTTCAATACATTTTTGTTTACAGCCATAAACAATAATTATAGTTTTAATCATTTTAATATGTATGAACAGCCCACTGCCCACTACTAGCCACGGCTCTCGGGAAAAGTCCTGATTCCCGTCGGCATAGTTCTCCAATGCAATCGACTATAATGAATACCTACGACGTATAAAATTATTATTTCGATGACTAAAACATATTTATAACGATATAAAAACAAGTACTCATAATATTGTTGAGTTATATGTTTGTATTTAATACATTTATTATAAATACTCGTAAAAGATTAACAGTTGACAATACTATTTTATTCAACAACATAATGCATGTTTGACTAACTCGCGTTTAATTATGTTATTTTTACGGTTCTATAAACAAAGTTTGAAATTACAATTATTAGGTATCACGTCAGTTATAACTTATAGCAAAAATACTTGTTAACGTCTTGATCTTAGACCTAACCCCATATTTTAATAATAAAATCAGTAAACACTGTCGAAAGAGTCGGTGACCTGTATTACTAGCTATTGCCTATTATTCGTTTATTTATTTATCTTTAATATTATATTTTTGTTATATTTTAAGAGATTGTAATGATTATATCCATTATGTACTCACGTCATACTATGCCGTATTACTATGTATTAGTATTTGTTTTTAATAATTATTTTTAATGCAAAATTAATTTCAAAATACGTAGCTTAATCCACAATTCGATTTGTCGCCCAAAAAGTCAAACACCCTAATGAAGATCGGAAATAAAAATTTCAAATTCGTATCTATTAATTAAATATTATAAAATACATTTTAGCAAAATTAGTTACCCCGGTAAGCATTAAAAAAAATGTAATATAGGCAATTTTAATTAGAATTTAAGGAAAATGAAAATATATTTAAATATTAATAAGTGTACCTATTGGTTTAAAAAAAATAAAAAAATCACTTAATACAATTTTTATTATCTTTTGTTTTTTTAAGTTTATTATTAAATACATTTTTTAAACAATAGTATACAGGCTTAGCAGTATTAGGACTTAATCTAAATTAATTATTGTAGGTACATTATAGCCTGTTGAATGAATACTTTATTACAGCTTACATTGTAGCAATAAAAATAATGATGTGCCTTATTCCTAGACAATCGATACTAATACAAACACGAGACATAATAAGTCAATAATTTTACTGTACTTGTCAAGTATCGTATGGAATTGAATGTCGGTGTTAGGTCTCGAGTATTGGAAAGTTAAAATGGTGCAATAACGAGTAAAAACAGTGATTTTATAAAATTGAATATTATATAATATGCCAACGTCGTATATCATCGTATAAATAGGATGGTAAGTAATCTCAATCAACCTATATTTTTATTACTTGCATAATGAAATGAACTATACACCTAATCTATTTTATTGCTATGTTTTTTCTATGCTTACTGAATTGACATGGTCATAATAGACATATTGATGATCTTTGTTGTGGAGTTATCACGATTTGAGGTTTGAATTACGTAGGTACTTATCTCAGGTAGCGTGACTCGAAACAGTAGTGGAAACAAGCTGTAAGTCATGCGTATACAAATGAATATGGAAACACGTTTTCTATACGGATACCACATTATATTCGATGGTCTTATAATAATATATGTATAACCTACCTTACAGTTATGTTATCTACCTACGTTTTCAATCATTCGTGTATAAACAACTTGGTATTATTTTATATTATAGTCGATGGTTCAAACGATTATTATATTATTATTATTATTATTACTTTACCGAGTTTACCACAGTCGAAATTATTCCGACACAGACCGGCTAACACAAGTCAGGGCGAGGCGGTCGTCGATCGTAGCATATTTGATATAAATTATAATATATACAGTGTTCACATGAGTCATGGCGTATGCTTTATTATTTCTTATTGTTGTATGAATCAACTATATATTATAATATTATATATTTCAAGTTATAGACGGTTCGGAAATGTTCTAAACGGAAAAATTACAAACAATAATGACTTGGCACGTCCAGCTGCATACGCAGGACATAATAATATATACCGCCATACCTATGATATTGTTTGTACAGTTTTAAATTATAAATTTTTATTTACATTTATAATAATGCAGTGTATAACACATTTTAAAAATTTGAATTTCGAATAGAATTAACGAAGCGGTTAATCAATACTAATCTCAATCTAATTAACCGGGACGCACCGAGTTTCGTCAGCATAAAATGTATGCATTTCGAGTTTGGGACTGTTCAAGAGGAATAAATCTCACGGATTTAAATCTGATGAACGTGGGGCAACAACTCAATATCACTTATATAAACGCAATGAGATAATATGAGATACTATTTCCCAGGAAACATTTCTCGCACGGAATGCCGAGTGAACAACGAACTGTGTAATATAAGTAGGTACTAACAATAGCATCAATATTGGTTTCTGTCGATGTAAATATTACCTACTGATGTACCTCCGCTCAAACCCAAATTACAATCATATTAAACCATGTTTAACAAATATTAACTATAATATTATTACGTGAGTGTGTATATAACGCACGGCGGTGTAGATAGTGTATAATATGTTACGGGCAAAGTATAGACTATCGGAAAATATTTACATAGCTCGGGTATTATGGTATTACCCGATTATGATGGGCAATGTAGGCAAAATTGTACTTTACTCGAGCTGTATAGAATTGCCCAGTCTAAGTTGGGTAATGTAAATCAATTCGCTTGAATTATTAAATTTACAAGTGACTCTGTTCTTATAGTGGTTATTTTATTTATTCTATTATCTATTTTTCCTTCAATCAATGTTTCATTAACTTTACAATAATTTCCAGTATTCATAGATGTTATAGCAGCTTCTAAATCTTCTTCAGTTTTTAATTTATTAATAATTATTGATATTGGATGTACAATCTTGATGTAAAATCATCGTTTCAAAGTACAACCCTGCAAAGGAAAAATAGTATTTTTAATATATTGTCCAAAAACACCGGGCAAAGTATGCATTGGTCGAGCAATCTAAAACATTGCCCATAGGCTGTAACATATACATGCCTAATTTATATAAGCGCAAAAGAAATTGCTATAATTTTTTGTTACTAAGGAATCCCTAAACAAAAGTCCGACAATAAAAAACTTGGTAAAAAAAGTTTAATAAAATAAAAGTCTATGAATACTCGAATTAATACAAATATTAAATTATTATTTGTGGGCGATTTTATTTTGTTAGGTAAGTTTTATTGAACAGACGCATTTATCGTATGTTTTTTGATCTTTTAGATTACACAGCTGTCTTCAAATGATATAAGGCAATGTTAATTGCAGTCGAACTAATGGAATTGAGTTTAACGAAAATCGTATATTAAATGAGGCAATAACCGATAAGTAGATACCTACGCTGTAGAAGTCGTATAGCATCATAAATGTGTTTAGTACTCATGTTTAATTTATTTCAAGTTTATTAATATTTTAAATAATATATTTGTAACTAAATTGTACGGTACTTGGAAATTCCCCTTCCTTGTTAAATTTTCAGCAATGTTAACTATCACTTTTCGAATTGCTGGACGTCGCTCCAACTACTCATCTTTCAATTTTTTTTATATTTCTATTATAATCATGTTATGTAGATACTCTATTATAGTAAATTAAATTACTCTATAGTATAATAATATGTATAATGTATGCAAATGCCAAATATACTATACACTGTAAATTGTTCATAATTTACAAAATATAACCATATGAATTTGTATTTTATTTTAAAGATTTTTTATTTGATTATATTTATTTGTTTATGTATAGCTATTTAAACAAAGTAAAATACGATTTAAATGTTAATATATAATATGTATTTATTTGAAAAAATAATTCCCGTGTACTATATAGTTTAAAAATGAATGTTGGACTTTTTATTGGACATTTTTCCACCAGACTTTTTTTTTACAGAACTTTTTGCCGGAAATTTAGGTAAAACACCCTTATTAGGTTAAACTTACAAATATGTCTTTATTGTGTCTGTTGTAACAGTATTATATTATATACTACATGGAGTGATACATTTTAAATTGCTATTGTAATTATTTATTTAAGTCAGTTTTTAATTTTTTTGTTCTAGAATAAAATGTTTTTAATACAATTTGTTAAGTATAATATCTATCTTTGATACTAAATTTTTGCAAAAAATCTAATTTCTTACAACATAATAATAATTAACAATGATTAAAAAAACATTTATCTGTAGAAAAATTGAATTTCGTCTGTTTACAGTTGCTGCGGTTGAACGTTTGCCTTTTAAACCGAGTTCTGATCAAAACACAATTTAATGTTAATTTATTTTATTTGTGGTATATTAGTTTAATTATTATTAAAATATTAATATATTATACAAAGATAGTAAGACGACTAGTGTACTATATTATTTTATTATATAGCGCAAACTCGTATCTATGTATATTTACAAAATAAATACTAAAAATATTTAAATACATCATATTATTATATTGTGTCGGTTTAAAACGACGAAAGTATACATATACGCGTATAAAATTATTATATGCATGTAGGTATATTATAGTGGTATAATGTTAGTTTCACTTTCTTGATTTTTTTTCTACATTATTTTTAAATTGAGATTATACAGTAGTCGTCTCACTTGTGTTGTGTACGCAAATTAATATATCATGTTTTATGTTTCAACTTTGAACAATAAAAATATATAACTATACGGATACGTATATACTTGTAACGCTATTAGTATACAGGATCATTCACCAAGTGCTTATGCTCATTCAACTTTTCTTCAATAATAGCATTGTTAAAAAACAGATTTTTGAAATTTTTTAATAAACTTAAAGATCATATTTTAAGGTTCTCGAGATTTTTTGTAGGTATTACTTTAAAAGTTTCAATGATCAAAATTTGAATTATTAATGGGAAAAATAGGGGTAAGCATGCTTGATGAATCGCATTATATTATAAATAGTTTTAATTTTTCTTTTATTTTAATATAAAACATATTCAGCATAATATATCGGGGACTTATGTGTTGTAAGTATATATGTATATTGTATATACGTATATATAAACTGAAACAACACTATATTATAAAACATTATTTAGCGATCAGTAAAAACGTAGACATCATAAAGTATTTCAGATTCTGAACACAACTTGTTTATTTTAGTGGTTTCGTATTGATAAAATCTTGTGAAAAGAATATTATCCTGGAGATCAACATATTAATATTACTTATATCCGCAGGCGAAGCAAACAGAAGCACACCGTCAGACTTCTTATTGGTATAAATAACCCGTCAAACGCACGAGTAGTCTAAAAAGTTTTTAAATGAAATTTCACTAAAAGATTTATGAAGGGTAAAAATAATTACCAACATTTTATAATAATATCATATTATATAGAGCATTTCGTTTACGAACATTATTTTTAATATGCGTAGTTCGTTAATGGTATACCTATAGTTACTTTTTCCACTCCGTTGTTACACCTGTTTTCATTAGTAAAAATTGTACGCAACCCATAATCTATACATTAATATTATCTTCTATATTAATAAAAGACAATGTTGTTTGTGTGTGTAACTGTGTAAGCGATCCACAGCCAAGTCAATTGCACTCATGATTCTGAAATTTGGTACTTATAGGTAATTTAATACCCGAGGATGTGCACTTCGAAGTCATTTTTTTTTAAATTTTAATTTTTTTAGAGGGGTACTTATACATAGATATTTGTTGCACAAGAAAATTTTTTTTTTTATTTTTTTTTACTGTATTGGATTGCTATTAATTACAGAAAATAAAATAGTTATTATATAATATTAGAAATAACCTTAGATCTGTATTTTATATTTGGTCAAAACTATTTAAATTAATGTGTTAAAAATGCGTATAATTTAAGACAGGGTAAATCCACTTGCATTATTTAATATTTGTCACAGACTATAATTAATAAATATATTTATTTTATAAAACCAAAGATCTAAAGACTAAAACAGCAGATGAATTTTATGAAAAACTCAAAGTTTTCAACCAATTTTCATAAAATGTTCATCAATAGATTCAACAATTTCTATATACTAGTATCTTAAAACATTATTTTTTAGTTTTTATTTTTCAAAAATGTTGAATATAGATAATCGACTCCATAAAAATTTATAATTTTATTTTATTTATACGCCGTTGTCATTGATAACAAAAAATAATAGAGTTACTGTGATTTTATGTTTTATTAAAACAGTTTAAATAACTGTCTTAGAAATCTATGCAGTTTACGAAATTTAACGGAATTTTAGAAAGAGTAAATATACGGACATTTAATACGTCATAAACAATGCCGTGCAAGATAATTATTAATATTATAGAGACTTAATTATCATTAAAATGGAATTTTTTCTTAACACTTACACATTGTAGTGTCAGAGTTGAACATTTCACATAAAATATTGATGCTATTTAATAATCAATTATTTCTGTAGTCGTCTTATGTGTTTTGTTTTGAGTGAATCTTTTAGGTTATTTTATATTTTGGAATATAATTAGGTACTTATAGCATATTTTTATAGTAGATTCGGCCAGTGAACGTATCGGATTCAAGGCGATTCCTACTAAACTATAATATTTAGAAACTGTGAATATTTTCCATTTTTACTTCATAGGGGATAACATTGCACATTGAGATCATTATTTATCGACATTGAAGTGCATTTTTTCAATTATTAACGTATTATTAGGATTTATATATACAGTAAAAGCCGCTTATTAGAAACACTTTGGGACCAAGGTGAATTGTGTCAATTAACCGATTGTTTCTAATAAGCGATTGAAAAAAAAAAATGAATAATAGGTACGCGAAAAAAATATGTATGTATGTATGTACTTATATTGTATAATTTAAAAAAGTATGCACAATTGTGTATATTTTACGATATTATGTAAAATATTTATCATTCGTAATTTGTTTTTTTACGTCGAGTAACTCCATGACCATATTTTCATACGAGTAATATTGCCCCTTTAGCTTTGTCACTTATTTTGAGTGCGTATGTGTGTTCAGGTAGAGCTCCAAAATAAAGCCCAGTCTCGTCCGCATTGAAAATATCAGAGCGTGTGTATTGGGCTAGCAAATCGGTCAAATGAGTTTCAAACCACGAATGGTCGCATGAAAATTGGCTAAAATCTTAGCGTTTAGACATTTTTAGATTTTTAGAAAAAGGAAACACTAATAATCTTTACATACGCACGCTGAAGCTAAACTACAAACGGTACGACCAGTACGTACAGAAAGAGCATTCTCGCGATAAATTACAGTAAAAATAAACGTAACGACAGCAAAGATAAAATTGAAGTACATTGGTTATCGCTAGATTATCGGTGTATATGTCAACTGACCTTCTCCCAATTGTTTCAAATAACCGATGTGATGTTTCAATAATCCGATTTATTTTCAATGTTCTAATATACGGCCGATCCGTCCCGAGACATTTTGTTTCAATAACACGATTGTATCAATTATCCGTGTTTCTAATAAGCGGCTTCTACTGTATTATTATAAAAAATGTTTATCCGAACGATGTCGTTTAACCAATTTTTTCCCATAGTACAATAACACGATGGTTATCATTTAGTAATATATTAGTATTGTGATTTATGACACTCGTCGTGATTGCGGAGCGTCATTTGTCTTAAATCTCATTGCATTCGGTTCAGTTATAATAAGCGGTGGATATGTTTACAGCGTGTGGGTACTTATATATACAGTAGAAGCCGCTTATTAGAAACACGGATAATTGATACAATCGTGTTATTGAAACAAAATGTCTCGGGACGGATCGGCCGTATATTAGAACATTGAAAATAAATCGGATTATTGAAACATCACATCGGTTATTTGAAACAATTGGGAGAAGGTCAGTTGACATATACACCGATAATCTAGCGATAACCAATGTACTTCAATTTTATCTTTGCTGTCGTTACGTTTATTTTTACTGTAATTTATCGCGAGAATGCTCTTTCTGTACGTACTGGTCGTACCGTTTGTAGTTTAGCTTCAGCGTGCGTATGTAAAGATTATTAGTGTTTCCTTTTTCTAAAAATCTAAAAATGTCTAAACGCTAAGATTTTAGCCAATTTTCATGCGACCATTCGTGGTTTGAAACTCATTTGACCGATTTGCTAGCCCAATACACACGCTCTGATATTTTCAATGCGGACGAGACTGGGCTTTATTTTGGAGCTCTACCTGAACACACATACGCACTCAAAATAAGTGACAAAGCTAAAGGGGCAATATTACTCGTATGAAAATATGGTCATGGAGTTACTCGACGTAAAAAAACAAATTACGAATGATAAATATTTTACATAATATCGTAAAATATACACAATTGTGCATACTTTTTTAAATTATACAATATAAGTACATACATACATACATATTTTTTTCGCGTACCTATTATTCATTTTTTTTTTTCAATCGCTTATTAGAAACAATCGGTTAATTGACACAATTCACCTTGGTCCCAAAGTGTTTCTAATAAGCGGCTTTTACTGTATATATATATATATATACATAAATCCAAGTTTCCTTTCGAATGACCTTCACAAAATTTTGCTTGCAGTGAGAGGGAGAGGACCACACGAAATACTATACGAAAACTACATACGATACATTATTATTATTTTTTATGATATTTATTACGGAGTGCACTGCAGTTTATACGACAATATTGGGTTTTTAACTTTTAAGTATTCAGATGAGGTTGAACTGCCGCTTACATAGTAGAATACTACTACTGCCTTCGTCTCGGGGCGCCCGTGTGTTTCAGTACAATAATAACAACAACAAAAACTACCATCGTTATCACCACCACCACTACAACTACCACCACCAACTGCACCACAACAACAAAAACAAAGATATATACATTTTCTGTTCTTCCGTGTGGCTCAGTTAAATCCATTAAAAAAGTCTACCGACGTAATAATAATAATAATAATAAACACTGTTATCGGGTTAATGAAGAGCAAATGCAACAATAGTTGTTACGGCTTTCTTAGTCATTTGACTCGACACATGAGTAGACCTACCTTTATATTTATAATACATTGTAGTTGTATATATACATGGAACAACACCACCACACGCGTATATACTGATCATGTGTGTGTGTATATCTATACTCTTTGTATCGTCGTATAAATGTATTATTATGTGCATTTAAAGAGGGAGACCGTTCGTGCATGAACCGCGTTCGTATATTATGGTGACGTAGGTACCTATACATATATAACTGCTATATGCTTACCCACCCATACCATCCTGCAAACTAAAAAAAATATAATATATATATTTTGTGTGTGTGTGTATAGGCGCTGCATGTGGACCAGCTGTCGAAAGGTATAATAAAGCGAAGCAGGATCCTCGCCGATGTGCCACAGGTATTTCCAGTTGTGCCCATATACCTATATAATATAGTATAGGTATGTCCCTTTCTATAACACCTGGTGCAGTGGTACAAAATATATTCCGATATATTCCATTGGGTGCCTGCATAATATTATGGTTATTTCATCGGCGCGTACAACATGGTGTTAAACACAATATTATGTTGTGTTATTATAAGCGGCCGTCAGTTTACTTATACGTACTATTAAAGGTTAAAAATATGATTTTTTTACACGGTAAGTAATGTATATACACCGTGGTACGGTTCGCACTCACTTCGCCAAAACTCAATTCGCTGATATCCCAAACAAATAATATTTTGAAAACATTCCCATTTCGCCGAAATTCTAGTTTGCCGACGTGTCAATAAATATATACCTACCTACTAGTTTTATCAATTTTTAATAATATTCTCAGTTCACCGTCAGGCGACAATAGTATTAACTAATCTGATATTACAATAATGTTAACAGAAATAACGTCAAGTTCAATGTGAAAATGTTTTTTCCACACACATCTTGATAAGATACGAACAGCTATTGGAAGATTAGCATGCAGCTTTAAACCGATCGAAATGTACAGATCTCGTAACCTTAAAAAGAGATTAGCAAATACAAAATACGCGTAAATAAAATATTTGACAATAATTAATTATTTACTCATAGAATTATAAATAGGTACAAATACCTAGGTATAGTATGCAATTTTTTCAGACTAAAATCCGAAGAAATAATAAATATCATTTATCGAATACATTCATTATACCATTTACACATAGAAGAATAAATTTATTATTGACAAATCAGTTTATGAGATTATGAAACTATAAATTTTTTTTATTGAATCAGTATACACACTGTTTATATTAAATTACAATTATCATTATTATTTACGAATTTTCGTTATTGAACCAGTTTATATATCACATAATATTACCTACATAAATTATAATATTTTAGATTTTTAGCAAAACGATGAATGTAATTATTTTATAATGATTTTTAATTTTGTATAGGTACATATAACATAATACCATGAATTTTATTGTTCTTGGTGATAAGGCTGACATTAAATTAAAATTTAACACATCCACATACGAGTATTATACTGACTTATTAGATTTAATTCTCCCCTCCCCGGAAAATATATTATTAACTTATAATTAAATAAATATTACCATAGTATTATCACCTAATGACTTAGACATTATAAAACAAAGAAATGCGCAGTTTTTATTTACCGTTATTCTATTAAACTATAATGTACTAATACAAATAAATAATAACTTATAATTTTGTTTTATATTTATATTTTAAATAATATAACACCTTTATTTAGATTCAATTTAAGATTTTTTTTTTAAATGTTACTTATGGGCATTCATGATTGGGTAGCAAATTTTTCGAAAAATTTGAGAACTAGAAAATTGAGAGTATATAAATTATTAGTCGATTAATTGAGATGTCGATAAATAGGGTTTTAGCAAATTAGGTTTTAGCTACGAAAGGAGACACTCGTCTATAAAGCAAAGTTTATGATTTGTGTAGGATAAAGTATATATTCTAATTTATAATCAATGGTGTATTGGTAAATCATTTTATTGGTATACGCCATTTGATATTTCTGCATTTCTTTGCTTAAAAACTGTTAACCATAACACTTGAAAAATTATCATTGCTACAATATTTATTAAATATACAATAATATTCTAGAGTAGGTACAACATCATTCATACATATCTTTTTTATTTCTGTACAACATTAGAAAATAATAAATATATTATTTATATTTCTTTTCATACTGTGTATGACACTATAACTATATTAGACGGGAAGCGATCAAAAATAAAGTTATAACAAAATGTAAACAAACGTGAAATTTAATTATAAGAATGTGTTGAATAAAATGTAATATTTTAAAAGTATCTCACATATTTTATACACGAATTATTAAATAAACATTTTTGTATAAATTCAATGTAAAATGTTATTAAATCATGAAATACAATTTTATTTTGATAATGAACTTATAAAGCATATTATACTACTTTATTATATTCAAAGCTCTAACAATAAAAAATATATTTATTTAAATTATATAGCTTAATATTTTAATTGGTACTATTAAACTCGTAGATTATTTTAATGCTGTTACCCTTGTCTCTCCACATTAAATATTTTTTATCTATATAATATGTTCAAGTACAGTTTTTGTGTGCACATTTTTAATCATTGGTTTAATTGTCCATCTAGTAGCGTAATTTTAGTTTTTAATCGGGAGAAAGAGAATAAAGTTTTTAAAATAAAAAAAAAAGCTAATCGCTTTGTTCGCTTATCAATATTTACTTATATTTTTAACCCAAGCATTACCATAATACAAAATTAGGTTAAAAGAATTATAATACTACTATTGTTGCTGTACATTTTTACATACAAGTCTTTGTAAATATGTACCTATTGCCTATTGGTCTACTTATATTTATATTATGGTAGTAATAATTAATATCATATGATATGTGTATATGATGCATACGTCTTTCCTCTCAAAAGAAAAATAATAAACACACACACACACACAATAATACATTGAAACGCTAGATACTTTTTGAAATTCTAAAATGCTTAAGTAAATTCATACACTCGGTTAAATCGACAAAAAATTAATAGGAATATTAAGTAAAACTAATATGCTGACCTGCCGTTTAGTTAGTTATTAAAACAATGACAATATAATGTGTCTTAAATCATTTAAATTTTAGGACACGTTCTGTTTATCATGACTTTATGATTTGATAAAAAGGCACGAATGCGATATGACAGTTCAATTGATTGGAACACTCTAACAGCCATTTCCTCTACTGATACGAGAAAGTGATGACGATTAGGTAGAAAGATATGACTATGTACATGAATATATGATTGACACGGTACATCAGTTTAAGAGATAGAGAGTGAGGTTTCTTCGTTCGTAACCTTGAATAAAACATTTATGTATAAAAAAAAATTAAAAAAATGTATATATGAAAGTATATACTCGTATATTACATATATATTATATTTTTTATCCATATTTTATAATATGAAGTACTTATAGGTTACCGTTTGAATTATAAAAAATATAGCATTAAAATAAAAAGATAAATAAGATATTTATACATTTTATTTAAGTAATAATTCACAAGGAATAGGAAAATCTGATGTAATATAATTAAAAAAAAATTCTATGCCCTATGATGGACTATGCAATAAACGATCTTATTAAACTGTATTTTTCTAATCGCTTTTATTAGTTCTATTTTCCTTACTATAATAATTTACGGTAAATAATTCAATTAGCAAGGGCATGTATGACTATTAATTTAAAAGAGGAGAAGGGAAAAACTTTTTATGTACTTGTATGGCTTTATATTATATTATTACATCTATAATCTATAGAGTATAATAAATATTATAAAATATTATATATTATATATTATATTTTATACATTATTATTTTTTGCCGGATTAAAAATGTTATACATAGGTAGTTAATTATCTAAAATTCATCATTCTGAATTGAAATTTTCATCGGCATATGGTACATCTAACCATTTGGTAAAAAGGATGCTTGCTATCACATTTCAATAAATTGATAAATTCAAGTTGAAAAAATTTTATTTTTTTATTAAATTTAAAGCAAACACAGATACCTTGACATAATATACCTAGTATAATAAGTAAACAGTTTTTAAAATGACATTTTAAACAACTAATAAAAAATACTTTTATTAAGGCTTGGAAATCAATCACGTCGGTCCAATAGTAAATTACAAATCAAGATTATAATTTATGAACAATATCACTCAATATATAATAATATTATGTAAAAATGAAAGATTAGTAAAATAGTCTTGTGTCTTTAGAATTTTAGTATTGAGTCATTTAATTCCATGTAAAATATTCGAAAACAATCAACCGTTCAGAAGATGTAGAACTGATTATTGACAATAATAATAAATTATAAGTTTTTTTAAATCTATAGTGTACTCGTATACTTTATTCATAAAGTTTTATTAATATTAATAGGACACCATGCAGATATGTGTTGTTTTATCTCATACACACGAAAATTTGTGTCTAGTAAAGCTAATTTTGTATTGTTGAAGAGAATGAACCTATAATCAAATTTAAAGATAGGAATATTATTTAGGGTAATTCGTAGGTTTTTATTGATATTTTAATATTTTTAAATGAGTTATAATCGTTATAAAATGACAAATTTTGTACATTGAAATAATTCACTTGAGATAATATTTTTCCTTATATTTGATAATAATATAATATTCACTACAATATTAAAGTAACAACACAAAATTAGTTTTGCTGAATGAAAATATGGTATGTTGTACTACGTTTGTAAGACCGGAGACTATGCGTTATGCGTTTGTGACGTCCTCTTATGATGTTATGTGTGAAAATTTGAAAATAGGATCATAGCCGGCAGTTTCGATATTGAACATAATAATACAATGTGTTATATAACAAAATGTACTCTGTTTTAGACATAATATTAATAACGTGCACTATGCACATGTATCGCCACGTTTAACGTTTCCAAAATTGCGTTGTAATAAATAATCTAATATACAGTTCACTACATGAATAAAATATGTTATAGTTATATCTATTAACTAGTATAATTTCTATTTTCTTTGTACCCAGTTACATTAACATATGTAGTCAAATTTATGGTTTATTATTATTTTACGTATACCTAACTTAACCAACTTACATTATCAAGATGACGCTTTATGTGGCACGTACCTTCGTATACGATTGTGGTGATATTATTCCTGCATAAGTGGTGCTAAAGTTGGAGGGGCATGGCCCGTTTCCGCCAAAAACCCGGTTCCTTGATTTACGCATAGCCTTTTTCACGTAAAACGAAAAAGGTACAATTCCCGTTTCCACCAAAAAAACTTTGGAAACCAGTGGTTTTAATTTTAAATGCGTTGTGGTATGTATAAAATATCGAAATATGTGATAAACGATTGTATAATATTATTTAAAAACTCTAATTTAATTTAACTAATGTATTGTTATCATTTACTTGTATTATAATTTGAAATATCGAAATATAAATAAATACAATAAATATGTGAGATGAAATTGTATAATATTTAAAAACTCTAATTTAACTCTGCCTATATATTCGAATAATATGATAAGAATATTTTAATTTGATAACAATATGAAACATTAGTACATGGCTCTCAAATAATAATTGGCGGAAACGTCTTTTCATAAAAATAAATTTTGACAGAAATGGGAATCATACATTTTTCGTTTTTGGCGTAAACAGAAAACTTTCAGTTGGAGAAGCTATACGATACAAAAAACAATAATAATAATAAGGAAAGCAAAAAACGTGTATGACGATGCTGTATACAAAATATAATTTTGCACATTTTTGTATATTATAATATTTTAGGATTTTGTACATTTTTAGTAGGTACATATTTAGAATTTTTAAGATTCAACGAATCGAGAATCGTAAAATCATTAAAATAAAAATATTAATTTGTTTTAATCATATAAGTTATTATTTGTAATTCAAATTATTAATAAAAATAGGTGAGATTAAAATAACATTAACCCGAATTGTTAACCGGTAATCATCAATTGGTATCATATAATAATTTCACATAATAGAAAACGTATTTTATGGTACCTATAGTAGTTATCAGTCATGATTTATACTCGTGAGATGCGTTGTTAAATAGATCATTTTAAAATGACGAAATCGAAAACTTCTAACACTAGTCGTGTCAAAAGTTACAACCCTGAATATAGTGAAAATATATTTTTTTCGGATGGAGAAATATTGTTTTGTAAAATATGTGAGGATAAGGTTACTTATGAAAAATGATTTGCAGTTTTATAACATCTTAAAACGTATAAACTATATAGGTAAACAAACGTAACATTTAACGACTTGGCACCCAATAACAAACGATTCAATACATTTTACCAGAATCTTTTACTAGAAGACTCAGTTAAATTAAAAGAAACTGTACGAAGTAATATATTTAAAGTTAGTGGAACAAACGACACTGATATAAATAAAAAACGTGAATATGTTTTTTTTTTTAAATAATGGTTTTCATATTATTACGATAATTTATAAGTATTGTCTTTTGATAATGGTGGTATAATATATTATAATAAATAAATAATTTAATTAAAAATAGAACATTACAATTAATTATTGTGTCTTTTTTTTTAAGAGCATATTTAAGTAATTTTTAGGGTTTAACTGTAGATATATTTTCTAAGGTTTTAGGGCATATAATTGTCAACTTTAATAATAACGTAAATATATATATATATATATTATATAGCATAGAAAATTGGGGAACGAGACTCACGTATTGTATTATTGTAACGATTTTCGTACTGTTTTGCGTCTCTATTTCCATACAAATACTATACTACGTGATTACATACCTAAAGGCGAATAATAATTATTCTGAGAATTTTGAGATTCAATTTAAATTGCATTCAAATGTTTTATATTTTGCATATAGGCGAGTAGGTAATAAGTTATAACGCATGTTATTTTCAAAGTACCGAAATATATTCATAATTTATATGAATTGTTGTATTATTGTTATTTATAGGTTAGGTAAACTATTGCGTTACGATGTCAGACGATGTAATTTCGTACGTAAGCTCGTGTATGAATTGTACCTATATGGGCTATTATACTCGTAATATGAATAAAAAAAACGTATCCACTGTAGCATAACCCTGTTAGTTGTTACACCGTACTACTCAGTTTTCGGTTTATCATTATTTCTGTACATTTTTGAATAAGATTAATATTTTTGGCAATCATTTTATATTCTTTATATAGTCGTCCATTGCAGGATAGAGATAAGTGAGTACAAGTCTGGCCTTCTGCAGAGTTTTCCATACTTATATTATATTAATTTTATTATTATATAGATACAATAATATTGTTTGTGTTATGCAAACTTAAATTTAGTTAAAATAATAATTAATAAATAGTAAGTGTAATGTTGTGTTATGTTTTAATTATTTCTTTTAAAGTAGTTATTATTATACAAATAATTATATGTTTTAGCAGTATGTGGATGTACTCGTAATGATAGAATACTAATAGATATATAATTTTACTAATAAAGTTATAGACGTTATAGTAGTTTAACATAAAGGTAAATACTATTACAAAAAATGACATCTTGTTCCTGGATTTTTGATCATTGACTGTCTTAGTCAAATATGTTGGCCATAATATCAAAAAGTTTATAACGTGTAATATTTAGCTTATTTAATATAAATAATATTATTGTAGTTCATAACTATATTATTTCAATTTTTATTTGAATTGAAAAATTAACTTTTATTCAGTGTTAAGAATACATACTATTTACAATTTATCTCAGTGTAAACGTTGGTACTGTATATTTTTTAACTATAGTTATTATATAGTGACTACAGGTGACGCTCTGTCGGAGAAGGGTTGCACGATTTGGGAGCTAAATCTTTTCTTTTACGCACACCGATCACCCGCTGCAGGCTTAACAAGTCTCGCTAGTCGTCTCGTATATAAATGCGTTTAATCGTAGCAGTATTAGTATAATAGTAGTTATCTCATCATCGCCCTCGTCCACTACTCCCTGCCACCGATCATCATAACACCGTCCTCAGTTCGCCGGTCTTGCCGATGTCATGAAACGCATTATACCTATATATACTATATGTCATGTAGTATATATTTTATACTATACAGGTATATAATACCTTTGCCGACTACGAAATATGTACGAATGATGTGAAGGAAAAAAAGATCTTCGAAACGTGTGTGAGATTCCATTTGGGTAGAGGGGAACAAACAGCTTTAGGTAGGTAGTAGGTACCTATTATAGTGTATAGCCCGTCCATATAAACGCGACTGCATCATATTATGTATTTATACTATACTTATATATTTGGTGTTCGTCTTATTATTAAGCGTACACATTATGTTATATTATATATATCGTACGCATATATATACATACATATATATATAGTACATATCCAAGTATATATGTATATGTATAATGTATATAATATTATTATGTGCCACCGCCGTAAACATCTGGGCACCACAGAAGACGGTCTCGCGCGGTTAAGGTTGGACCTGTATGTACAGGGTGATCCAAAAAAACATGAAAGTATAAAGAAACTCAATCACTAGTAAAATAAAACTAATTTACATTTTTTCTTATTGAAAATTGAAACTTTATTATATGTATATACCATTAAGAGTCCAAAAGTTAAGGGGGGGGGAGTTATAGTAGTTTTATTAAAATTAATCCATAAACATTAATTGCCCACCTATAATTTGTGAAAATAGTCGAAGCATAATAAATATACTAGTAATAATATTACGTCTATCTTATATTTTTGTAAAATTAATTTTTAAAAACTAAATTATCCTTAGTGAACTTAAGAACTAAGAAACTAATCGTTCGGATTTTGAATTAGGTAAATCATAATTTAAAAAAAAAAATGATCTACTAAATAATTCACATAAAAAGGGGATGTTATCATCTAAAAAATATAAGTTAAGACTTTAAGTAGTACAACAAATATCGAAAATTTTAAAATAATCTTTTTAAGTAAATATACAAATTTAAAAAATAAGAATTTGAAAAAATTCATTATTAAAGGAAAATATTAGGGTGCGCGTGGTATGAGAATCACCCTGTATAATTTATTGCGACGCAGTATCGGTTTTATCCGGTGAAACAAAATACGGTGGATACGATGCCGGTTGTTTGTAGCCAACATGCAGTGTCATATTATATTATTATTATTATTTACTGTCGTCTCCATCGTCAAAATTGTCAATACCATTAGAATATTATTGGTGGATTGAATAATTATTTCAAATGTGTTTGTTTTATGAATTTTGATGTATCATAAAATATTATATCGAAAGCAGTAATTAATAGTTAATACTGCTATATAGGTGTATTGTGTATTTATGTATAACAACGGATAGTATAGCGGTTTTGATGGTAATAGGAGGGGGGTAGATTTACATTTTACCAATCAGAATTTAGGAGGATAGGAAAGATATTACGTTTCACGGTACCATTTTGTATATAATAATAACAACAACAACACTCTAGATTCTAGAGTCTAGAATAATACGATATCCACGATGCCGACGTTTAAATTATGGGAAGATTTAACAGAAATAATTATTATTTTATAAATTACGTAGATCCTCACAATTGTGTGTAACGTAGGTAATGTATAAAGTTTTGTTTACGTTATTTAGGAAACATGATGAATTTAATTAAGTGACGCAATGCTACCAGAATAAAACTATATTATTCAATATCAAAGTCATATTATGTCATTTTACGAGTTTATATATAATTATGTATATGTTTCAAAAATCGTCATCTCGGTGGGTGATAATATTTGAAACATTAAATGAAGTACCTATACCTATTATGTTTAGTGGCTTCCTTAATTTACAGTAGAAACAATATTAAAATAATGTTGTGCCCGAAAATAAGTTCCTAAAAAATAAAACATTTTAATAATAATATGTATTATCGTATAATAATATTAATGCATACAGATACAATTATTTACGACCTGCGATAGCACATATTTATACTATGTAGTATGTAGTATGTAATATGTCTTCCCGAATAACCAAATAAAGGATTATTTCATATTTTTATTTAGGGACTAATATAATATAATGTAAAAAATGTATAGAAACTCAATTATACTCTTGATGTTTAATCATGGTTTCATTTATTATGACCAAAAACATGATACAGTATTATGACGCATTATTATAATTTATAATCGTCAAAATAAAACATATTCGCACTACGAGTCTCCAATGTGTCGTATAAATATGTTGATTTTAATATTTGAAAATACATTTCCAAGTAATATAAATTTAATCCAAATGGATGTAATAATATTTGTGAAATAAACAAGAATCTTTTGGAAATCATTTGACCTAATCTAAGAAACGGTCAATACGTTACTCCGTTAATTTAATATAGTCCATACATATTATACCACATAATACTATTGTCTATCAATAAAACATGATTTCGAAATTACAATTGGAAATTAATGTAAAATTGCAGGTAACTAATAAATTTTAATCAGTTAACTGAGGAAATAAGAAAGATGCTTTTATACTAATATATATATATATAATATTAAATAAGATATTCGAGGTAACAATATGTACAATGTATATCATAATTTATATTTTATAATATTATTAATATATACGTACAAAGTACAAAAAAAATATTTTCTAAATGTTAAATAATAAATATAATATAAAACAATTATACTGTTGTTTGTACTATTTTTACTATTTTGGAATTCGAATGTACGTCATAATATGATAATCGCATACATTTTGTCACGGCAATTAATTTGGTCGCGTGTCAAATTGGTCGCATAGCACATTAATCGCATGTATATGTAGGTACATATAAGTTGCATATATATAGTTATTTTAAACTTAATACAGTGATATAGATTGTAATATAATTTTATAAATTCATACATTCATAAAATTAAAATACACATTAAACTTATAATCGGTATAGTTTACTTTGTTTAAATAGGTACTGAAAACGGATTGATTAAAATTTACCTATATATAATCATAATTAAAATTAATGTGCTAGAATGAAATTGTTGATAATATACACAGCAGTTGTTTTCAAACGATTAATTTTTATTCTTGTTTTGTAGCATTTTGATAAAAATATTCTAAATATTCGGGTGGTTAGAATTTAAAATTTTAACTTAATCGATTGCGTAATAATTCAAATTTTATTTTAGATAAATTTTCTAGTACTATACCAAAACATTTATATCTTTTAATAGTTATAAAATCTTAAATTATTTCGTAGTTTTATCCTGTTAACCATAATATTTCCCTATAACTACTATGCTTCTTCAAAATTATATATAAATAATTATTATAATATATTTTAATAACTTTGATAAATTTTCGTATCGTATTGCTATTTTGTAAATTCAGAGTCTTAAGTACCTACTATGCACATAGACATATTTTCATATAATAAAGTAAATAAACAATATAATTCCAATATAGTATACAAATAAAAATACGCAAAAACTTGTATTTTTATTTTCAAATAGTAGGCCGGTTGTAATAGAATGGTTATATAAATATTATTATAGGTACTAGTTAAATAGAAAATTTATTCAATAGCTTTGTACGCACTCAACACTATTTAATTTTTTTTTTTTAATTTTTAAAGGTGTTGATACTGAAAATGTATCTAGAATGTATCTAAAATGTATAAGTAGGTATTATGATAATGTAATCTAAATTGTTTATAAAAGGATAACAAAGTCGAGTTTTTTGACATTATTTACTATTAAGTGCTTACTAACACTTAAATGTGTCACGGTGCATTCGAAGACATGTGTACAAATAATTTTTTTTGTATGTATTTGCATGGCATATTAAGAATATTTAAGAATTTAATACATGTATGTATAATAATAATATAATACATGAATGAATGAAACTCCGACGTGACAACGTCATACATATGCGCGCTTAGTAATAATAATAATATAATATGTCTTGGAGGATAATAAATTCATTTTGTTCCATTTGTGTATACGCGCACTGTTTATATACATTATGCTGTATTTACAACGCAGTTAAAAATTTTCTTGCTGTTCGTCATACTCGTTCACATTTTTACGCGTAGTCACACACATGGCGGTCACCTGTGGGAGAGGGACAAAAAGGAAAATAATAATAAGGGTGTTCGTGCTATTCCGTTGGCGTATATACATGTATAATATATTGTCGAGGCTGCTGCAACTCTGGCTATATATACATGACGATGGTCGAAGAATGGGTTTCAGCAGCTGTAGGGCATTTTACAAATGTAAAGGGTGTTTTTGTATTGTGTGATGCTCTGGCCGAGCAAAGCAATATCACAGAATCGAGAGGGGATGATTGTTGTGATGAATACCCCTATACGACCTCTCACTCTCGTGCATTTTATCTCTCTCACTCTTTCTCTTTTTTTTTATGAAAACTACGTTCAAACGAAAATAATTTGTATACACTGTATATATTTAATATAATATTTTATTAAAGTGACTAATATAAATACATTTTCTATAGTTACGGCCCTGAGAAAAACAGTTTTCGTGTTGAAAATTGTTGATTACTATAATATATTCATCATTATGAAATATACGTTAAATAATTGAGTAGTAATTGGGTCATTACTAATTATTATGCTTTAATATATACCTCCTACTGGTGTTTCGTGATAGTAAATTAAACAACTGTTGTACATTAATTAATAAATAATAATAGAATTTAATACCAGAAGCTTGAGTTTGTACTTGAAATTAGAAATTAAACTGCAACAATTCCGTTTGGTAAATTGTTTATAGACGCGAATGCAAAACACACAGTGCTATCAACAATGAAGATTAAAGTCAATAATAAATAGGTAGGTATACCAAAAAACTTATAAATTAAAAAAATAAAATAACATCAGTTATAAAATATTATCATGTTATTTTATATATTTATTGTTGTTGTTTAGTAGTTGAATATTAATGTATATGGTAATCTAATATGCGTAGGTATTTACTTATAAAATAGGTACCTAATACAACATAAGAAATCAAAATATATATTGTAAAATATGTAAGTGCCAAAAATAATTTTTTATTAATAATTTTTACACTTCCAGATTAAATTAAAAATATATTTAAAAACTTTAGCTGTTTACTTTATGACTATAGTAAATTTAGAAGACACGTCAGTGGAAAAGTGATTAAAAAAAAAAAGTATTAAAAATGTATTAACATAATAATTTTTTACAGTTTATAAAAATTCAAATCAAAAAAAGAATCGTCAAAATAAAATTTAATAATTGCTTGAAAAACATAATATTTGCGTAAAGCAATTTAAAATATATAAGTAGTGCATGCAAATGCTCGTGTATAATATTATAAAATATTTTAAACAATAGCTTCAAGCGGACCACCATGTTAGAAATTTTTCGTTTTCACATATGATTAACACGGCGGGTAACAAGAAAATACGATGGGCCACCATGCATCCGTCCCCACTTGCCACTCCATTGGTCTCTCATATTTTCATAATAAAAGTAATAACATTACACACTGCTCATATAATATTATTAAATGTAGGTTAGGTATAATTCGCAAAAATAAAAGCGACATAAAGTTAACTGAATAAATTACTTTTGCATTACTACGTATCACAAAGAATTAATTTACTGGTAGAATTTATGTTATACAAGATGTCAATTACTCTTGTATACCCTTGTTTCATACTGAGTAATTTAAAATAGGTGTATTCGCCTTGAATTTATTTTACATTGACAACCAAATCCGTTTTTATTCACTTATTTGAAAAACGCAAACTAATAAAATCAGTATAAGCTTATGTATATGTATATGTGTGTTTAAATAGACAACTTAAGCTATCCGTATCTGCAGGTACAATTTAGTTCAACTAGTATGGTTAGAATAAACTATTAAATATTTCAGTCCAATTATTTAATCACTTCATAATTATAGTTTAATGCTATAGGTACGTTATAGATTATTGTGTTTAGACATATTCAAATAGTATACGGAGTAATAATTTTAAAAGTAAATACTAATTTTCTCGACAATTATAGAATAATTTAAAAATACAGTATAAAAAAAAAATAATGTATGATAACGAAAAACATTGTATTAAATGTTTTTTTTATGTGACCTGTGGAAACATGACCCATACAAATAAATAAAGAGTATTACAATTTTACTTTGTTTTTAATAATGAATTAATTTAAATAAAATTACATGTTATAGTCTTAGATATAAAATAAATACGTATCATAATTTCTTTAAGAGTTTTGAGGTGATGATGTGATGGCCATTGATAAATGCAATAGTAGATTAAAAAAAAAAAAAAATTAACCTAGATCAATGAATAAGAGCGTATTTGTTCGAATCTACGAGATGAGAAATAAAGATATTTGATCCGAGAGATTATATTTTGTTTTTAGATTTTTATAAGTGTAACATTTAGTTTAGATTATGTGTGGGCCCTATTGGTTCATTTTTATCCATAGGGAAACTATGCGTGATACCTGTGATAGATAGCCCATAAGCGTACTTGTGGGTTTTAATCATGCCTTGAATTTTCCGGAGATAATGTATCCATTGCATAACGTTTAGCTTTGTTTATCGGAATTTCTAATTGATTTTCCAGTCGGAGTCGTATTTTGATTTTGTTACAAAGAGAAGGTCGCTTTCGGTTGGTATTGAGATTTGGGATATTAGAGGTGATATTATTGGGGTTTTTACTGTTAGATCTGCTTTTTCATTGCACTCAATAGCTCATGCCACACAAAGATACCTTATTGTATTATACTGATATATAAAGGATCGTGTATGTTTGTAATTTTATATTGTTATTTATAGTGCTGAGAGGATCTGAGAATATAGTCGTACCTGAAAGATGGAGTTCTTCAATTAAATAGATATATGTGATTTTAATGTCGCGACCGATTCTGCTGTATAAACGAAGTATAAGCTAAAATATTATAATGTTTTAGCCATAATGTCTTTAAAAACGTTTAATGATATTTAATATTATATTATGTTAGATATTATATCGAATAGGTATTATAATAAACAATAATTATAAATACATTTATTCATATCATATCAAATATTTAAAAACATTTATACATTTATTTGACATTCGATTAACCTTTATAAAAAATATTCAGAACGTTTTATAAATCATATTTTTTATGACTTTGTAGTTTATAAATTATCATTATTATTACTCGATCGCGCGAAACACGCGTGTTTATTATTGTCTGAATAATTGTTATGCTATCAAAGGCCAATTGACAATCATTAAACGTTGTTTAAGACACGTTGTATGTAGGTACGTTTCGTAACAAATAATATAAAATATAATGTTTTAAATTTTTCCGCTTCAATGCAAAGTAATTTGAATACATTCTTATTCTGATCAAATTTTCGTTGTGAATATATGTACGTATCAGCTGCTGGTAGATAAAATATTACATCGCAGCAATAAATCCTGAATTAATTGCATGTGCCAATAAAAATGCGTTTTACTTCAGTTGTTTTCTGAAACACTCCCGAATACACACATAGGATTTACATGCGTATTATTGTGTCCTCCAAATTCCATGATTTACAAAATATATACAATATACATCCAAATTGCTTATCGTTGATGCAACAGACTGACACCGACATAGGTACCTGTATATATTATTATTATTTTCTCCACACGCAATGGCTAATATTGTCAATTATCATGTACCTATCATATTATAATATTACGAAATACAAATTATGTTTCACGCATCATTATAATATAGTGTTCATTTATTAAAATTATAAGTATACGTAAGCGTAATATGGTACGTTTATATACATTATACAGTATATATACTATAAGATATAAATATTCTAATTTGTAATTGATATATACGATGCAGCTATAAATATATGCGTGGTTGCATAATAGGTATATAATATTATTATAGTATGATGTACCTATATATTTATGCGTTAGTGCAAACGTGCCAAACAATTGTAACCAAACGCTTATAAATCATTTTAATACATTATAAGATTTGTGTACCTAATTAAAACTAATTTGATAATCATTTAACTTACAACCTAATATAGGTAATATTATATTATATTATTATATAAAATATATAATACAATTATCATGGTATATGCAAAGAGTTTGAACAATTATCAGGTAAGTTAGAAAAAGATTTCCAGGTTTCATGAATTTTTCTTTGCATGTACCTTTATGAGTAGTGACAAAAATAAAAAATAAAACTCACTTCTATTGTCAGTTTTTGTTCAGATGTAAAAAACATGTTACTTCCATAGTACCTATAGGTCTAAATTTTGCCATAAAATATTAAAATTAACAATAATTATTATTCCAAGTACCTGATCATTAGCTCCTTTATGGAGATTAAAACAATAATATGTAACTTCATAGTAATCTTAAACTCTTATTAATAGTTTTATATATTTATAGAATATCATAGTGATAATCAGTAATTGTACGTACTTGAACGGTAGTATTTAATTATATAAACCTAATGCGCAGTATTTTATTTTACCCACCTTCAATAGTTTTGAAAAACATTAAGTACGTCAATGTTTAATCACATGTTGATTTTAGATATAGGTAAAATATTTTACAAAACAAATAGCCATTAAACGACTAGTATTATTCATCATATGTCTACAAAGTTTAAATAGTATTAATTAAATCGACAATAATCATCAAATTATAAATTAAACATATATTATAATATAATATACGTTGTTTACATATACCTACTATAAATATTAAAAACACATTAAGTTGATAATGATTCGTTTTTAGTAAGGTTTTCAGTATAACTGTTGAGATTATTATATTCTAGCGTTTGAACTAAACTTTGTCTTTCATACGCGCAGATAAGATTATTATGGCCTAAGTTTGGTGAAATTGCATTTTCAATGTTAAAATAGGCAAATCACTAATATACATTTATAAATTATTGGGAAGTGATACGGTATTAGTACAAAATATATAAAATTTATAGAAATTTTAAATTTTTTTTGGTGAATGTAACGATGTAATTTCTGAAATGTGGCATTATTATTATTATGAGAGAAAAATAATTATGTTAATTACTGAAAATGTGAAATTAAGCTTTAATAGACTTAGTTAATTTTTATCAATAAATTTTTGAAAATAAAAAACTGCGAAAATATAAAAAATATTATTTGCTTTTTATAGAATATGACTTGTTTTCGATCTCTGTACAATCACTTGCCAGTAATTTACCAGTAATAATTTAAAAGTTTTATTATAACAATTATATCTCTGAACGTGATTTAACTTTATTGAACCTAATTTATAGAAGACAAATACAACTAGAGCCTTGATACTTGATGTTGCAACATGTAATTTCTTAATTCTAGTTTTAGAATTTTTATAAAAATTATTATTATTATATTTTGTGTTATTATTCTCTTTTTTTTTTTTTGAAAATAAAGAAAAGACAATTTTATCCAAGAACCAAATACTTACATTCTGTCACCTCAAATTTATCTTATAAAATGCTATAGCTAGAATTAAATTATGTCAATAATCATGAATTAATTATTAATAAATGTTATTAACTTAAAAATAATGTTTGATAATTACTAGCATAATTATTCAAGTCATATTTTAATTAATTAATAGATGACTGATACGCATTAAAATATTGCGGTTTATTCATAATACCTACTCAAGACATTTCAAATACAAACAATATTATTATGATAAACATGTTTTGCACAATTTTTAACAACTTGTCACATTTCATGTTTCAAAATTTCAGTAATATGACACAAAAAATTCATAAAACGCCACTATAGGTATATGCATATTTCATTTTTTATTTATGTTGTTGGTAAGTCGATATCTATACGCAATCGTCAGACAAGACGAATTTAATTCTATCTTATTTAATAATAGAAAAATAAAAGATACTGATTTGTGGGTAGTGGGCTTATACAGAAAAAAAACTGAGGCAATATTAGTCTTGTCGATTTATTCTACTCGTATTTTTCAATGAATGACGCTTTTTAATGTGAACCTTTCATGCAGGCACGTGTGTAGAATATTCTCTCTCAAAATTGTACACAAAAACATTTCTTACCTATATATTATAATTTAAAATGATTCATAACCCTTATTCCCTTTCCCCACAAAAAATGTCTGTGTAAATAGGTAAATGAAAATGTATCAATTTTCAATTGTTACATCACTTTTATGATATTTTGTAACATACATTGGGACACTGTTAAATTATTGTAATCAGAATTTTTAATACAATAGTTTATATAATATATAAACGTATTCAAAATTACCCAACTCCTATGATATAGTTATATACTTAACACCGATATGGTGTTTTAATTCCTATATAGTATATGTATTATGTATATTATAATATATAAGATGAAATACACGTCGTGCGGTTGATTTATGTTTAATGCACCACGTAATTAAGAAATTATTATCATGTTATAAATATATGAATTAAAAAACATATAGTTAGCTATCAGCTAAGTGTTATATTGTAGATTAAAGGTGTTGTTATTATTGCTATGCTTATAATAATTTTTATCTAAAGTGAGATTATATGTCTATCATCACTGTTACAGGAGAATGTTGTATATTCACGTATAGTTATAAAATGTACATGCATTATTACAAGCGTTTCACATATGTTCAATGGTCAGCTGTTGTTCTATAACTATTCAAGTATTTAATAAAAAATATGTCTACTGATTATTTATCTATTAAATAATTTTAAAATAAATGGAGTAGACATAATTATTGAAATTCGTTATAACTACAATATTATTCTGATAAATATACCAATAAATGTTTTATAAATTAAAAAAAAAATCTATGTATAAAGCAGTAAGTAGTTAGAAAATACCTATCTACTAAGTGCACTTTAATCATTCACTAGTTGATTATATTTATTTGAGCAGAAAATGTTCAATTTAGAATATTACACAAAACGTTGGATTTTAAATAATAAAGAGAAAACGTTTACAGGAAATATAAAATTAAATCAAATTCAAATAATATATTGTGAAATTTACAATGATTATAACACCAATGTACCTACTATACCTATACATGCTTATTACTTATGTATTATATATAATGTACTCGTGTTTTATTTATGTATAATTTTTTTATATTCTAGCTTGTTTCCATTAAGTATTATGTAAAATACTTATTTCGAAAACATTTTTAAATAACTAACATAAGAACAAAACTAATTCAATGACCTTTCACTAAATTGATCGAATCTAATTTGTAATCATTATCTAGATATAGGTAAAATTTACCTATAGGTAAATCGTAAACGCATATTATAATACTCATTCGGCTCAAGTTCAAATTATGTATTATGGTCTATCATGGATAATGGATATGTTTGAACAATGATATTATGTGGGTTTTATTGATATCGTATATCATATAATTTGGTATGATAAATGTTGACCTAATCCAGACATGACATATCTGCTTTTATTCAAATGTCTTCCCCTCGTTTATTTGTGTACAATAAAATGCACTATCTCGTGTTTGCGTTGATATTTTAGTAGGCGTAGCTGAGCGGGTATACTATTGAATTTCAATTTTTTTTAATTTAATGCAATATTACGTTATCGTATTTTTCTCCGACTTGTTTTTAACTATTTATCTAACAGTCGGCTATGCCGCCAGTAATTTTTTTGACTAACCCATTTTATCTGTATGCAATGTCCTTTTCTAGTTTATATTTATCGAGTATCTTTGAATAAAATGTCAAATACTATTTGACAAAGTTTCATTAGATCATATATATTTTTAATAATAATTCATCGTGTACAAACATTTTTTTATTGATTATTTTTACACCAATTTAAATTATAATATTTAGGTATGAGCCAGGAAAAAAAGAATTACCAGATGTTTGAACAGGATCGTATGGATATTGGATAATATGTTAATGCACATAATAAAAAATAACGGCAACAGTTAACACGCCTTTATATTATAATATTATAATACGTCGATTATAAAGCAGTCTTTCTTATCGTGTATTTTACAAACACCTGGTCCTGGTAGTGTGAACGAAATAATACATATAAACATCTACGCAAGACTTATTTTAAGTATATAATATATATGTGACGGGGGTGGACAGCAAATGCTCTATGGATCCTTAGAATTTGTTTTATCGTCCTATGTATATGAATTATGATGAATAGTAGGGTAACGTAAAGAAAAATAAGTGGGCCATCAACTTCTGATAAGCATTTAAGTAAGGTCGTGAGGATGAAGGAAAAATAAATGTGATCGCGTATTATTGTTTGTAAAGTTCTGCACCAACCTTGGTGGTCACATTGATTATGAAACGTTTACGTTACTGGGTTATCATATTATTATGACGATTATTGAAAATGTTATGGAACCCATATACCTACATTTATAATAATTGAAAGCCATGTTTATATTGAATCGGCAATAGAAATACAGCAGATAAAATTAATTTTATTCTTCGTAATATAAACTGATTAAAACTAAAATCATGTCGATGTAATTAATTAATTTATTTCCAAAAAACACTGCATTATTATTATTAACTAATAACGAAATATTTATTTTAATTTTAATAATAACATAGAATAATGTATAATTAGGAATAAAACATGCACATTTTATCTATTGTTATATAGTTATTTAATATGCTATAACGCGTTTTTTAAATTCGATTTGCTCTCTCTAGGTAACCTATTTAGTTATTTCCTCTACTTTGACACAAGCAAATTATGTAAGTCTATAATAACAACCAAGTGAATTGATGTTTTTATATTATAACTGCCTATATTTATAAATATAAAATAATAATTTCTAAAAAATTTTGATAATCGTGCCTATACTAATAACCGCTGATACTTTACTATCAGTTTATGATAATACTATTTAAATAGTATTGTAAATAATAATAACATCTTAAAACTATAATAACTTTTAATTCTCGTATTATTTTCCAAGAACAATTAAAACAAATAAAGTTGTTTTGTTGTAGTAGTACTTAGAACTTAGAAGTAACAGTTTTATAAAAAAAAAATTATAAGAGATATGTATTATTTCCAAAATAATAATTGTTTCCTAAAGACAAATATTTGCAGGGATAAAGGTTAATACAAGCTTTAATGGATATTATTTCAAATACGAGTATACCATTCACGTTTATATAAGTTAGTTTACAAAAAAATTCAATTAATATTCTTCAGCTTCTATACAATAGTATTATAGAACAGTAGGTATCTCTATAATTGTGTGGTTTATCATTTTTTTTTTAAGCAACAAGTTTCTATTTAATTTATATTAATAATACTTATATAATACATTTTATTCCATTTTTATATTTTTTTCCCGTTTTTTTGCAATCCTATCTATCAGCAGTGCATATCGGAGATTATTATATATTTGTTGTTTAATGAATTTTAATAATTCATTAAACGAAATACCATAATAATTATGTCGAAATATACCTGTCGTCTATATACTACCGGACAAAATCAGTAATAACAATCGAACATTAATAAAATAAAATAAGCGATGGTGTATATAATATATACATTATACATGCTAAATTAGTATATAAAAAGCGAAATATTGAGGAGTTCTATATTCACATGTAGATATTATTATTATTAGGTATATGGAAAGCTGACAGCCCGCTAGTTTGTGGCTTTATAGTCATATATAATGTATATTATATATAACAACGTGCAGCGTATCTGCGTGTGCCGTTATGTTATATTTTTCAGTTTAATATATATATATATATATATAAATATGTGAAAACAATCCAAAGACGGAATCAGAACGGCCCGAGATGGTTCACATACTCTATCTGGTCACGACGAAAGAAACGACGGCCCAGACAACCTGTAGCTGCAGCTACAGCTGCAACTTCAACTGCAACGGGAATACTGCAATTTGCAGTATATTATATTGTGTTGTATATATATTATATTATATGATACGGGCTCAGGGGAGTTCTTGAATCCGCATTTCGCCAGCAACCGATGTCCATGTAGTTCAGCAGTGGCGGCGTAAAGTTTGAAGTTTATGTCTCAAGCGTCTCCAATTACGGAGTAAATAACGAACCGCGCGTGCGATGAACTGGTTTTAATGATACGATGGTTACAGGTCGACATCGCGTGCTATCCAAACTGTACCGGTTTAGGTTAATATTATCATATATTATACAATTTGACAACAATGCTAAAATACGTACATTATAATAATGCCTTATCGTCAAATCTGTATAATGTATGTATGTGTGTATAACCATATCACTAATAAATTTTATGTAGACTGTTATATATAACTGCCTAGTGCCTATATATACCTATAAAGTTCGATATCGGCTGTCAGTCCACGAGTGACATCGCGGACGGCGAAATCGCGCTTGACCAAGTATTACCATAATAATTACCTTATCCGGTCTGTTTGCCATTTTTGTCTAGCTCATAATATTAACATATGAAATGTAATGCTCTGAAGTCTAATAGAAAAAACCCGGAGAAGTTGTTCAACTGCAGCCGTATAGTATTTAATGGGTGTCATATGTACCTACTGTGTACCTTGTCATTGAGCAGGTCACCATAACGAATGTGTTAAATTTGGATTCAACGATAAATCTTTATACAAGAACGAAAAACGATTCTGAGTGGAAATGGTCAACCTATTTTATATTTCTAACGATATCATATATTATATTATAATAATATTGACTTCGCAAGTTATTATTTTTCTATTACCTTGTGATTAAGATATAGTTTAAACTAATTGTTGACAAAAACAAATTGCATAAGTATATTGTAGTAATAAAAATAAGTCTAAATATTTTTAAAATTTTATCATGAACAGTCTATTAGAGTTAATGTTACGACGAAAAGTTTTTAAGTGTTTGTAATTAATATTTCTTTAATTACAAAAACATACATTTTATAGTTATTTTTTATTATAATATTCAATTTTATCACAATTTGTGAGTGATTTTATAATACCTACATATTATTAAATTTTCAAGATTTTGAAGAAACAAAAACTATTTTTATTAACAACTATAAAAAATACCAAATTTCAAATGCTTTTAAATATTCTAAATACTATCTAATTATTTTAAAAATGTTATTGACTATAAAATCTTATAATTTAAGTATAAGTGTACTTTATATTTCAGTTACCACGGTTAATATTTTTTGAATTACAAAAATATTACTAAAACATTTAATAAAAAATTGATATTATACGTTTGAATAATTTCAAATAATAACGTATATGTATAAATTTTAAAGGTCTATAAAACCCTAGTTTAAATGTTAAGTGAAAATTTCAAGTTTATACGGTTATTCATTAACTATTTACAACTCAACTAAAAAAAAAAAAAAACTAAATCGATTTTGTTGTAAAGTTGTAGTTCCTGTTTTTCAGTAAATTTTAGTTTTTCCCAATAAGGTTTAACTTCTCAATCCACAACTTATATTTAATTTGTTATATTCAATCACCCTTCATATTTAAATATTTTCTCTTATAAAATATGTCTGTGTATATATTAAATTAAAAAAAAAACAACATACACACATCATTTTTTTTTTAAACCAATACGATATAGATCTCGCTGCTCAGAATATGTGTATTATATTTAGGCTTAGGTATATTTATATATATAATTTAATGGACATTACATGGGAAAATTATGAGAATAAATTTACTCCTATTTATTTATTATGTAATATTCTATTATATCCTAGAATATAGATTTAGATTTTTATGTTCAATTAAATAAATACATTGTTTATCTGACGTATTTAGTATATTTAGTCCACTAAATTAAACCATTGAATAATCTTTAAAATTTGAAAAGTAGCATGTTTTATTTCAGTTAAAAGTATATGAACTATAAATAAATATATTTTTGTAAACAAAAGAAATTAATAAATCATTGCGTTTTTTTAAATTTTAATCAAATATCAAGTTTTTTTTCAAGTAAAAATTTATATTATTTTATGATAAAAAAAATGAACAATAATTTAGTAAATTATAATTTTCTTATTTTTTTTTTTTATGGTAATAGTAATAGTTCTTTAGTAATTTATTATATTTTATGATATGATCCACAGAAGTTTTAAGTTTTATAAATTGGTCTAGTAACTTTGATAGTTACTCATTTTGGCTTTATATACTGTGTATAGTGTTCTCGCGTTTACCTACACCGCAATTGAGCATAAACTCTGATATTAGTTTTACAATATAAAGATATTATATCATATTCATATAATATATATGTTTATATAACTATTAATTTTATAAAAAATTTATAGTGATTAAAAATATGTAAATTAATAAATATAGTAATAAATAAGTACAAGAAATTTGGATACAGTATTACTATTTATTGTACTACGTATTGATCAATAATTATAGTCTTAAGAAGACTACTTTTTAGTAAAAATGTATAGATGTTAACAAAATTTTCTGCAGACAGTAGATATATATATATATATATAGATAGATATATCTAAGTAAACAATGTACTTGAAATGAGTTTTGAAACCACAATAGTTATGAAAATTAATATAATTATGTATAATTTATAGGTGCAATAAATCATTTAAAATTATATTATACATACATATTACATATAGATATAATTTAAAATATACTATACAACATTTTATATTTAACGCCAGAGAGAAATTAGCATATTTTACTTTTACTAAAATATGAAATTAATGAAATTTAGGAGCACTTTTATATACCAAAACGTTATTTCTAGAATACAATTGGCAACAATTTTAATAAAAATTAATATACAAAGTTTTATTTTTAAAACGTTAACTATGGCAAATTCGTAAAAATTACCTTTTAAATTTAAACTACTACCTATTTTCCATTTGTTTATACCCTGGAATGTAAAGATAAGTGTCTGTATAAAATTTTTGTAGCGCTATTACTAACTATTAAATTTTCCTTTTTTAGAATAACATATATAAACAGATTATACAAAATCAATACTTTCTTGCTTTTTTGAGAATTTAAAATACAAATTACTTTATTATTTTAGCTGTGTAATTCCTAACTAATAAATTATTTGAGTGTATTTATAATTATTATATTTATTATTACCTTTTATAACTTATTATGAACTTAAATTCTTTAATGTTTTCTTTTAAAATTCTCTTTTATTAAACATTAAACCTATTCAGAATCTGTTAATTTAAAATTTTTAAAGTCTTAAAATAATTATATTGACCACAATGCACATATAGTAATAAATTATTGCTAAGTTAATACTTCAAATAAAAATTGTAAGAAAGTTTGTGGTATTTATTTTATTTATCTTATACATATAATAGCACCAGATCAACTTATTAAATAATTTAAAATATACTTTGACTTGACTTGGTACGTATACAACTTTAATGTAAATCTAACTTTATTACCAAATCTTATTAAAAATATTCTATATACAGTGTATTGTATTTGAAATGATAATTATTTTTATATTTAGTGTAATTTAAAATTTTAATTATTTATTACCATAAATAACATTCATTGATTTATAATTTATTAATATGAATTAAAATATAATTTTATAAACAATTTAAAAGTTTATAACTCCACTATTACTTAGTCAGTTTTATAAAATACAAAATATTAGTTGGAAAATGTTATTAGAGGGGAAAAAATATAATATCAACATGGCTTAGCATAGTATGCGTCATAATTCATGATAAATGTATAACTTATAAGCCATAAAATAATAAATTATGTTATGTCTATTATTTGACTTAAATAGTTCTAAAAAAATATTGTAACACATGTCCAATAAAACATCTGTTGAGATATGAAGTTTTTAGTTATCATATCAAATATTGAATATAGTATCGATAAATAATACTGAAAAATATAATATTATGAAAATGTAAAATAAAATAAAGTATTATAAATAATAATTTACGTTCCTTTTTAATATTATTTAACTTAATGTAACATTATTGTAAATAAAATGATTTAAAAATATCATTGTCATGATCCAGCACACTATACAATAAATACATCAACAATTCAAAGATAGAGCATTCACTATTTAAAATTTGAAGTTATGTTAGGTTAATAAATTTTAATCCAATACTCGACTATCTAGTCAAAGGGTCAAGTATTTTAATAATGTTGAATTCTGAGCGGAGTGTTAAATTAATTGGTTTGACAATGTCATGTTATATTTTTGTGTATGTTATTATCTTTAAGACAATAGAAATATTTTTATTTTCAGCTTTAAGGTAACTTTCTGGTAGTAAATAGGATAAATATAATGTTCAAGTAAAAATTAAATAATGATGGAATGTTTTAAGTTTCTATAAAGATAATATTTTTATAATACATTTTTGAAATTTTTAATCATCAAAAACACTTTTAGTACCTATACATTAATCAAAATTAAACTATGTAGTAGCTAAGAATACTTTAAAAATAAAACTAAGATTTTTAGGTCTAGAAAAGGCTAATATGGTAATATTTGGAGGTAAATTTTAGTCTATACTAGTTCTATAATATATTATTGATTGTTGAATTACAATATAAAACAAGGTTTTGTATTAATATTCCCGTATTTTTCACAATTATTTTGATAAATACTAGACATTTTTAATTTTGGTCTGCTTTCTCACTCATCTACTAACTAGATAAAATTTTCTGCCAGAAGTCATCCTTGAAGTCTTAATAGATACATTCAGACAAAACAAAAAAAAACGCATATAATTTAAGATTACAGGAAAATAGAAATATTTAAAAAAAAAAAAAAACAGTATTTGACAAATAAAGATTATTTTTTTTTATTTCTATAATTCAAAAATAAATTAATAATGACTTGAATTTTCGACAAAAAATTCAAACAGAAATATTTGTTGCGAATAGTCGTAGGATCATTAAAAGTTTCTGTTGTAGACAGATTTTAATATTTCTTTAGTCAAACTTACATACCTCGATAGTACGTGCTTATATATATATTATTGTACTAAATGAATAATGAATGTGTTGTATTTTTATTTTTTATGAAAAAAAAGTCTATAGTAAATATTTTTAAATATTATATATAATAACACTTTTACTTATGATATATAAATCACACATTTACACGCAATATTAACGTCATCGTTATCCACGATGTATAGGACTATATAATTGGACATAATCCGTGCCTTGAAGTCTAATCACGTGCCGTATCGTCGCAACCAGCAATACTGTTGCTAAGTATGTACATATTATATTATATGAAATTAATTTTAAGTTTTAATGGAGATGTTTGTCCGTTATTAAGATATCAGCGAGACATATTAGTGCTCGTGTTTATAGAAGAAAAAGTTCGTTATAGACCCTAGTTCAACTCGGCGGACCGAACTATATTTTGATAGATTAAGTATTAAACTTAATATGCAAAGTATATGTGTTTAGTTCACATTGTATATAGATGCGACAATCGGAATGAAGTTATGGTATTAATATACCAAGTTAAACTTGTTTATCGCGTTTTTACTTAACTGCTTTGATAAACTTTTAATACTTGTAAAACTTCAACTCGTGCACCAATAAATGAAACGGAAAATTACCTAATGTAAATAAATGTAATGACTAATGAATAAATACTTAATTTCATCGACCGCTGCAGTATAATATAATAAAGGGAAAGGCATCTATATGATACGATTAAAGTTTAATAGTTAATATATAATAATATGCTGTATGCAAAACTATAAATTAAAAAAGAATAAGAGTTTTTTAGAAAACTAAAATATATATTAATTTGCTTACAAGAAGTTTTAGGTCTAAATTAAAATAATTTAACGTGATATTTTTATTTTTCCAATTAGCAAACAGGGCGATTGGGTAAAATTACGATTAAAAAAATATATAAATGTGATTTTTCAATAATATAGTATTATTATCATCCAAAATATTTATACAGAAGTATTATGGGTACATAGATATCGATAAAATATTATTTTTTTAATTGAGTTGGTTAATACTTAAATTAGAAAAAAATTTTTATTCTTCATGAACTACTCGCTCATTATTGCTTTTATTTTAAACATAAATTATAAGTGACAGGAAAATCGCTTCTACCGCTTATAGTAGGTTTTAAGTGTAACTCATCAATCGTCATTGAATTCAAATTCAATGAAGTTAATCATTATTGATTATTGTATACGAAAAAAATAAACGTTGATATAGTTGATTCTTCAATCGTTTAAAAAAAAACAAAATATTCTTTTTTAGTAGTGGTAAATACAACTTTTGAGGTACATATTAAACTGTTTCAGGCTGTTTAGAGTTTATTCAGAATTAAGAGTTTTGTAAAGTATTTGGAATCACGAAAATATTTCAATATATTTATGATGAAAAATACACGGATATAATTTTTATTATTAATTTTTCAATTTAAAATTGTTATGTAATAGGATATTTAAACAAAAAATAACGGTTATGGTTATTTTTTTTTTATCATGACAAAAAAATTATTCATAAGAATTTAAAATTTGAACATTATACGTTACTACATGTATTAATATTTTATATATTTATGTATCTATAGTATTACTAATAAAAAAATTAATTATAATTATAATATAACAAAACATTTTTAGAATATGCTAGTATTATGCTTTTTAGTATGTTTCAGCTCAGAATCATTTTTCGTATGTTATAACTTAAATTATTTTTTATAGTTTAAATCAAATTAAAATTTAACGCAACAATTTTTGTAATTTACTCAATGTTGTGTACACGACTCTTACTACGTAATTGCCTTGTTTTTTTTAAAAAGTTTGAGATTCAATTTTTTTTTTAAATTGTAAAATTTGTTAGCTATTTTGCAGTGAAAATTAAAAACAATTTTTTAATTTTAATATCCTACATAAATTATCTATATCGAAACAAAAATTGTTTAAAGTTGTAACGACTACTTTAATATACAAATTTAACTATGATTTTTATAGTTAAAATTCATCACATTATAATAACATTTTTCAAACAAATATTATTAATGTCAATGCATTGAATTCAGTGTGGTCGACATTTTACTTTATTGATATATATAATTTTATTACTATGTATTTTGTATTTCTGTCTGATATTGTGTCATTTATAAACATATTTATATAATTTTTGTTAATATAAATATTTTAAAATTATTTTATAATAGTAAAGAAAACAATCTCACTAATGAAGAATGTATGCGTAAACATATAGCTTATTAAAAAAAAATATATTTATATAATATATAATATATAAAACCTTAAAATATTGAAATATTTCACACATTTAATATTTAATGAAATTTTCAAATATTAATAATGGTATACAGAATAAAAGTAGAAATAAAAAAAAATTATAAATTAAGTTTTATTTTAACAATTAAAAAAAAAAAAAAAAACATAAAATTCATTCAAGTCTTCGTAGATAATCGATAGATTAAAAAAAAAATAAAAAAATTAACCAGTCTAAGACTATCATAAATTGAAAATCTTGGATATTGGTCTTTGATAGAATATTATTTTCATTCGATATAAATCTAAAATAAAAAGTTCTTTTTTAAATACGTTTTATCAGCATCATATACATCGTTCAGTAGCTTCTTATATTAGCTTATTAGGTACTTATATTATGTGATATTTTGGTAAAAATTTGCTCAACCAACCCTGTTTGAAATATGAATTACTAATAATAATATTAATTAATTACAAAATACTCATTGAAATGTAGATGCCGACATGCAGTTTTTCGTATTTAATGATTTATCATCGAATTAAAATTTAACATATCTGTGTTACAGTGACCTATCTACTTAATGATAATGTATACACTCGAAATCTATAGGTACTATACATTTGTAGATGCACATTTATATTTTTATTTTACTGCGCAGTTTTTGTTTTTTGTTGGTGCGTTGTATATTTTTATTTTATTTTGATGGGTGGTTGAAAATACGGGCATCTAACACGCACACTCACACACACACATACACTTGAATGCGGCACAACAGACTTAATATATACCTATATATATATATATAAATATATTCGACCTGGTACAATAACAATAACAACAACGCGGACGAAAAAACATTGTTTTCGTCTCCGCTCCTGCATCTTGAAGGTCACGGATTTCGTCAACGTTGGTGGCGGTGCAGAGGGTTGGGTTCGGTCGACAGTGAGACGAGGAGGTAGCATAGCACGAACGATACCGGTGGCAGGATGATGGTGAGGAGTAGACGAGGCCCGGTCGCAAATGAAATCCTTGGCATTGTCGAGGGGACTTACGATGAAGTAGTGAACGAGGAGTGGAGGTGTCAGCCGCCTGGTCTCCCCAGTTGTAAACACTGAGCAGTATGCGCCACCATCGTCGTATTATCCGCGCTGCTGCTGCGTTAATTTTTTTCATTACAATCATTATTATATCATAGATATTGCAATTTACGATTATTCGTCAATCCACGTGTTTGAGGGTGATCGCTCACTATCGATAATAATGCATTAATTTTTTTATCGCCTTATTACAGCATATAGCTGACGATCGGAGATTAATATTTTTTAGCCTCTGCAATTCCCTTTGTTCTGTTATTCTACTTAATAGATCAAAATACGACATTAGTTTAAGATTATAAGAGGGAAACAAGAATTTAGGCAATGAGTAACGTTGGAGAAGATAAAATAGGAGAAAAGTTCGTGATAATGTGATGAGATGTGGTTGTCGCGGTCGCATTTTATATTATGACGACCTATCGATCTACATAACGATGAAGAGTGCGTAAAAAGAGCTATATTTTATTACGTTAGAGAGCGAGACAACGAGTGATATGATTAGGGAACAAAGATTGTGTCTAAAGTGAAGAGGGGAAAAGAAAACAATAAGGAAACCAGTGGATTTAAGATGACCAACTATAGGGAAATGAATAACGTGAAAATATTACGCTATATTATATTATTATATTTTCATCGTACGTTGTGTAGTTTGTTATTTTGAGTACGGTTGTGTGTGTTTTCTGGTATGACGACACTGTGGCTGTGTGGCAGGAGGACAAGCGGTAGGCGCGGGCGGTTGCAGCTACGATTAGACGTTGTTTTATTTTACGTGACGTAGCGGAATGGCGACGGGGAACGATCTAGCAGCGGGGTGGAAACCGGACGTGGCGGGTCGATCAGCTGCAAGTAAAAACCGGTGGTCACCGACATTCGGTTGTTGTTTAGGTACATACTCATGCGTACAGACATTTCAAGCACCTGTATAACGATTTTACCATCGTAAAATATTGTGAATTGTGATGCAGTAATGGTGTGAATGGTGATGTTTTGGCATCGTTGCATTACACATATATTATGATATCGATATTGCAAGTTTAGGTTAGGTTTTGAAACCATAATTGGATATCATAAATTTAAATCGGTTAAGAATGACTGTGTGAAGGAGAAGTTTGTTTTCAATAGATACTAGATAGATAATTCAGAGTAATACCCGACTAGTCAATATAGTTTGTACATTTTGTTTTGATTTGTGATCGTTTTTCATTGATGTGATATTTCAAATTTAGTTTAGAGTCAAGATGCATTCACAAGTATTTCGCAGAATCTTAATGGAAATTATCGTTCGATTTAGCACCAGAAAGAATGAAAATGTCATTATTAGCATTATGTTTTATTATTACCATATGGTTATTTCTTCTTTTTTTTTTTTTTTTAATCAACACTATCCATAATAAAAAAAAAAAGTATCAGTAAAATATGTTCACCGAATTTAACATTTTATTCGGACGTTAAATATTTATTAAAGACATTTTTGTCAGGAAAAATTATCATAATTATTGAAATGGAAAAAAATGTTAATGATTGTACTATCTTTAAATAGTTATGAATTATAGAGGGATCCATCATTGGAAAGTCAAACTTGGATTAATAGATATCTAGTCAAGAAATATTTAAAGGTTTTTATTTAATTATTATAATTACAGATTAAGACCAACCATACTAAAAAAAAAAAAAAAAGATTATGGAATAATAAATTCTAAATAGATATAATGAATTAAAAAGATTAGTTGAAAAAAAAAATTAAATCTTATTACTATTTATTGCAGTAATTAATAAAAACAAAAAAATATTAAAATACAAAATAATTTTATTTTTTTAATTTGGATAAGTATTGCAGAACATTTTTTTTCAAATGGTTTAAATGGTGGGATAATACAATTAAACGCTACATTACAAATAAAGTTCTGTGCTATTCATTTAAACAGTTTACAGGATAGGTACTACATAGCAATTTAAACACTGAATGGTGTCTGTTCATGCAAAAAAAGTTTTACATATTGTTTCTTAAATAAATGCGTTAAGGTCATTAATCATCAAACTAAAAGTGGAATCATTATACTTTTTAAATGTATTTCACTAAATATCAACAGTAAATTTAAATTAGTTGAACACGTTCTTAAAATTGCCTATACTGAACCCCTTTAAAAAATAGTTGAATAATAATTTATTGTATCGTGGATCGTATAGGGTCTACACTTTAAGCGGATAGTGCACGTAAATAAATGGATTTAAAAAAAAGTTCAAATTCTTCATATCAAGAATAAAAATCATCGTTCTATGAACTATAATTTTTAGTTGTTAATTAAATTCCTTAGTAAATAATTTCTATGAAAATTATAAAAATTCCAACTTTTACTACCTATATTTAATAATACACACACTCTTTAAAGTTTTTTTTTTTTTTAAATATAAATTTCATTATCCCATAAAATAATTGACTATGAATTTATGAATTCCATTTACTTAATGGTCTACCAAATATTAATTTCGTAGAAATCACATTTTTATAACTAAGTAAATTCATGAAAATAAAATCAAATTATTTTATACTTCTTATAAATAAGTAAATTTCTAATTGAATTTATCCCTACTAAATGCTATAGCTGGCTAACTAAGCTTATATGTGACCTCTAATATACGAAGTAAAATAATTACCAGATATAAATAACAAATGTTATCTATTAACTTTTGAAATTTATGAAATTCGTAATAATTAGTTACGAATTCAAAGATTCGACGTATGTAATATCTATTTTAAATATATATTGTGTCTATGTATAATAACAAAATGTAAAAACTAACAGGTCGTGTATGAGTACTATAAAAATACATTTGCTATGCTGTCGTGAGTTATTTCAAAATGCTTTAAATTTTTAATTTTATCGAAACGGGAACCACTTTACATTGAAAATATGGCTAAGGATTATTATGATTTTATCATTTATAAGTTAGCTCAGCAGCTACATAGTATGATGATTATATTTTTATATAATTCGAGTATAAAAAGTATTTACAAAATTGTACATTAAAATACACACAAAATACAAATTGAGACCAATTCGTTACTTTAATTATTTTTTATTATTATTAATATAAGACACTTTTAGTGATTATTGTATGTTGATGATTATTGATTACTTGATTAGGTACAATAAATTTAATCTTAGTCGTCTATAATACTCAAAACGTGTTAATAAATAGCAAATATATAAAATAAATATAATAGTTACAGAATTTTAAAGAATACCTACTAATATTATTATTATGTATTTTAAGTTCTCGAATGTCGTATGTAAACCATGCATGCATGTATGCAATTATTGCAATTTACTTCAAAACGTTTATTTTTAAACTGTTTAATCGACAGTGTGGCTTTCTTACATAACTGTTACATGATAATACAAACGTAGCATCTAACTGAGTAGCATTTGTAAAAATTACAATCAAATAATACAGAATTTTTAGTAAAAATTTTAAATTATAAATATATCTAATATTATAGTATAATTATTATTAATAATATAAATTCTATATATATTTTACAGATAATATAAAATCATATATTTATAAGTTTTTCTGCTTTATTTATGTATTCGATGTTGGTGGGTATTATTATTTATTTATTAGTAGGGCTAGAATTTTAATGAATTTATACAACTCTTATATTATGTATATAAATATGTGACAAAAAAAATTGAAATATGTAATATTATGTATAAATATGATTTATTTATTAAATGTATAGCCATTATTGGGAGTACTTGCATCGAAAAATTCTATTAAAAAATAGTAAGAACATTAATTAGAGTATCTTAAAAATTAAAAATAAATTTTTATACTTATTTAAAAATATTTTTTTTATGCTTAATGTGTACAAACATCTAAGAAATACATTCTGACTAAATCACCAAACAAACATGCATTACGGTTCGTCGCATATTTTTCGTATATCAGCAAAGACAGCAATACAAATTCGAGACGATAATTATAGGATAAAATATTATTTAGAAATACGCTGACAATATGTATTATATTAGTCTAAATTCTAGGTGAGTTGTGGTTGGCAACCTTTTTGGACTATCGGGCCACAATCACAAATTAAAAAGAGTTCGCGGACCAAACAAAAATAAAGGTTTTATATTTTTAAATTCTTTACTACGAAAAAAATAAATATTTTGTTAAACTTTAATATCATATAAAGTATAAAAAAAAATTCGTCGTTCTAGAATTTAAAGCGGACCCTAACCTAACCCGTGAAATATAAAATCAAATATAGATAGATCATTAATCAAAAATCACGTGAAGTTAATACTTATCACTTGCCTAAGCGGCTGAATTAATACATCATATAAGTCTCTTCATATTATATTATTTACCTATATTGTATTTATATATATTTATATTATATACATTTAACTAGCGTACAATTTATATTGCTATCTATAAAATAGATAAATGAGTTTTATAGTCATGCGTATACTCAAAGGATACTATATATTAATATTGTTAAATCTTAATATTTTTTAATGTAGTAATGAATAATAAAAGCATACTAGTTATACCAATTAATATAGCTTTGACGATTCGTTCGTCGTAAATATTACGTTTATGAAAATTAATTATGAATTTTTTTTCTAATTAAAAATTTCGGTCTGTAACGTTAGAGTTCCGTGTGAGCTAACAATGCCGCGTCGGTGATTTCCGTAAGAAAAATACGCCGAGAACGCATCGGTTGTGGCACGGTGTATAGCGGTGGCACTAAAGTGACCTTGAATTGGTATCACCGCCGCCGTAATTCGCACGTCGCGTGTATTTTTGTCGGTCGCTAGCGATTATCCGTCGCGTATACGTTAGAGACTTAAGAGGATGCAAAACATCGACGTGGTTTATTACTGCCGTCTCTCGTACGCGAAACACATTAAATAATTTATACATATTAAACGTATTTTAAGTATAACCTATATACTTAATAATAATAATAATAATAATAATAATAGTAATATAATACAAGCAATTATAATGTAATTTAGCGAAAACAATGAGTTCGCTGAAGATCTGTAGCCTATATTAGTACATACTGCAATAGTTATTAATTGATACGATGATATAAAATTTTAAAGTGATTTACTACAATACTTAAACATGCCTAAATTATTAGAACCAATCGATTTATCTAAAATATGAATACTAAATACTAATAGCAATAAGTATTCTGAAAACTGAGATTTAAACGTTTCGAGTAAGTACTTAACTTCAGATGATTGACTCTCTTACGTTTTCGATTTAATCTCTATGATAAAAACAGCGTCATAGTCAATTTTTTCTTAGTAAACTTTGACACCTTTATATAAGTTATCACCGTTGTCGTGGATATTATTTTTAAACATAATATAACTTAATAATATAAATTATAGTATTATAAGTTATAACGTATATAGTAGTTTTTTACAATTTTTTTTTTTCAAACAACATTTTTGATGGCGCCGTTATATCTAAGCAATTTGTTTTTCACGAGTTTCGTGTAGAAAACGATTATTCAACAGTTTTCTAAATAAAATACTATTATAATACTAGTTCACTAAAAACCAGCAATACGATAACTAATTTACTACGACGGATATTAATCGTAGAAATAATGGCGACTGACGAGTAACAGACCATAGCCATCCAGTATATTATTTTCGTTGACTGTTTCAACCACACGATTTCGTCGTATTAAACTGCTTTTTTCGATTAGCGTTTACGGCTGCTGCAGATGTTTGTGCGAACCCATTTTTGCCACGATGTAATACGAGCGAGTGTGATGGAGATTGCAAATGTTTGGTGGTAGTGTGCGTGCTTTTTATAACAACATTGGGCAAAAGGATCACACGAGGCCTGCTGCTCTGTGCCCGACACCCACCACCCACTGCACGTAACATATATATTATATTATCGTGGCAGTTCACGGCCAACGAGAGGGTCGCAGTCGCCACGGGTTCCGGATTGTTCCAAAAATGGGGGAGCGTTTGGGATTTTATCGATTGGAGCGATGAGGCTCTAAGTTGTATCGGTTTTAAACGCTGTTTTTGGTTTTAGATTCATTTAAATTATATACATTTATATAATATATCGTCGTGCTCATTATACGTAGTTAGGTGGCGGCTAGTTTATTATAACAGATACAAAACGGTGACGATTTCAACTACGACAATAATATAACAACAATAATAATCATAACAACTCGCGGGTTATAATCAACTCAACAGGTAAACATATCGCATCAACGAGACGAAGACGACTAGGTACGGTCTAATAGCAACGAATAATAAATATAGATAATAGACAACTGCAGAGTGCCGCCGTGTGTGTAAATAAATTGTAGAGGGGGATCTCTGTTTTAATATTATTATCACAGATTTCTGTAATACGGTAAGGCTTATGTAGAGAGGAGTAGAAAAGAAGTATAGATGTATAATAGTTGTACGTGAATTTAATACATCATAATATTATATTGAACGCGGACGTGAAAAGACGTTAATATCCCCCGCCGTGATTTTTGCGCAGTTGCCGTGTCGTCGCCGGAGTGCCGGACCAGCATCAGATGGTCTCTCCGGTCCGGTCTGGTGCGGTCGACGCTACTATGACGATGACCAAGCACGTTACCACGGTCCACGAAAACATCGAGTACCAAAACACTGCCACAACGAAACCTACCTACCTACCTACCTACCGACTATAATAATAATAATAATAATAATAATAATAATAATTTAATATAATACTGTATTATAAGTTATAACATTATAGGTAGGTAAGACCATCGCGTCGTAGTCTCCGCATTTGTTGTTCGTCGGGTGTGAGCGTGTATGTGCGTGCGGCGATCGTGATCGTGTGCGTGCGGGCGAACTACCGACAACAAACGCGCCGCAGTGGTTGCATCGGTGCGTTCGCAGTCAGTTTTACGCCGACCGCACAGCAGTGTACGCGCATTCTGCCGTTGGCAGTTCTCTCGCCGTCCGTCAGTCCGTCAGACCGCCTCTCGTTCTCCCCTCCCCGTCTTATCCCCACCCTTATACAACCCACAAACACTCGTCGACCGACCATCACCCCCGTCGCACGGGACGCGCTCTGTCACTCGCTAACCGTCGTCTCCCTCTTCGGCACTGCAGCCGTCACTCTTTTGTCTTCCGCCGTTGCGCGAACGCTAGAGAGAATATCCCCAAAAACCACGCCGAGTCTCTTTCCGTCACCGGTCATACGCCGCAACGTTTTGCTGTTGCAGTGCCACATGGTTCTAACCTCTCCCGAAAAACAACTGAACGTTCCAGAATCGAATCGCTCTTTGCGGTAGAAGAAGACCTGTTTGCTGCAACGGATCCACCGTCGCCCAACAGAACCACGCAGAGTGTCGAGCCACATTTGCTGTACCACTGTGACTTGTGAGTACGATTTACACCCTATATTATATTTTATTATTATGTTACTTGTGTAGTATGTACGTGTGTAGCCGCCGCCGGTGTGTTTATTAAAATAATATTTGATAATACCTTGTTAAGTTAACTGACTTAACCGTGTATACTTACCATATTATATTATTGCGGTGACATCGTTGTACCGACTCCAGCGATTTTCCAGTCTCGTCTTGCCTTTAACCTTCCTATAATATATTTTTTTCGTTTTTTCGAAAGTCCCTCGTGTTCGATCTCTCGGTCCGCGTCGCCTCGCTGCTCGCTCCCTCCCGACAACGACGCCACCGCCGCGTTCTTCTGCCACGAGGTACGAGAGAAAGTATAATATAATAATAATAATAATAATAGCGTACCTACCTATTTAGGCACTTGTGGTAAAAAAAAAAAAAACCTGTCAAATAAATGAGTTGTAACAAACCTATTATTATTATTGTTATTGTTTTAACATATTTTGTGTTATTTTATTATGCTGAGCGATTTTATTTCTGGGTTATGAGTTTATGACCATCAGTATCATACATTTGTTGACTACTACTTTTTTAATGTACGGGTAGCGTACCTAGGCATAGTGTTGCATATCTAGTTATACATTATAATAGCGTAATTGCAGTTTTGATTTCAAATAATAGTAATAAATTTTCGTTAAATAGATAGGTGGTAACCTGTAGCGATTCAATAAGTATAGTAATGTTATATTATTTAGTTGGTATAGTTATAAGTTGTACTTATAATATATTTTACGATACGCAACGGGTAACCTGTCTATAATATACTATATTATATTTACGATAGGTGTTTTTCTCACACGTACGCCACTACCGTCTACCGCGTCTATTGTCTATTATTTGTTAGTAGAATCAGTAGTTCAGCCGGTTTCAAGGGTAAGTCGGCCGCTTGTGCTAATTTATTCTGATCGACCAAATACAGGAAATCTTTTTTTGAAGCTATTTCCCCACCGATCGATCGCAAATCGCACTCGCTTATGGCATATTATTATTATTATCATCGTCGTTTTAATGAAAATTGCCGTGTTTTCTAGTTATATTTTTTCCTATCGCAATATCTAATGTACACTAAACTGTGTGTGAGAAAAGAGCGACGGAAAGAACCGTCGAGACTTTTCGGGAATTATAAAACGTTCTCTTAAACACTTGGAATACTATGTATTCTCTTAAGCCCAAGTGATGGGGAATTTTTTTTAAATTTAATTTTTCGTTTTCCTGTTATTGTTACCTATTATTATTGCTTGAATATTATAAAATGCATGTTGTGTTACTGTAATTATCACGTCATATTGATAATAAAATAATATTTTAATAACATTATCTATGAATTATTATTATTATTATTATTATTATTATTGTTAATAATCTTTCAGTCAAAGGATGTCTTGTATGTGTGTGTCATTAATGACATCATCAAACATTCAAACCAGTTGTAATGATTGGGACAAAGCTAGTATTATATTCTAGACTTTAACCCCTATATAATATTTTATTAGTTAAATGATAATTTTACCATTGCACATAATATAGGTATTTATAACGGAATCGGGTTTTCAGTATGTATTATCGTTTTGTTGAACGATTTAGATTAGAAAGAGTAATCTGTCTATCTACCGTTATGGCGTTACTGCCTTACAAAATATTTTTTTTGTCATAATGACGCGTGGACGTGTGGGGTCCATTGAATCATAATAACTATTATGCCAAAATAGTCATGAAAAACTTCACTTTGATTGTTATATAACTTTTAAAATTTCATAATTAATTCAATATTTTTGAATCGTATTTGTATCTATTAATCAAGTATTAATTTTTCTCAAGATCAAATTGTTAATTTATAAAACCCTTTTAAAGAAACATTTCTCTTGACTGTTGTCTCCGCCTAATCTACATACAACATAGCCAATTTGTGTTTAGTAAAATCCATTTTATGTTGTTAACTTTAATATTGTTGTACATTTACTTATTTTAAAACTTAAAGTAAGAATATTATCTAGAAAATCTCATAGGATTTTATTAATATCATAATTTTAAAACGAGTTATGAGCATTTTGAAGTTATAATATTTTATATAGTTTGTAACTCACTTAAAATAAAAATATTGATAAAAATCTATGTGATGTCTTAGAATTAAAGGCTTAGATGATACTCTTACCTTTAAAATTGATAATAGATGAATTGACCATAATATTTAAGTTAACAGTATAAAATGGATTCTGTTGAACGTAAATATGTTATGTCGTACATCATTAAGACAAAAACGCCATACCTACGCATGTAAGGCGTACTTTTAAAATCTATAAGGACCTAGCATCTGTAGCTTTGAGGAAGTGCTTTAACATAAATAAAATGCAGATCTTTTAAAATGATACCATCAGAAAATGAATTAATTCCCTCCTTATATATCTATATACTCCATAAAGATGGAAAAATAATGCTATAGTACATAGTGAAAATAAGTTTTTCTATAAAAGATTTATGTTAGGTAATAAACTACCTCACTATCTCAATGTTTTTATCAACAATTATTGTCCATTTCCATTCCATGAATTTCTTCAAAATGTGTAAAGCGTGTGATTGGTACCGCAATCTTTTTAATGAATAAAATAATATAACAAAAATATATAGAAATTTTGAATTTTTTCAGTAATTTGATGAACCATTTATTGAGGCTTGACCAGTGCTCAAATTAGGAAGTAGCGCATGGGAACTCGGCTCCTAAACTAGCTTTTGATATTAATTAGCGTTCCCATATTACATTTTTCTAAAAGAACGCACTGGTATGCAATCGGGCAATATAAAATATAAATGACAACAAAATATTTATTTTTTTTTTGTATATTGTACCTATACGTTTTTTAATTGAATTTCCTACTTATAATAATTTTTTTTTATTTAATTCAACTAGGTAAAAAAAAATTAAAGTTTGAAGTGATAAAATGTGTTAATATATTAACACTTTGTCAAAAACAATATACATTAGGATTTATTTAACATAAAATATGATGATAGTAATAAAGGGGTGTGGGAGGCAAAGCCCCCCATGGGTTAGTGTTATATATATGTTCAGTTGGAACGCTGTTTTTTAATTTCTATTTGAGTTTCTATTTTTTTAATTTACCAATTCTAGCACTGGGCCTAACTTAAACCAATATTTGAGAGTATCACATTGACATCTAATGTTAGCCATAATTTATGAATTTTTGGTATTGTCTAAAAAAATGTAAAGAATTAGTACTAATTAGTTCTGGTATTAATATTAATACAAAATAATTGTGATTGATTTAAGTACTTATTGAATTAGGTATTTTCTTAATTTACTAACATATTATGCTTTATTATTTAATCAAGAGCTAATTTAATTATTCAACTTTAATGTTTGGTAAGTATCTATACATTTTTTAGATTAAAAAAAAATACATTATATTGTCTATATAATTTTTTATTGGTTACCCGAATTTTTAATGCTATTTATAAATACATTAAAAATAAAAAAATTATATGAAGTTAAATTCTTTCAACTTTTTTTACTACCTATTGATTTATAATTTATATTTTCACTATTCAAATACATGTTAAACAATGTTTTTTAGCATAATAATTAATATTCTAACACATTTTTAAATTTTGTATTAGTACAAGTGTAAGTTACTTAAAAAAGGTAAGTATGCCGCTTAACTTGTTCCTTAGGAATATAATTAAGTCAATTTTTCAAATTGAATTACTTAACTTAAAAAAAAGTTCTTGGGTTTTTCTCAAACTTCTAATCTATTATCTTACTTACTTAAGAATATATCAAAAGTTACTTATATTGGTAATCTAAACAAGATGTAAAACAAATTATTTGATTTTTTAAATTGAGGATTGATTAGTTATTTAATTAATAGGTATAGAGATTACTATCCTAATTAAAATTTAAGTATCATTAATTTTAAATAAATAGAAGTAAAATAGATTTTTGTGAAATATTGAATTTTTTATGTAGTTTAGTTAATAATACTAAGGATAAACATTAAAACTTAAAAAAAGCCGTTTATTATTATATAGCATAGATATTCTTAAACCTTAGTAGGTTATTTAAATTTAGAATTTTTAACTATAATTTATCATTTTATTAATTATTATTATCTATTATCTAGATAAAGAATGTTATTTTCTCGTTTAAATTTTATTTAAAAATAGGTAATAATTAAATATTAAATAGCTTTTGCTGTATTGCGTTAAATGATCAAAATTTTATTAATAACATATAAAAATAATACACAAAAATATATTTTATAAAATTTAATATTATATAAAATATATTATGTATTTTAAAATATACTAAATATCTGTTCATACTCATTCTAAAATATGTATATTTTGAGATGAGTTTCAATTATCTTAAAAATATGTTCAAAACTTAATTGCAGTTTAAATTTAAAAAAAAATATATACATATAAAATGTTGATAATATCATTTTTCAACAATTTTTTTATTATGTTAACTATTATTGAGATTACTTATAAAAAGTATTACATTTTTGTTAATTGAAAAACATTATTTAATGTATTACAAACACTGCATTGTTGTCGTTTCAGTATCACATTATTTATATTAAATACATAATATTATATTTATGCATACTTCATATATTTTGATTAGGTACATTTATTAAACTGTTAAACTAGAGGTTCCCAAACTGTGCGCCACGGCGGCCTGGTGCGCCGCGGCTGTGCCTCGCTATATTATGTGAAGCTGGGTTTTTAGCGATCCGCTGTGATAAAAAGCAAATATTGGTTAAAAATCAAAGTGGAAAAGAAAATGAGAGTAGCAGTATCAAGTTTGATCCCAAGATTTGAAAAACTATGTAGTGATGTCCAGGTTCATTCATTTCACTAATTCAATTGTTTTCTAAAAATAAACTAAGTCTAATTTACTTTACCTAATAAAATTAAAATTAAATAATTCAGTATATAATTATATAAAATATATATTTCCATATTATCTATCGAAAATTAAACATGTATGTTACTTTATCTATTTTATTTTAAAAAAAGTCGTTCATTTTACTAAGGGAGCCACGAGCAAACTTCATTTCTAAAAGGGCTCCACAAGTAGGAAAAGTTTGGGAACCTTTGTGTTAAACTATAAATTTTATGTGTTATTTGTTTATAAAAATGTTAAAAGTTATACTCTTCTTAAGTCCGCTATTGAGTTCATAACCAAAAATTGAATACAATTTATAACTATATAAGCATAGGCATCAATTGTGGGAGGGAGCAACACAAGGTACTTGCTTCTCCCTTTGTAAAAATAATATTAACTTAATAATTTAATAAATTTCACTTTGGTATTATTACTTAATGACTTAGACATCATGAAACAAAGAAATGTGCAGATCTTATTTATCATTACCGAATAATAGTAATATTATTTTTAATTTTTTCCCATACTAATAAAATTTGCTTTAATTAACTATAATATAAGTTAGGTACCAATACAAATATTAACTATATAAATAATAGCATATAATTTTATTATAACAAATATTTTATAACTGTAGGTATGTTGAAATAATATTATGCTTATTTAACTTAAATTTGAGATTTATATTTTTATTTTGCTCCCTTAAAAATTTTATTTATGGGAGACATTTATGTATTTAAATCTTATAATGTAATATATTTTTATAAGAACAATAAATTATTTTACTTTTAATAATTAAATAATATTTTTGTTCTCAATTGGTTTTAAAATGTTTATATTACCTATTTTACCTATAGTAAGACTATTAAATTTTACCAATATATACCTACTTAAGATAAAATTATAACATTTTATAAAGCAAAATTATTATTTAGTTATGGAAGTATGTGTTGTGAAGAGAACTTATGTATAATTCTTTCATGAAAGTAGGTTATCATTAATCATTATTGCAGGTTGTTGGTACATATGTCATTTTTCAAACTGTATATTGACTTCATAACCTTTTCTTTTATAGCATTCCATGTTTTGTTTAATATATTCTTAAATTATGACATCAATATCAACTATTAAATTATAAAAAATAATTAATAATTGACATTTAATTTTATATTATGTTATTATGATATATAGGCACATAAAATGTATATTTATACAGTTAATCAATAGATAATAGTTAAGAGTTTGTTAAATATTGTTCATTATTGATGCATTTTGCGTCAACTAGTTATCTAAAAATATTCATTAATTTACTTACATAACTGCTTCAACTCTTACATTGTTAGCATACACTATACATAGATTTCTCACATAAATTATAAAAGTAAAAAAATAAAAATATTCTATGTACCTTTAAAAAGACTTCAAACAAATAAATAAAATAACTGGTATTTAAAGACTAAGGTAAAATTTTATAAATAGTACTCGCATAACATTGATTAATTTTAAATTGCATATAATAAAGACGATAATATAAGTCAATAAGTGACTACATAAACAAAAGTATCTTACTAAACCAATCTATAAATTTGTTTAAAAGCATTATCTTTATTATGTTAAAATTTATATGTAACTACCTAGGTGTATCTAGGTATGGATATTATAGATTTAAATTTAAAGAAGTTAATGATAATTAAAATAACCATTATAAAATAAGTTTTACTGATAAGAATATTTAAACCATTTTCGCAAAACAACAATCATTGAACAAATAATTATAAAGTAAATATTTCTATTTGTTTTTAACTAGTATAAAATATGTACTTATATTGTCTCTAACAATAATGTTAACATAAAGGTATATTGAATTGGTCAGTCTAGGTAATTTACTTTTAGATAATAATTTTTTTTTATAAAAATAATATCCAATTAATAAAAAAAAAAAAAAACATTTTTTTGAATTCTTATTAAACTAATTATTTTTGAAATGTTGGCTTAAGTTTTACCTTAAATAGCTTCTAAAATAAATAATAATTTTGTATTCTACAAATACTAATTTGAACCATAGAACCCTAATATATACTAAATATAATTTATTGAAAATAATAAAAAAATACTTGAAGCAATAATAGTACCTATTTATATTTTTGTTTAACTTTATACAGATTTTAGGTTCATTAACTTAATAAATTATTAAAATAAACAATAACAATATTTTTTATATAATTTATTATTCTAAATAATTATTAGATGAATTTTATATTATAATTATATACAATTATAAAACACAATTCATAATAATTGTAGAACATATTATACTTTTGTTTAATTACTTAATTTTTGTATTTAAATATTGTGTCTAAATCTGGGTTTTGTGTTTAAATATAATAATTAACAATAATGAAACTATTAGTTAGTGACCTGTAATTTTGACTAAACAAATAGTATCTAATTATTATTAAAACTAACTTTGAGTCATATCATAAATCATGCAAGTCAATACAATTTAAAGGTTTTAAAAGAAGACTGTAGGTAACAAGTTGCTTAGATAGACTTAGATCTGGCATACTTATTACTCTACTTTTATCAATATAGAAATACTCATTATAATATAACAAATGGAAATTCTAAAAGCTAGGGTTTTTAATTTTTTAATTTTATAAGTTATTTAGTAATTTTAAAATGTATAATATTTTAGAACTACAGATATATTTAAAATCTTAATAACCTATAATTAAATTCCTACCTTTTTTATTTACTTTAGATCTTAAATATGTATGTTTTTTAAGTCATATTTATAATTAATTAAAATTTTATAGATTTACTTCAAATAAAATGTTCAAGATATAGTATGTCATCATAATATATCTCTGTTAGTTATTTCTGATGACTATCAGTTTTAGTTTATACTCAGGTTTATTACTTAATTGTAATTTTTAACTTTTTACACTGTTTTAAATACACATTTTCTATCACACATTTTAAATCTTATAAATACAAGTATAATTTTTTCATTAATCTAACTTTATATTAGAAGTTATATTAAAAATAATTGTATGAATTTTTTAAAATAATTATATGTTATATTTATATAGGTAATTTAATGTTAAGTTCAATAAATAAATTCAATTATATCCTTATTAATCTTGATTAGGTAGGTACACTTTTATAAAGTAGTAAATGTAAAAATGTGGAATCATGATTCAATTTTAAAATTCAGTCACAAAAATGTTTCATAAACTTTTGAAGTTCAAGTTTGGATAAGATTGGATTTTAAACAACAATAAAGAATTTTCATCAAGTTTTTTTAGTAATTTTACTATAATTTAAAAAGTACTTTGAGACTTGAAAGGTTCTGTCATAAGTCATTATTTACATTAAAATTTAATATTTTATATACATATTAATGTTTTACAAATATTCAAATTAATAATTAGCTTTTAACCTTTTAAAAGATACTTACAATTATCGAATCACTGTTTTTTTTATTAATTTATTACATTTTTAGTTCTTGATATTAAGATAATGTCTTAAACACATGTGTTAACGTTTTACTAACTTGTAATGTAACAAATTTTATGTTTAGAATAATCCATTTTATCCTGACATTTTTAAAATTATAGTGAATGGCTTATTATACAACTTAAATATTAGGATAATATCTAGGGTTCTACAGATGATATTTTGGAAAATTTAATTTCTAAGTTATAAGCGTTTTAAATAATACCAAATGTGTACGATTATAAAATACTCTTAGCTTGTTTTAAAATCAAAATATCAAAATATCTTATGTTATGCTTTATGGCATGGATAATAGTTGTACGCATGGATAATAGTTGTACTTTAAAAATTGAGAGAATATAAATTTTTGTGTTGGTAGTTTGTAAAATGGAAACAACACATCATCATGTGTATATAATATCCACTTCAGGTATGAACATTTAATATCAATTTTTATCAATTGATAAAATTGAATATATTACCTATGTCTATTTGATTTGTTTAATAATTGTATATTCTATCAGTTGATTAAATGAACTCTTTTATTTCAATAATACTTTTATACAATAGTCACACTTGCATAAAAGTAATACACATTTGTTATTGTTGTAGCTACATTTATTTCGCCTCTACCAATCTCTGACTAGATAATTTGTTTTTATTAATTGATAGTAGTGTAGTAACTATATATTTTAATTTACCATAAGCAATTAGACGTCTTTGCATGTTGTAAAAAAATTAGTTATGCACGATAAGAGATAAGTGTGTATTACAATTACAATTAATTCTTAATTTTGATTAAATTATTGTTTATTATTATGTGTTTAATTTTTAGAATAATTTTAACTTATTATTTCAAAAAATAATTATTTTTATTTTTATTTTAGAGGAAAAAAACCTCGAAAAAAAACACCAAGTATGGATCAATGCCTGTACTTACTATAATTTAATTGTATGTTTATATCAAATTACGAAATTTACGGGATTAATAATATATATGCCACTTTTTAAGTAGTATGCAATTAAGATAATTTGAAGATGGGAGGGCTATTGTGTTGAATATATTTTCTAAATTTTCTAAATTTTTACTGGCCGTTTAGTTATTAGCATACTTAATAAGCTTAAAAAGATTTTAATATTTATAACTAGTAATAACTGCAATAACGGTTATATTATGTTATTTTAAAATATTTATCAGCAAACCACCATTGGTCGATTATTATTGGTTGAATAATTATTTAGATAAAGTTTATTTTTTGCATGTTTAATTGTACAATAAACCTGTATATCGGTACTTACATGTAGATTGTAGATATTTAATTATTTATTCAAAAGCGATAGTAGATGGAGGGTAGTTTCCCGTATGTATGTATTTATATTATAGGTACATAATGAATTACCACATTTATTATGTCACCTGACCATCATGTTGTATTAATTATTGAAGTTTAAGACATTTTGGTATCAGACTACAGTGTATGCGTGTGATTTTTTTATCTTCATAAAATGTGTCTTATGCCCATAAAGTTTGAATTTTAATTATTTAATATTAAATAATATTATTTATAATGGCGTTACAGTCAGTTGCATGTTCTTAAAATGCGTATATAATGATACCATGCATGCTCAATCCCTTTTATCTTTTAATAATGCATTTATACAAATTCCGATTTTTTAAGTATTTTTAAATATTAATATTTCTATACTATTTTAATAGTGATCTGTGTTGATATTAAGTATCTACTTAAAAATAAATAACTATAATTATTATAACTACCTTCTTTTTTGATAATTTTATTCTATTTTTTTATTTAATAGATACGGCAATGTGTATATATATTTTAATTTACACTAGAAGTATTTATATTATTCAAATTTTTGTATTAAGAATCACTCTTTTATAACGGTTTACATAAAATATAAAATTATTTAATATTTAGTCAAAACTTAATGATTTACTCAAACAATTACCCTAGAAGTCACAAATATAAAATGTTTACCGTACCATTTTCCTTCAAAAATAAAAAGTAAATCTTAGCTATTTTTCTCTACTTTCTATTTAACTACAATTAGAAATTAAGAATATAATAAATATATTTTTAAGTTATATTATAAATATACTACTAAAAAAAAAAAAATTAATTATGAGTTTTATCTAAACATTATTATTGTTAACAATTATATTATCTCATAATTATTAGATATTTCAACAATAAATTAATATATGTTTAAAGAAAAAAAGTATCAGACAGATGAGTAATTATTTTATCTTTAGTTATTTATTAGACATTTCTTCGCTTAACCACGGATCTTCGACTAGAAAAACATATAGTGCGATTCTAAATCTTATTCTCTTTATAATTTGGTATAAAACTTTACAACACTGGTGTAGGCAAAATATTTTGATATTTAGAGAAAAATAGACATAATTTAAGTTCAAAAAAATGTTTATGGAAAATGAAAACTAACCTTTTTATGAAGGTAAAAAGTATCTTTTTTTTTGAGAGAAATGAACTTTGCCAAAATGTTAATAAATATTTTATATTAATTATTATATTTTTCAAATTATTGTAGCCTTAAGCCTTATATAGTTCATATTATTTAAACCTATTATCGTGGACTATTATCCTTATTAAATATGGTTTATGTACATAATATAGTTTAAGAGGATGCCACACCCGCATTTGTTGTCTGTCTTAAAATGTACAACGACAGTGTACTTAAACAGTTTATATTTAGTTTCGTTAATACCTACTTAGTTTTAATATTAGATTGAATCAACCTATATTATCAAACTTAAAGGAATTTAATATCTAATAACATTGTCTGTGTCCTGTTAAAGGTATTTTTGATATTTTAATTTTGAAGGAGTTTAGCAAATGTAGTAATCTCTTTTTAGACGTTATGATTATTTTAGGACATAGCATGTCTTGTCACGTTCAAGAGATAGATGTATGATAAAAGTTAAGGAAATAAGTTTAAACATAAAAATAATGATCTATCATTACAAAGATATAGGTTAGATTATACGCAATTTAAATGATAATATACATTTCAAGACAGTGCATTGTTAAAGCTTTCTGCTTGAGAATCAAAACTACTAACTGAAGGGAATAGACTTTGTTTAAAGGTGAACGGAAATTTTACGACTAGGCTAAGATTGACAAAAGTCCTATAAGTTTAGAAGATTGGTTTTGACATTAGTTGTATATTTATACGTAGTTAGTGAGGTATTCAGTTGTTTAAGCTTTCCTTGGTTTGAATATATTGGAGGTGAATTGTTTTAATAATAATTGGTCGTTTTATAGGTATATTGATAATATATATATATATGAATTATTATATAATATTAGGTATTAATATATGTATGTAGGTAAAAGGTATAAATATAATAAATTAACTAATCTTAAAGTGTATATTATACAAGTCACGAATCACGAGTATTTTTGATTTTTAAATCGTAACGTATTGCACACATATAGTTATGTTTTAATATTAAAATTCAGATTTTGAAAAAAACTCTAAAATTTAATTAGTGATTTAAGATGGAAATTAACTAATTTAATTGTGAACTGTTTAATTTGCTGTTACGTACTTGTAAAGTAGGAACTTCGAAGCAGGTTTGGAATCTTCTTAAATTCAGAAACTTCTTGATTAAATTTAAATGTTGAGATACGTATCAATATGATAAAAAAATGAAAAAAATAAAAAAATATCTGTTTATAAATGTTAAGTAAAAAAATATTGAAGAAATATAAATATCCATTTCATAAATACCATAAAAATATAGTCTAATTATACTTATGCTTAAAAATTTCAAAATTAGAATTCGAATAAATGCACGATTAACAGAAAATTTTGTTGATTTTCAAAAATATTGTTTTGAGTCTGGAGCAAAATTTAATTAATCATTATTGAAAGTTTGATTTTCAGTTTGGATAGGTACAATACATAATCCAACTTAAAACGTAGATCAATTGTACAAATTTTGTCGTCCGTCGTATTCTCTTGAATATTTTCGAATTGTTCGATGTGTTCGAAGTTAAACTTAAATTTTAATCTAATTTTTGATTATTGATGTAATACATCGTCCCGTATTGTTAATAATTGTGGTGTTTGTGTGTTACAGGTTGTGCTATTGTATATTACATATTACCTACATTATCGTATAAATAGAAAAAGTATAGGCAATATCACAGTCGCACGATGAGGGTGGAATTGGAATCTGCCGTTAAGTTTATCATATCAATGCTGCGTGCGGGACACCGATCGAAGCTGGTGCGCAGCAAGGGTGATAAGTTCTTTCTTGAACCCGAAATAGAGATGCTACAACTGTCGCTGTTGGCCGTCATGAACCGCCAGTACAAAGACTTTTGGTTTCCTGAGTCGCCGAACCGTGGATCCGCGTACCGGTGCATCAGAATCAACAAAGACAAGATGGACCCGATTATAGCCCGCGCGGCCGACGCTTGCGGCTTGTCCTGCCACTTGATCCGCACGTACTTGCCTGACGAACTTACATTGTGGGTTGACCCATCTGAAGTTTCCTACCGCATCGGCGAGGAGGACGGTAGCATTTGTGTACTGTACGAGGGCCCGATACAACAATCGCATGAAATGGCTGTCACACAACCGGGTCGTCCTTTGTCGTCATCTTCGTCTTCGTCTTCAGTGTCCACATCCCCCGGATCGTTGTCTTCATCTTCGCCACCGTTTAACAACAGCTACAACCGCAACAGCCATCTCCATCTCCAGCACCAACAGCAACAGCAGCATCTTCAACAACAACAACAGCAGCAACAACAGCAACAACAGCAACAACAGCAACAACAGCAACAACATCAACAGCATCAACAGCAACTACACCAACAGCAACAGCAACAACACCTACAGCAACAGCAACAACAGCATCAAATACATCAGGCCGAAGGTATGATGGGTTCATATCCTAACTACACGTCTCCGGTTAAACCATCGAACGTGATCACGTTCGTGCCGCCTACTTACGGATCTCCAGTACAATTCGTACATTCACCTTACCAGTCGTATCCCGCTTTTATTTCCAGTTAATTTTAGAGAAAACGTATTCACACCGATTCAAAAGGGAAAATGCTTATTTGATGTGTATTTTTAGTGATTAAGAATGAAACGAAAAACATTTAAGAAGCTTAAAATATTTAGATTTATATTATTTATTAGGTAAGTACCTATGTATACATATTTATTTGATATAATAATATATATTATATTAACAATACATATATAATTATATGTGTTGGTAAAATTTTATTTGCAAACAAAAAAATAACATCGTTATTTGTACGTGAAGCACTCAGTAAATTATATTTTAGGCTGCAACATGATTTCGCGAATTTGCGTAATCATATTTCATCGATATTTAATTTAATACCCATCCCTCACCCAACTCAGTCCCACCCACAACTACCCATTGATTGCAGTGATCTCACAAATCTTTTAGAAGTTGTTGATAGGACGTTAAATTATTATTATCAAATCGTGTGCGCCTCGTCTCCCTTTCGAGATAGTCTGTGATTACACGTTTTCCTATAATAATACGTTTGTGTAAATCACAATATGATAATATTATTATGCTGTTCCTATCTATATGTCACCGATACTGCAAGGAAAGAATATCGATAGTGGAAACCTTTTTCAGTTTCCCCCCCCACCCTCCCTAATTTATTTTTGAAATTTTTACTGGGTGCTTACTTTAGACAGCCATCGAATGTTATATGAACCTTGAAAAAAATTGAAAAAAACGAATATAAGTAATGAAAGCTACTGAGTAGACTGGGTTGTGTAATACGTTTTCGAAGAAAATCGTTTGTAACCATGTTTTGTTTTGTATAATAATACTCGTAAAATCTATCTATTTTGTGTATGTGTGTGTGTAGGATTTTTTTTTATAGTTGTTTAAATGACATTATAACAATTATTACTGTTCCATAAACAATATTACAATTATTATATAGATGTACGATGTACGTCGTATATAAAAAGCTTTTAAAAATACTGAATATAAATTAATTAATCTTTTGCATTTTATTTAATAGTTATTATCGGTATTTTGATGAATTATATTCATAATTGCCTAACTGAAAAAAATAAAAATATATTTAACCGAAAAAGAATAATATACCTTTTATAATTTTATTTTATTATAATAATTGTACACTTTAAATACACGATTAATAATTGTAATAATATTCGTCATCTTCCTCAACCACCTTCATCACAACTACCATTGCGACCACCATCTTTTGTTGTGGAAGTTTGCAGGCGCTTCCAATATTATTATTTTGTTTCCGGTTTGAAAAATGTAATTTTTACATTTTTGTTTCTTAAACGTGTGATAATTAAGCGTTATTCATGTTCCGTTATCATGTCAGTGCGCGTATTTACGTTCAACTACTATTAGACTAAAATTTTTGTCATTCAACCGTACATATTACTATATTGATATGTTAATTTTACATTATATTCTGGTAGTGATGCGTAGTGTCACATTGTATTTCCTCAAATGTATTTGTCCACTTAATTGCCGAACAAAATTTATTAATTTATTGATTATTATAAAATTAAAACCATATATTGTTCCTTTAATGTTAAACGTTGATTTTTTTCGTCTAAGTGGTACAAAATTCGTACATGAATGAGATAGACTTCGGAGACCGACGTCGAACGATGTTGTTTAATATATGCATTGGTAAAATGAAGTGATAACGCGCCTGTAATTAAAAGGATTCATTTTTTTCATTCTATAAAAAGTTAAAAGTTAAATATAGAGCTAAAAATTACACGCAAACGCATGACGTAGTAACGTATAAATATATTCACAATGTATGATTTTTCGCAAATAATTTGAGACTTTTACTACCAATATTTTATATAATCGTTTGGTCAATTAAAATTTGTATTTATATTTAACTATATTATTTTATTATGTATATTATCTTCGTTTAACTATTAATTATTATTATATTCAGCCCTCACGAATGGTTAATCGTGTTAATAATTTTTTATTTAAACTGATCTAACGTTTGCTAGTCGTAATATATAAATATATGTTGGTGTAATATTATGTCAATCAAAAGTATGTTAAAGGAAAATCTTATTGCACGATATTTGAGTATTAATATAATATACTATTATATTTTATTTTTTATATAACGTGCCAGACTCAATGACAGAGGGAGTCTTCATATATTAAGACCTTGTAAATGTATTATAGTATTTGTAGATATTTTGCACTGATCTCTCTCACTCCCTCTATCTCCCTCTGTATGTGTGTGCTATAAGCAGTTCTGTCACTTATTTTACTCAATATCTCTCTCATTTTCGCTCTCTCTTTCCATCTTATTTATTTGTGTGTAGATGGACAGATAGATTGATAGAGAGATAATAATAATACAGTACCATAGTTTAGCTATATATATATATTATCTGTCATTCCGTTATAAATATTTAAAATCGTTTTCTGTACCCGGCGTCGACTTCGTGATAATATTAACAATATATATATATTAATAAATAAAGTTGTTGTGATACTTAGGCTTATTGCATACATAACGTACGATATATATTATAATAATATGTATATTATGTTATACTTGAACAATTTTTGTATCAAACAATTATGAACCTATATAATTGGCCTATATGTTTAATATATTATTGTAATTTTACTTTTACTTTTTTTTTTTTATATATATATATATATATTTATAATTGACCAAATTGTTTTATAGTATATCGTGTAAGTATTAAATGAAAAATTAATACTTTGATATATATTTATACACATTACTCATACCTACACCTTATACCTACCCAGTTGTATAAATTATATTATGTACTACGTGCAACAGAAACGTGAATTTTTATAAGCTATCCACGTCGATCTGTAATATATATGTATTATTTAAACTTAAATTATATGTCGGAATTGTTTTTTCCGTACCATATCATTTAACTATTTTTGATGTTTATTTACAAAATTTACAATATTGATTTTTATGCGCGCCCAGTCTTCTTGTGTTTTATTATATTATATTATGTAGTACCTGTATACATTATTATTATTATTTTATTATTTTATTTTTTTTTTTTTTTGGTATTTTTACTTGTCTGGAAATATGATTGTTGTATTTCGAATGCGCCATGATATATTGTATTTAAGTATATATGTATAAGTTTTTTTTTTTGATTCCTGTTATAGGTTTAAAGTTTAATAATTTAAACATTATAAATTATAATATTTATAATCATATTATTATTATTATTATTATTATTATCGGTGTTCTCTCAACTTTTGAATGTGATATACGTTTTGTAAGAAGAAAAATAATTAAAAATACCAATTATAAATTGATGTATAATTAAAAAAACTGCTTGTTTACTTTTTTTACTTATCCTAATTTTCAAGGTTTAAATGGTATTAAAATATGCATCTATACGCTATAGCTATAGTTAACATCGTGCATGTGCGGTAAGTGGTTAAACTTACGCTGCACAGATATAAATATTGAAACTAAATGGTTGCAGTAGTTATATTATGTGTTTTCCATAAAAAATGGAAGAAAAAATATCATGAAGCTTAATAATTATATTATTCGTGAAAGGGCTTCCTTAATACGAAGTACCTGATATGGCGAGTATCAAACTAGGGCACCTGAAAGTAGGGGCAGTCGCCACTTCCCTCGGACTTTCTTTTTTATTCAGTTTTCATTGATTAGTATTTCAGGTCAATGATTGTAATACGAATATAATATTATGATTTGTGTCACACAAATAGTACCCAAATCGATATTTGATTAATAAATATTTTTTTCTGTGTATAAAAGTACCAATGTTAAAATTAAATAAGATAATAGACCTCGAGAACTGAGAGCGTTGCTATTTATTAGCGTATCAAAGTACAAAATTAAGTAAGTAAAAAAAAAAAAAAAAAACTAGCCAAGTGAATTTAAATTATTTTAGCTCTTTTATATTAGCTTATTATTATACATTTATCTAACAAAAAACCATGATATTTAAAAAGTACATAATATTATATTATATTGTGTGTGTACAATGGAAAATTGTCTGGGCCGTCTGGGGAACGCCTTTGGTGATAACGAATACGATAAATTTATATTGCAGGACGGAAGATAATTAAATGTTATTTTTTTGCCGTTTGTAGTTTTTGGATTATAAAATCTTTTTAAGTTTTAAATTTTGAAAATATTTACACAATTTATATTATATAATATAATAACATGAAGCGTTCCGCCAATTATTTATCTCGCGATATCTTATGTTAAGACTTAATGTAGACTGAACGGTGCAAGGACTTTCAGGCCACGATAAAGCCACAAAAGTTTCGTGCAGCATTTTGTCTTCGACCCTTTTTTTTTCATTTTGAAATCGATTTGATATTGTTATTCGTTAGGCGTAGACAGAAACTTTGGAAAGATAGTCATTATTTGATTTTACCAGTGGATAATAATATACGTACGCACAAGTCTACCAAAAAAAAAAGAATAGCGAAGAGATGTATTTATCGATTTCGATGTGGTGTGGCGTACGACGACAATAATAATTATAGGTATAGGTTCGCGTTACAGTCGGCATATCATCATTTAATATTACATCGCTTTCGGCTTATAAAAATAATTTAGTCCGAGACAGATATAATAGTACCTGGGTATAACTTACACCCACCACGTATACCAAGCATGTTATAACCGTAAAAACCCGCCGCCACAGGCGTACCTGCTGCAGTATCCATAGGTAATTCTAATTAAAATTGCATCGCGTATGGACCGAAGTCGGAGTTTTTTTTTTTTTTTTTACGTTACATTCGAAAAAAAGAGAAAAAAAAGTATAAAACGAGCGTCTCGAGTCAGGTTATAGGAAGCTTATATACATCGGTGTTCCTCGGCGTACGACCGTGTATGCGGATTACGCGTACAGGTATATAAGGTCTGCCGCGTGTAATATTAAATAAACGTATATACGTGTACAGTATACACGCTGTGCAAAACTCGCGAATATTTACCATTTTAAAGTGACGGCAGCACCACATGGACTGACGCGAACAACGTCGACCTACGGCGTACGTATACCATCTACCTTTTTGAATATAAGTGAACCCCCGTGGGACACCCTGTCGTATGTCGTCTACGTATTTGTCGTATTTGTATATATTTGTACGTAGAATGCTTTTACGCGAGGCGAGTTTCGGCGTAAGTGTCCACGTTTCCGAATATACATCATACAACACGTACGAGTAAGTCAGGCACGGATCCAGAGCAAACATCTTGGAGGGGGGGGAGGACGAACAATTTTTTTATAGGTACTTTATTCATAATTTAAAATTTTTGTCATAATATAGTAGCAGTAGGTATATGTAATCAATGCACCTAATAAATGAATTAATGATTATATTTTAATATAATTTAATATTTATAAATTAAATAATAAAATCTAAACGACTATTTACATTTTCGCTGTTTTTGATATATATATATATGCAGATATATACATCCACCTTGTATAATATATTATATTATGAGACGTATAATATAATACATATTATGTAATTTGAAATATATCTAGTAATATCCAGGACCTGTAGAATCATGAAAAAAATTGAGAAATAATGTTTGTGGGGGGGGGGGGGGGGGGGGGGGGGCGGCCTGGTCTGAGCTCTTAGGTCTTCTCCCTGGAGTCAGTACGCATATTACTTGTTTGTACGTATGTATATATGTTAAAAGCATTATCACCGTGCTTAGATGGGTGACTATTTATAAATATTAAATATATATATATTCAAACACTTGCGAACTCCACTTGCGAGTAATGTCATAATAGTATAATAATATAATATATCTATATAATACGAGTATATATAGATACGCGCCGGGAAGAGTTTTTGGTCGGGATAGGTTGTGCGGATCTCCCTTCCAAAAATCCTTCCACCCACGTTTATCCGAACGAAACCATTGCTTTTTACGCGCGGCCCCGAAAAAAAACAGTATCGGGGGGGGGGGGGGGGGGTGAATCTAAACAACGATAACAAGTCGAGCTGACGTCGCGGACGATATTCCGTGCGATTGTCGTCTACATATAATATGCGCTGCGTGCTGTGAAGATGATTCACCAACCACGCTCACCCCTATATATTTTCGTCAAATAATACGTGTTTGTGCGTTATATGAAGCGGACGATGAAACAGGCATTCGTCTCAATCGCACCCCCTTTTACTGTACTTACTTAAATTCGTTGGTTCAATTTCTCGTTTTTGAAATTTTTAAGCGTACTCAAAGACGTCATATAAATCATGTTTTCAAATAATTTTATACGATTATAAAGACGTGTCATCTCCTTTGATGTAAACATTTTTTTTTTTTTTTTGACAACGTTGATATTTACGTTCATGACTTCCGATCGAATCCAAAATGGTATTATTATTTTACAACAATGTTTTTAAAATTTACAACAAACATAGCTTAGCTATGTCAATTACACATGACACTATGCCCGTGCACAAGAGAATTTAAAAGTATTTAACTCCCCCAAATTGCTTTTTTTTTTGTATCAGTCATTAACAGCTTTAAGTTTTATCGAATTAAAAGGAAGTTTACTATTAAAAAAACTCCTGAAGTGTAATGTATGATCGAAAAACTTTAATTTAAATTTAACGCTTCATACATTTATAACTATAATATAAATGTATACTTTGTTTTTTTCCACAGTCCTTTCCATGAACAAATCCTACGCACGGCCCGCCATAACATATTCCGATTTTGATCAATCGAAATAAACCTTTAATTTACTATTTACTATTTATTTCACTAACGTTTGGTGTCTATCGAAATCGAAATTTAAACGGATAGATTCTGTGCTATTTAAACGTATGTACCTTGTATAAAATTAAGTCCTTAATAATAAAATAACATAGATATAATGTTTAGTAGGTAAAGTTCTTATTGATTATTATATCTAAATAATAACAAATTCTAAATTGTTAATAAATTTATATTAATTAATATAATTTTTAAACCATCATATTTCCAAATCAATTGAAAAAAAAAATGCGCTTTAATACTAGACGGTAAAATGAATCTAAAGTTATTGAAAATATGGTTGTTAAGAAGATGTCACATTGACTTGGACGAAGACATTTGTTGCCTATTCATTGTCCTAAGACTTTAAGTAGTGGCTTAATCCAAATGTATTTTTTGAAGAAAAAATAGGGACTTGATAAAATCACTCTGTGCATGAATTATTGTTTACAGTGTGCACTGGAATTTATAGGATTTTAAAGTATAACGTAATATTTCAGCTTGCATTAGACGATTCCTCGAATTGCACTCAAAAACGATTATTATTTTTGTGTTTATGAATTGTTTTTTTTTTTCATTTATCTCTATTGTTATAATTTTCATCATGGCGAGTTGTTATTTTACCATATTATTTAAATTGAATCAAATATCTTTATCCGTGAAGTACATTTTATTACAGCTAGCGATGTCATGGACATTATATCCATATGGGTAAATATCGAAGTTACCTAAATAACCACCCAATCATCTATTTACAAACGCATACAATTAAAATCTGTCTATGTATATTTTTTTATTTTTTTTATTAAATAAAATATTGATTTTATTTTACCGTATCAATCGACATTAACGCATGTTATTTATTCTATGATTTCCAATAATAAATGCCCCACGCATAGGTATAATATAATATTATCTTTTCAGTTTATATATATATAAGTATATATTTAGATACAACGATACAGCATGCGTTTTTTTACCTATGTGTTGTTTCCTTAAAGTGAATCAGTAAAATATATTTATATTGAATACAAAATGTACACTCCAAAACAATGAATACATGTCAATTGCGCCAAAATTTTTTGGTAAAAAAATATAATAAAAATATGGGATTCAAAAACGTTATATGTCGATTGCGCGGACAATATTGAGGTTGAAATATAACTTTTTTTTTTTCAAATGCCAACGGCAGTTTGTATACTATGACTGGGCATTTCAGAGATATATTCTATTTGAACTTTTGTCCGTAACATAATATACTGCGTGTTTGTTATGACATCGGTTATACGTTTGTTGTCGGCATTAAATGTGTTTACATGTCTACATGCGATACAATAATGGATAAATATAATACATTTATTATTTTTTGTTAACTTGTATTTGTATTTGTACTATTTTACCACTTTGATTTAAAAATTAAATATTGAAAAAAAAAATTAGAATTAATTGCATAAAAAAAGTTGTTTAGTTGAGTCGTTCTAATTTTAAATGTTAAATTAAGCTCTACTGGTGGAGAAAAGAACGGTAAATTTTGAGCGAAAACGGAAGGGTACAATTTGGTCGAAAATGACCGTTTATAGGATCAAACAAAAAATATTATATACGATTCGAGGAAGTTTTAATGAATAGATTCAACTAGTTATTTTAGGGTGGCTAACCCACTTAGAATAATATTAAAATCCCAACAGTATATTCGTTTATTTTTGCTTGAAAATTAGGTACTTATAAGAAAAAATAGTTACTTATTATTATCTGCCGCAGGTGGATTGCCCATTTCAATTTTATTTATCTCCGGGCAACGTTGAATAATAAACTTAGTCATAAATCCATATAAACATGCACACAGTTATGCTCGTACCCACTTACTGAATGATTGAGTCTTCTTTAAGGTAAACAAGTTATTAATAATTACGGATAAAATATCATGTATAAATATATAAAATATAAAATATAAAACATTTATAATATAAATATTATATAAAATAATTACGGATTCATATTATTTTCATACTTCTACTTGTTAGTTCGATTTCATGTTAAAATATATGAAAAATTGCGTAATATATAAAATCAATAACTGCAGCTAGTGATGAAATCGCACAAATATGACAAAAAAGTTACCCGGATATTATGCGTAAAATTGTATGTAGAACTCGTTGCTTTTAATCTTGCTTTTAATATTATAGTGAATTTATAACTATGAATAGTTATTATAGCTATTTGGTTGATCGAAAAAAAATCCATTAACAACTTCAAAGCTGTACATCATGTAATATTATAAAATAACTATTATACTGGTTAATTATATTTTATCGGAGAACCTTCATAATTTTAAATACTCGACGTTTTTGAAAATAGAGAGTATTAACTATATGAGTTCAAACGAGTTATAAGTATATAAAGTATTGATGAAAAATTTGGCCTACTTTTCTACTTGTTTAAACTTTAAATGTTCATAAGTTATAAGTACAAAAATCATTAATCATTCAAAATTTAATTTTTATACATTGAAATACTCATATTAATATTTTGCTTTGAAATATGTTATTAAAAAATAGTTTATGTTTTTATTCAAAAAATGTTCTGATAGTCAATATTTTCAGAAAAATTATCAGATAAATAATGTATAATAGAAAAAAAAAATTGTGGTTTAAAAAAGAGTATAAAAATAATCTCAACAGTTTAAAAATATGGTCTTTAAGTGCATTTAAAAATTCCAAAAATTAAGTTTTACATTGAAGAAGAAAAAAGGAATAAGCATTTATACCCCTCCTTTCATAATTAAACGTAGATAATTTAAAAGTATTTACAAAATCGTTGGAATTTGGTTTTTGAAGAATCTGTATCATTTCTGTAAGTATTTTTCAAGAAAAACTTTTAACTATTTTTATTTTTTGCTCATGAGATCAAAACTAAAGAAGAGTGCCTTTTCTCAGCAATATTCGATAAGCAAGTTGTCTTAAAAATAATAAGTGGTAGCAAACCTACTGCAGTAGTTGTGTAAGAAGTATGTTAATACGATCATTTATAAAAGTGTCCCCAGCAAGCTATCAGCACCTTACGCATATTTGTATTTATTGAAGTCACTGTACATTCATTAAATTGTATACGTCGTTATTACAATATTAGAAAGTAACTTAAACCTAAAAGTCTGATAAAAATTATATTTACATAGAATAATTGGATCTCAATTCCACGCAAATATTATATTATTAATATTATTGTAGAAGGTTTCAATTAAAAAAAAAAAAATACTAAACTTATTCAAAGTTAAAAACCAAAAAGTTTAAAAATCAAAATAGGTTTGAATAAAATTTTAATTGAAATTAAAAAAGAAAATCGATTCCAACGACAATCGGCATGGTCCCAAAAACACTTTTACAGAATTGTAAATAGGTAATTAGGATTGTTCATCTGTTTATTTCAAACACACACGCACACATATAATATATTATATAAATAGGCGTTGTTTTAAATTTTGACAGCCTTTTAGTAGTTTTGGATATAAATTGTGGTATAAATAATACCGACCGTAATTTTCCGATCGCCTTAACCCATTGCGGTAATGACAGCACAACACAATAAACTTGTTCAAATAAATATAGAAAATCTGCTATCTATATTGTAGTATTGTACGTTTGGTACTGCCAATATATAATATAGAAAGCCAGATAATGTGTATATAGATACAGGAATGAACTGTAATAATATACTACCTTTGAAAAAAAATGTTTTCTCAATGTAATGCATTTTAAACCGTACACGTTTTATACCTGTATATTATTCGAGACGAAAAGAAACCGGAAATATATTTATTTGAATATATCTACTTTTACTCGAGTACTTGACAAGACCACTATCATATTATACGTAGGTATACATAGACATAGGTATAAAGACATTTATATGCGCGTGTATCTACAACCCACAGCTATATAGCGCATATACGTACGGTTGCAATTTATTTTTTAGCACACGTGCTGTAATGTATACGTTTTACGTTTCCGGAGACAAAATATACGATATTATACCTATGGGCCGACGTCCGATAATGTACATATTTTGATTAACTATTATTATAGTGTGTGGCCAAATGAAAAGGAGTATCGACCTAGGCATGTATAAGCACTATGTCACTATGTGTCGTCATTATTGTTCGTTGTTATATTACTGGTTAAATGTTATAATTTTATACGTTTTTGCATTCACTGACATTTCTCTGATCAAAACAATTTCAACGAAATATAGTCTGTCCACTAACAGTTTAATACTACCTACTGTAATAACGGTAACTATTTTCTTTATTCCTACTTAAGGTTTTCGTTATTTTTATATTCAATAAATATTAATCGTAAAAACTTAATACGTTTAACTACTTACTATGTAAATTAAATTTTCTATACGCTAAAATTTTTAAAAAATTTAGATAAATAATTAATTTCAAACCATTTACGAGTATGTATAGAAATTAGATATTTTCGAATTTTATTATACATATTTTTTAAGTGTTTGTTTAAAAAAATTGAAAATTGAATACAAGGTCAAATAGAAATTATTTTTATATCAATTTAAAAATATTTAAAAGATATTGGCACAACTTTTTTTTTTTTTTGTAACTTGAAACAGTTAAACTTTTATAAAATTTTTCAAAATCAAGAAAATTTGCTAATTATTATATAGTTAAAAGTATATAGTGAAGTTTTCAATTTTTTATATTTCAGAATTGAAAATTAAATAAGCAGTTTCTCATTAGTAATTTTTACAGACATCAGTAAATTTAATAAATATATGAATATTTTTGTGTTATTGAAATTTAAAATTCAAATGTTGACGAAATTGGTTATTTAACTGAAGAACAATCATTTTGGTCGTTTTATTGTAATTCAAAAAAATATTATTTGCTCTGGGGACATATGACATTTTTACGTATCTTGACATTCAAAATATTCCTTATACACGGTATACTCTATAAAATTAGCTGCGATTGACCAAAGTTATTACATCTACAGTATACAATAAACTATGATTTGCCTACCGCATGGAATATATTATATATTATTATATTGCTACTAGGTATACATCAAGTAGCGCGTATATATAAATATAATATACAAATTATTAGCAGTATACCTACGTGATATGTATATGTTATAAGTGCTATTATTAATTGTATCGTATTGTCTGGTTGATTGCGGTAACCGTAACCATCATCCAAAATTTGGTATGTGTAGGCGAGGGGGTACGATTTGGGGTGGACGATGCGCGTGCATTTTATAATAAAACGCGTCTGTTCGAAATCAATTTATGTCACACAGTAAGTCGCATTATAATACAATTAAATCATACCCTCTTCTTCTAGAGAAGAGAACAATATTTCCGAGGGGAGAAAACAAACTGATGTTTGCTTGATGTATGTGTACATGTACACAGAAATATAATATACGTGGGTTGTTATATTTTTACTGCATTTATTATCACGGTCAGCGAGTCCGTGGGGGAGGAAAGAGATTTTGGGAAGAAATGTCATCGTGAATACTTTCCCCTACCCACGTACACGAACCGTGGGTTTACATTGAATGAGTGTAAGAATGATGAGTAGATACTCCAAAACGCAGACAATAATGACAAAAAAAAACGTCCCAATATAAAACTTTTTATTTTAGAACAATATTCTGTGAGAATTAATATTATTTGAATACTGTAACAAGCTTATCGTAATACACGATATAATGTTAAATATATTACGTTATTGAGGAGGTGTCGGACAAAAAAAATATCTTTCATCACATTTTATTACTTCATTACTTCAGAAGGCGCTTATCTTACCGATACGAGCAAGTAGTGAGTTGCTTTTTCAAGCAGCGGCCTAGAAGTATCACTGATTGACGGATACGTCATGTCTATCATATAATAATTTCATTATGATCTTCCTCCGCACCGATAAAATGCAACCGTAGCGATTTAGTTACCTATGATAACAATAATGATAATTGATAGTTGAGTAGTGTCGTGCAAAGAAAGTATATAGGTACTTACTTAGGACCTAAGTGAACTAATTTTTAGAAAATTGAGTTTTAAACCACAAATATAATTTTATATTGAGACAATATTTTTAAACTCTTAATAAAACAATGCACAGTAAATCCACGCAATGGTCAAAATGCATAATACAAACCAAAATTTGAATCCGATAAAATGTATATTCGGAATAAACCATTGAAAAATGTTATCATTACTTATATAATAATTATTTTTGATTAAATAGGTATAAAATTGTATTGCGTATTTATTTTTATAAATAATATTATATAGGTATTTTAATATACATTATTCAAAATTCACTACAATTATTACAACATTTGCAACAGTTCATTTTTTTAACATTCAACGAACAATTGATTAAAAGCGATTGTTCATAAAAAGGTTTATTTGTAAAATTCATAATAATTCATTAAAAAAAAAATCGCTTAAACAAAACTCATTTTTTGTTTGTTTTAAAAATATACATTTAGTATATTTGCATTTAATAGATAATAATTTAAAATGTTCAATTATTTTCCAATTAGTATACGGATATACGATATAATATCATCATCGTTATCGTTATTTACATGACTTTATTTATAATATAATTTATTTTTGATGCAATAAATAAACTTTATTAGAAGTAACTATACACACAACAATATTGTTTAATTTTTTAATTCTTTAGAATTCTATGTTTTCCGCCAAGATGTCTAGGCTAAATATTTTACAAGAGGAACGTCATATTATAGAGTATCGGAAAAATGGAAAATATTTTGTAGAAGTTTGTTAAGTTTAAACAAATTTTTATGAATAGGTCCCATACGGAACTACTGAAAGCAACTCTCTTTATTTTTCTCGACAAGGACGGTCGTCATTTCAGTTTTTTCAAGTGTGTGAACTTTTATATGCATAGCTATTTTAACATTTCATTTGATTGTTTAATTTACTATTAGTGTAAGTATATAATGAAATTCTCTTCTTTCTTATTATAATCCTGATTGCAATTATCATACACCTGGACAACAATGTATTTAAAAAATATAGTTGGATATTTAAAGAATTTAAACTTGAAAACTAATTGAAAATTAAAAGAACCAGCTGAAACAATTTCACTATTATTTATAAAAGAAGAAAATACAATTTTATGGAACAACACTTTAAATTTATTAATTTAGTCTTTGAGTTATCGTCAAATTTGCGGCACTATCAGTATGGAACACACAAGCATTATTTTATCGCACGACATTTTTAACCTATAAAAAAAAAAAAATCTATCGTGCGTTTTAATGCATAGCAACACACGAGCGTTTATTTACGGCACGTTTATTTTAAGGTACGTACGATATTCACGATAAAAAATTCGAAATGATTACAACTATATTTACCTATATTTAGTATGCGTCTGTGTTTCAACTGTAGACAACAACATCATGACAGGTGTAAATATTATTATTTTTTTGAGTTACCAACTTTTCATTAAAAATGAAAAAAAAAAATAATATATTAAATTGATGTGTCTACGTCCTTTGAATAGTACACGTCTTTTTGAAGGTGCATTTAATTAATTTTTTTTTAAATATCAGAAGTGATCCCGTGAAATTTTTCAATTATTTCCTGTAAATGAGCTATACTGTCTACCTATAAACACGGATTTCGAAGACGTACGAACGAAAGAATATTGAAAATAAAGTAATAATTGGTCGTGGATTTTACTATTGCGTGTGTTATCCACCAATTATTATAATATATTTCGATAGAAATTTCACATTGCGGGCTTTTTTTAACGCGAGGTGAAGTCACGGTGCACGCGACAATTATTAAAATGTCGTACGTTAATTTTACGGTGCGATACTTGTGTGCTGTGTTCTATTCATTTTGATATATTTCAACAAAACGCACTGTAAAATATTACTTTGTGATAATATTATGTTACGCGGTAAAATAACACTCGTGTGTTCCGAGCCTTAGGCAAAAAGGCTAAAGCAATAGAAATAACACAAACGGTAAGCGACAAAGCGGTAAACCACGACTGGAGGGACAATTTGTTTGGATAATGAATCATTTTTTTTTTTTTTTTTTTTTTTTGACAAATTGTTTAACATATCATATGAACTAGCTGAATTTACTAGAAGATAAGAATACATTTAGGTATATATATCCCGCGATGAAGAAAGTAATATTTGTATTGTTGAAGTCTGTTTTCTTTAAAAATATTGTATTATAACGTCGAAGAAAGAAGTATCTTACAATTTAAAGGTATTAAACTACCTCAGATATTTTTAACCAATAGTCAATCACAGAGAGTTTTGAGTGTTTATACAATTTCTGTGTTTTCTAGTCGTCCAAGCAATATGGTAAAATATTCGTCAACACATATTCGTCTAAATGAAAAAAAAAATTCTTGAGCGTAATTGAAAATGTCCTATTCCCAAGTATGATATATACACACCTACTAAAATTTGGCTAAATTTGAAAAGTCAGAATTAAACCTAACCTATCTAATCGACAAAATATCAGTTCATTATTGACGATTTGATGAAAACCACAGCTTGTGTATGTTTTTATTTTTATTTTTCGTTTATTCGATAATCTTGGTGTTAACTAAACACTGGACATAAAATTTCAATAAAGATTGTATCATAAGCCACAATATTTAGTTTTAGATTCTGTGTTATTAAAAAAAATTATGGCCACGCAGTGCGCGCGGTAACGCGGTATTGCTTTGTTCTTGGAGCTGCATCTTCGCTCTTTATAAAGCACACACAAAAAATTGGCAGCGTGAACTTTTACTTTATAAAGTTATTCGTTACGCAATTGTTTTTATTTTCACCACCCACGTCATGAACATTATTAGATACCGCGTATCTTTTTAATCATATAATAAGTATATTCTTTGATCATCTATGTTGATTAAAAAAAAAAAAAAAAACATGATTTTATTTTTGCTACTACCGATTATGGTTATGCGTCACGTGACTAATTTTTCCGGCATTACACGCAGTTGTATTATAATATCATGAAATACATGTCAAATCTCCAGAAATATTATTATTATTATTATTCTGTAATATATATTACTGAATTTTTAGTCCACCTAACTCCATTCAGTCCATATTGAGTTGTTAAAGCATTTTTTTCGGTTGAAAACTCAAATTTATAATTTATATTTCATGATCTTATTAATTACAGTGTAACATATTATCATATTGGGTAAACAATGATTTTAAATTTGAATGTCGTGAGTTTCTTTTATATGTGATATCCGCTGCGTAATTTTGTTTAAAAATCTAATAATTAAATATAAAAAAAAGGGGAGATCAAATACGAAAATAATTAACAATGGTCATAGAAAGTCGTTAATATACTGTGAAATGTTTGTAAAAAACACAATATGTCATGTTTAAAAAAGTTTGTAAACCACTGTAATATAGATATGAGGAGTGGATCTATAAGTCATAATACTTGTTTAAATAAAAATAAATGTATATGTATTTATAATAGTTTATGGCGCAAGAGATGTGTAACTTGTGGTCATTCGATTTAAAAATAATGTAAATGATACCACATAGATGCGACAGTCAAATACGTTCATGTTTGTTAGGTATCATGCGAGTCGATAGAATTTTTTTACAATAAAAATATTTTAGGTATAACATTCAGCTATGTTAAAAGAAATCGATATACAAGAATTTGTAATTTGATTGGAAGAAAAAATAATTGTATGTGTAATGTGTATTATAAATTACAGTGACTTGTAATTTATACGCAATTATATTAACAATACCTTATAATATACCTATACTATTGTAATTGTTGTACAATGTGCATATATATGTTGGTACTATAATATTATTGCTACATTAGTAAGTAATATTAACAAGAGTGTAGTTAATCAAATATAAGCTTTAGGTTTGCTTAATACAGGTAAATATAATTAATAAGATAATAAACTGTCGTATCGAACTAAACATATTTACGATTATTTCAATTGAATATTTATTCTCATAAATGCTCAGTAGTTAGTAACAATATTAAAATAATTTATAACTACAATATAATTTATTATTTAAAGGTGAAACTTAAAAACAAAGTTTTTTTTCTAAAAAATAATATATTGTTCTAGGGCTAAATCTCGCTATTCTCAAAGTATCGTTTAAAAATATTTACAATATTTATGTTTTAATGTATTGAAAATAAAACATATTATTTTAATAATATCAAGTAAATTAAAAAAATACTTTTATGATATTTTATTAGTAATTTTTATCTCTTATAACAGTTTTCGCACTATTTTTATTATTACGTAATTGCAATATTTTAAAATATGTAATATTTTGTATCTTTTATCCTGATTTGACAGTAGTAATTCATTAAAATTAAAAAAATGACAGTTATTTCATTAAAAAAAAATTAAACGTAATATTTCCATAACATTAAAAATCAAAAATGCATTTAATTTTTCATTCACATTTAATGAGGTACTTCTAATACAATAAAATAGTTTTATTTACAAACGTAAAAACTTCCCAAAAAGCCAAAATCTAATTTATAAGTTATTTAAAAAATATTACAAATCGTTCAGAATACTCTATAGAATAATAATACAGAGTATTTTTTAGGCGACGCCATTGGAATTATTCGAAGCTAAGCTTTTTCTCCGAACATTATGAAAACTATTCAATCTGATTCAATCTCGCCATGAATGGATTCTTTATGGGAGAAAATAATGCGAATTAAAGGATGAGGCAATCTGAAGGTCCAGAAAACTGACAGATAATCAAACAAAAAGCGGCGTTTTATTAGTATCCACAACAGCATATCATACGATATTACACTGACAGGCGATCAAAGTCTATAAGTCACAGCGGTCTTATACATTTAACAATAATGCACTCATATGTAGATAAATACACTCATAGTACGGTTTAAAAGGAAAAAAGTGACCGTGACCTATTGTCAGTTGTCACAGTATGAGTAAGTAAAAATAAACTACAATTATATTTAGGTATTGCAGTTTATATTCGTGTATATAATTTGTCACATAAGTCCCGAACATCCTAAGGATCTTCGTGGTAAATCAATATTTTTAATGAGTTTTTTACGAAATAATCCGAAGAAATATTATATCAATTTTATATTTATATAGAATATCTTGAGCTTTAACGCTTAGTTTATTTTTACTCGATTATAAAAAATATCATTTTTTTACATTTACTTTTATAATGATTACTCTCAGAAAGCCTCATAAAACTAATAATTTTTCACTATTAGAATGTTATTTATAGGTGTTACAGAACTAATTAAGCACACACTATGTAGTTTTTTTTTTTAATCAGTCTGCAGATGTCACTGTGTAGAAATCGACGTTTTTGTGTGCTTTGTACGCACATAATATTATACATGTCGCACACTGATAATAATATATAAATAATACTTAGGCATTATAATATGTGAAGGTAATACATAGGTTCCTACCTGTATAATTATTGTATTACAGCGGGCTCACAACTCGGTACAAATTTGCGGTATAATACTATAATGTAACAGTGAGGTTAAAATTTAATTAGTGTAGTAAAAAAAAAAAATGCAAGTGCAGTTTACTTTAATGGATTGTAATTATGTTTGTGTCGCGCCGTGGGGTTAATTTCTGTTTGATTAAAAGTTTCTGTCGAGCCGGCTTATATTTGGTAATTGTTTTTTTCTTCTATTATTATAATTATAATTATTAATGTAATTATTCACGCCTTACAGCAGTATACAGTGAATGATACTTATTTTTACAAACACCGTAGAAGTTTCTAATCATTATTATTTGTTTTGATTAATTGTTATCGGCACTATTGACACAAAATTTGATACACTTTATGTACAGTCAAACATGCGCATTTTTTGTAATAAGTAATAATATATTAACTAATATAAACATATTATTATTACAGTTTATAAATAAACTAATGTATTAATACTTTGTGTATTTTATTTACTTTTACTTCCTTTCACAAATTAAAAGGTCGGCAAATGTTATAGAAAAATGTGTGGCCAAAGGTGTATTTGAGTACTTCATATACACTTGTATATAATTTAGTTGAAGTAATTATTTTGTTATTAAAGTATTTAACTTTAATTAGTAAGTTCACAGTTTGTACAAATTTCTATAGAAATTTATAAATAATACTCGATGGTAGCCATTATATTTTGTTACTTGTTCATTAAAAAATTTTAAAAAAAAAAGTTAAAAATATTTAAAAACAATGAAAAATTATCAATAATTACTTTTTACTATATTAAATATAAAACTAAAAAAAAGCTTAAATATGTATCTTTAATAGAATACGGCTTACAATAGGTATATGATGTTTAATGACTATACAAGGCTGTCTATAATAAAAAAAATAAATACTCATAAATAGTGAAACTGTTACAGGATATATAGTAATTTTGTATACAAATATAAAAGTAGTATATTTTTAACATGATATAATTATATAAATAACTGAAGAATGGGCTAATATTATGCTATGTTTTTTTAATAAATATTTAAAGTCCAGTTTAAAACAAGAAAAAAATTAAATTTGTTGATAGGTATCTATAAAAATTTAAAAAACGTGAATTAAAATAGGAGATTGTATTTTGAGCAATTTTAGTAATTGTTATTTGCACTTTTAAGAGGACGTCATATCCGTATGTGTTGTCTTCGTTTCACACACGTACGACATAGCGACAAAACGCGTTTAACGCAGTCTGAGTTAGGTTAGGATAGATTTTGGTTTTAGAGTAAATATACCTATGATAAAATAGAATCGTGACAATATTTCTAAAGGCAAAACACTGCGTTTTTTTTTTTTAATTTAAATTTTGAAAAGTTAAAGATCATTTAAAAATGTTGACATTTTGCTATTTTTAAACAATATAATGAACGTTATGTTAGGAATAATGAAAAAAAAAAAACGCAGCGTCTTGCCCTAAAAAAAATCATCACAATTCAATTTTATAATAGTTATATTTACTCTAGACCAAAATTGAGAGAGTTCTACTCAGAATGCGTAAATGCATTTTATCCATGTCGTACGTGTGCAAGACGGAAATAACACGTGCGGGTATGACGTGCTCTTAATAGAAACATTTAAGTTTTTATGAAATCTCTAATAAAATTTAAAAAACAATATGTAATTTGCGCCACATCTAAGTATTAATTTTAGTAATTTGTGCCACGGCAGAAAACAAATTAGCATATGGTGTTATATTCGTCACATTTTCAATTTCAATTGTTAAAATTTGCCTAATAGATTTACCAAACTTACATTAGTTATAATACGTAAAACGTGAATGAATAACACAAATTATCAACAATAAACTATGAAATTTCCGATTTTTATCTATTTTATTATTAACTGAAATATTGCTCATTTACTTACAATAGTGCTTTCATGTTACCTACAATTACAATTAGTTTACATGTTTTTGTTTTATTTTATGTACATTTTGATAATTTTTTTAAAATTTATCTATAAACATTTTTGCATGTACCGAATAACGCAAATTATATTATAATGCTCTTAAATAAAGTAAACGTCTATAAAAACGAGTATCGTATAAAAACATTTGAAAACATAACATAGATTTATAAGGTTCCGGACTGTTTAATAGATAAATAATAATAATATAATGATTAATATCATTAAAAGGCAAAAGCTAACGCGTAAACAAGATTAGCGTTAAAAAAAAATATTGATTTTCTGAAGAAGTGTATAACATATGATTATTTTTCGTTTTTATAATATATTTTAAAACATATAATACCGGTTTATTATGTTTACACACGCGTACCTATTAATAATAATTATCAGGATATATTATTTGATTATTGTATACGTTAATATATGTTCGGAGTGTTCGGACAGAGTTCAGACAATTTTATGCGTTTACAGTTTACACTCACAAAACGTTCTTAATCTACACGAACCGAACGGCAAAATAGTAATCATTTGTTCATTCGGGCTTTTTTTTTTTAATACACACACACACATATTATATATATATATATTATAATCTAAAATAATATTTGAAACTGGTCGAACCTTGCATGCAGTATCGCTGCACATATTATTTAAATGTATTTCGGAATAATTATCCGAGATGAGGATAGTCGCGCGTGCAAAGTGAATGTGGTTCGCTTTCGCTTAGCCGGTTTATCAATAACGGCGGTTACGAGAACATCAACACAGCAGCATCGTCGCTGCAGCAGCATCAGCAGCAGTAGGTTGCACACACCGTGCACAGGTGTACCTGTCGTGACGATGGGTCGTACTTATCTATTCGCATACAGGTAATTCTAGTCACGTAGGTTCGAATAAATAAGAACAAATCAAATAGCCTGCTGTTATAGTGCATTTATTTTTCAAGAAATTCGACCGTTTTTAAATGTAAAACAAAATTCGAAGTTTACACAGCATATGAGTTGTTACACACCCGAGAGAGAGAGAGAGAGAGAGAGAGAAAGAGTGAGATAAAGAAGTTGCAGCGGAGGCGGTAACCTCGTTTATTATAATAATACATGTCGACTTCTGTTGAGATACTGTGCGATGCGACAGCGAGTAAACGGTTATTTTGCACGTTAGTCGCGTAGGTACCTATAGGTATGGTATTAGAAATGTATCTGAAAAAAAGGGGCCGGCTTAGTGAAAGAACGGTAATATAAGGTATGTTTGCGAAGCGAGTTTTATGTTTTTTAACGTTGCGTATATATGCCGTATTAAATATATATATACGTAGGATGATTATACTCAATATTCATACGTATAAGGTTTATACATTTTTAAACTGTACACACCATAATAATAATATAATATATTATACTCGTTTTGTGTGCTATTTGCGGTCATTAATATAGTATCATAAAAATTAACTGTTATTATAATTCATTCAAATTTTATGATGATTTTTTTTGGGATTATTTAGGATTCGGCTAAGTATAGAATGCTGTATGCAATAATGGTGATGGTTACAGGCATATGCGTATAATTAAACATACTGATTTTTACCTTCTCTTTTTCCTTTAAAAATTAATTTATTCAATTTATTAATTTTTGAATCTACTCGGACTATATGTTATTAGATAATTGGATATTTAGGCCATTTAAAGAGTATTGCCCTATTAGCAATACTAACATATTTTATTTTTTTATTCAAGAACCGTGTAAAATTAATTTTGAAGATGATTTTTTTTTTAAAATGTTTATGTATTTAAATTAAAATTAAAACAAGTTTCTGAGTTATTGAATTGTATTTACAAATGTTAAGTTGTACGTAAGAATAACAGTCTTAAATAATGGCCTTACATTAAAAATAAAATAATTATTATTATTTAAAACTTATTAGTCATACTTAACTTTTTTTTTCTCTTTTTCAAAAACAAAAAAAAAATCCGTAAACGGGTGAGAACTATTTTGTACAATACTGCCACTCGGTTTCGTAGTCTTTATTCACTAAAAATTAATTACAATATTATCAATATTAGTTATATATAAGTGGGGGCCTGTAACGGCTGTAACTACCCTAGTTATATTAACCTATAGCATTAATATATAAATTATAAAATTATATTACCTATATTATTATAAATTATTATGGTTTTCAAATCGTCACACACCTAATATAATTCGTATCTCCAATACTTTTATCACAGACTATTCCAATTAAATTTACCTCATAAATGAGAATTTGATTAAAGCGTCATTTAAGAAGTGAAAATGGAGTTGAGCATAGTTGATGAGTTATTTTGATATTGTAGTAATATACTAATGTTATTTTGGACTCGTATATCTGAAAGTGAAGAATGAAGATTATTGTCGATATCATCATTTCATTTTTGTGTTTATAATACGAATTTAAGTGCATTTATAAAATATTATCATCCATTGCTGTATAGTTTTTATTTTTCCTTATACAGTAGATATAAACACTGCATAGTATTGTTTAAAAATATGTATTTATAGGTTATTCATTTTTAATCATTAAAACAGAGAAAAAGTTGCAAGTAGGATAAATTTCAACTTTTTTTTTTTACAGAAAATAAAGGTAACATTTAAATACATTTGAATAATTGACATTGACGTGCGGATAACGTAAGAGGTTATATTTTCAGTATATTATCACACAAGTTTTTATTCAATTTTCGTTACTTTAAAACTAAAAATACGGTTTGAGACCCATTTAATTACGATAGTTTAAATTTCAAATGATATTAACAGTATTAATATTCGATTGCAAGTGAACGGAAGTAGTTGTTTGTCGTACACAGGAGTTTTCTGGATAGATTTGCTTTTTTCAACATTAGTCTAGGATTTTTGACTCTTTTTCATTTTATTTGTATTTTTGGTTTATGTCATGCGGTTTTTATTTGTTGTATATATCACATCAATTCGATAAAACGCACATAAATATACACGGTAATAAAATATATACCTTTTAATTTTTCGCTAAAAATTAAATTATTAAATAAATAAATGGATTGTTGTTATATCAATGGAAATGTTGACATTTGTTGGAATGCAGATGAGGGTAGAACTTTGTGACCGGCCTTTTTATAGGATTTAATCACACGTTTTATTTGAATGTTGTTTTTAATTTATCATGGTTATGATTATTTTTATTGTAATAATGTTTTTTTTGTTAATATAATAGGTAATATGCAAAACGTTGTGTAGACCTGTAACGTTTTTATTTATAAATATGTATGTCGCGTATATATTTACGGTACAATTTATTCATTTTTTAGGTATGCTGGAAAATGTTTTGTATTTACAGTTTATTGAATAATTTTTAATTTTGTTTCCTTTTATATGTTGAAAAATGCAAGAAATACATTGAATTTTAAAATGAAAATATGTTATTTATTTGTATACATTATTATAATGAACTCTTATAATGAGACTCTTTATAATGAACCATTTCCGAATTAAATCGATATTATTTTCCTTCAGTCGATATTGCATTATTGTAAAAACTATCTAGTATAATATCTATGTCCAATAGTTTAAAAGGAATCAAGTAGGCAATAAGTTAGGTTAGGTCTGACTATAAAACTTCATTTGAAAATGGTTACTCACGTTACCGCATATAAATACGAGTAAATCGCAACGAGCAAACGTTATTTTGTCTCTCGGGTGTTGTGAATAAAGTAAAAGACGTGTTTATCATAATGCGTATATTTCAGTGGCTGTATGCGTCTGTAGGTATACATCGTTACGCGAGGTTTGCGACACGATTGCCCTTTCCAGATTAGCAATTGGCTTTTTATGATATGTATTTAATCTATAGTTATACTGATATTTAAAAAGCAAAAGAGTTTCTACGTTTGAATACGTTAAATTCAGAAACTACCGGATAGATTTCAATAAAAGTTATATCCAACAAATGTAGATTAGATTTCTTAAGACTCAAAAGGTGTTTTTAACTTCCTTTTTCAACCCTTGTATATTTATATAGGTGGCTCGTTCATGAATTTTGTTTTGCTTATAGAAATCAAATGATTTTTCGTTTATGCATAATATGAGATTACCATTGCGGTTACAGAAATAAAAATAAAAATATATATAGAGCAGCCGACTCATTATACGTTACTGTGGAATTTGTTTTATATAAAATAACATTTCATTTATTGTTTGTTATTTAAATGTATAACAATAGGCAATTTCCTTGTAGCTTATACAAACTACTCAATCGATTTTGATGAAAGTTTAGAGGGTAATTTCCTTGAATTACGTTCGTAAAAATACCTCAAAGTGCTTTATCATTCTTTATGTTAAAAGTGTGGTTTAACCGTATTGGTCAAATCAGTTCACGAAATTATAAACCAAGGGTGTTGCGCCAATGCTGGTTTTATCGTGAACTGAAGTATTATATTAAATCCGAGACACAACGATATGGCGCCATACTTATCATGTCCGTTCATTTTTTTTTTTTTTTGAACGAATTCGGGTCATACAGCTTATAATACAATATAATATATTGTTTTGTACGTTACATGAAAAATATTATGATATTAATTCAGAAATCATTTTATTACTCTGATATTGAAAAATAGTATTGTTCACAAAGATACGATTTCTTCGAACGTAGCATAGAATTTCAAAGTATCGAAATTGGCCCAAAATTTATAAAACATATTGCGCAATTCGCATCAAAATAATAATGTGTATTTTGCACCAAAATTCCAATTAATTATTCTTTTGATAGTACGAATGCGTTTAAATGGTATCACATATTGAGATACAACATGATAATGACGACATCAACTATTCTATTTTAAATTCTGTGTGATTAGCTAATAACTTACCTAATAACAATTATTTACTAATGCATATACGGTTGTTATAAGCCCTTATTACAAGAGTAAACTATGTAAGAGTAAGATAACATATTAATAAATATATTTAAATTTTAAATAAAGAATAATACATAAATAACTTATTTACAAAAACCAGAAAGTTATACATTATAATAATAAACATAAAATACCATAACTATTAAGTGCCATGTACAGGGATGAGAAAAGAGAGATCTTTATTAGTGTGAGATGTTAATAATTTAATTAATATGAAAAATATGAATGATATAATAAAGGCATTTATTACATTTTTTTTTCAAAATTTAACAAGTGCGATTACAACTGATCCGACGTAAAACTTTGTAATAATTACTTAATGAGGTGACGGGTAGTTAGAAATCCTAATAAATTATTATTGTTATTCGATTCGGTATTGTTTTGATGTCAATGAGAATGCCAACGAAATAATCACCTACGATGGTACAAATTACATGTTTATTTTATATTTTGGCGCAAGTTACAAACACTATTCTTGGCTACCTGCGGTGATGAAAATATTACTTTTTTTTGGTGCAAAACTCCTGCTAAATTATAAACGAATTTCAACGATTAGTTATGTAGGTAGTGCAATCAAAAGACGACGACAAAATAACAGTAAAATGTTATTGTTAGCAATATAAATAAACAATGATATAAATGTCTCAACTTGCACAATATGATGATATTATAAAATCAGTAAAAAATAGACACTCATTAACGTTTTATTGAATTTAGAGACATAATAATAATATTTTGGACTTCTAATAAGATACGTTTTCTTTTTTTTTTCTATTTTGAAAATAAAATACAAGCTGGGACCTTACCTCAGAGTCAAATTGAACACTGTCTCTGTCGCGGATACATTACAGGCTCTCTCAAGAAAGTCTCAGAGATCTTAAGATTTCCAACCCACCAATTCTAATATATTATACTTGTAGAACGTTTAAAGAGCTGTGTGAATGACAACGATCACTATATTATATTTTACTGCTAGTTTTACTCAATATTCTTTCTTTGGTTCTAATATTCAGAATCTAAGGTTTTCATTCTATCTTAGAATATTTGCACGCTTCACGGAGACAGCTACACGTGACGTGTAATAATTACACATTTATTTACGTAGATGACATTGTTATTTAAAAAATTAGATCTGGAACGTACGTTTCCATCTTTTATTATTGAAAGACGCCGGAAATTTCTAGTCATGGACGAATTCGAGTTGATCGTCACTACTTCAAGGTTCCAGTGTGCAGCCACCATCGTTCGTTTCACTGTTTAACGGTAGCCTAAGTCAGTACCTCACTAGACAGTTATAAATTAACCAAAGATAATTTATTGTTGCGGCTCACCTATAAAAATTCGTTAATTTATAGAAATCAAAAGCATTTTTGGTCGCTCATACATAGATGTAACTGTACACGGTTTTAGGCCAACCGTTAAAAATTCAATATATTTAATAATTACTATCAACTCTAAATCGTGTCTATATTGTAGATTACATAAAAATCATATCACTCCATATCACAATATTTTGTGCACGATTTTTACGGGGACCATTCATTTCATTCCATCTACTGTACGCTTTGTAGTTTGTATAAAACGTACGAGTGTTTTAAGCATATATAGTAATGTGCTTGCTAATAGTTGTCATTTGTATATGATATCTCATTGTTCATCGATAACAATCACGAATGCTGGTTTTGATAACTGCCGTTTTGTCTCTTTTAAATTACTGGCCAAGGTTTTTTTCTATATATTAGGTTTCATTGTATGTAAGTAATATAAATTGTTTTGCTGATTTACAAAAATGTGCTTACGCGAATGAATTATATTTTCAGATTATAAATAGAGAGCTGATTCGTGTAATATTATGCTTGTAATATCGAAGGCAGGGTGATGAGAAAATGTATTTGAATCAGCATTAAGAAATATGCCTATTTTAAAACGGTGTAAGTGAGTTGCGTCCCACAATCCCTAAATAACGTACGAGTTGTGGCCCGGGTTCATGAAAAGTACGCACGAATTCAGACCATTCATCAATGTAAATATTACATATATAATATATATATACTATATTAAATACTCACAACAAAATAATATTAGAAGTGTAATAAAAACACGTAAATATATGTTTAGTCACGAGGCTCCTACGACTTGAGCACGAGTACGATCGAACAGCACAAGAAACCAATTAGAAATAAGATGGTTTTAACGCGACCTGACCGTACGAACTTGGCGCGAAAAAAGTAACGAAGCCGAGTCTGCGGCAACATTGTGAAGACGGACTTGTTCACAAGTAAAGGTCGCACGGGTAACTGCTCTACGTCTACTTGTATAGTTGTATAAATTTGAAATATCATTATATAAAAATATAACTTCCCATACGTATCAAACATTTCAATTATCGTATATCCAACTTAGGTAAAGATAGTTACTCGGGCCGCAACTCACCCACAGCCTTTTAAAATCTGGTATATTATTAGACTTATATCGTTGTGTTGATTGTTAATTTGCTATTAACCGTGAGAAGATTATTGACATTTAACTGTTCCATACAAGACTGTTAAATGTACATTAGGTATCATTAAGCGTTAATAAGAAAAAAAAGCGTTGATCTCTATTGTAATTTATTCCAATTTATTCCATTCATTTAACATAATGCATATTTAATAATGATATCAGTATAATGGAAATAATCATAACAATCATCGAATTCAATCATTCTACACTAATTTCTTTTATTAGATTTTTAACATAGAATTAATATAACGAGACGTATTTGACAACAAATAATTCGAAAAAATTAAAGCAACATATTATTATTATGTCAATGTGTTTTAAATATCACAATTTGCTATCCATTTACTCATACACTGTAGTTTTTATTTTATTATTTTATAACTAGATTTAAAGGTTTACATGCAATTTTAACGTTTATTTAACGGAAATAATATGTATGGTTTATTTATTGCGTGGTGCGTTTCTACGAGCCAAGCATGCGTACACCATTTTAATTTGATATCATAAATAGGCTATGATTTTTCATTTTTGGTTTGGTACGCTTGCCTCAACGCAAACCATTAAGTACATTTTACGAGAACATGACTCAATGGCGGTGTCCAGACACCCAAAACACCCCTCACTGACTATTAATAGTTGCACCACTGCAGGGTACTACATCATGCTATTAAAATAAATAGTCCTGGCTTGTGGGATACGTACAAAGAAATATTGTTTTCACGATTTTCAAAATACGAGTGCACGATGGTATAAGAGTTTTTAATGCATTACTTTTAATAATTTATCAACAATAATATTGAAATGGTTGATTTTTGACACGCTATATAATAGCATATTCTGTCGAAGCACAGGAAATGAGATACTTCGACGACGCAATAAATCTAAAAAAAAAAAACAACTTATATGTTTCAGATCATAATACGCCAGTGGGCATATTTTGTACTTGTTTCTGTAGAATAATTTTGGATTTATCTAGTATGAAAAAAATTGCTGATTTATCACTCATAGCTTAATGCACTTTAACAGGTATTTATTATTTTATAAATATTATGTGACAGGAAATGTGATACATTGCCCGGTATTTTGAAGCGATTCATTAAAACAATAATTTGTCTTGGCTGGGTAACATATTGCTGGTCAAAGTATTATTTATTTTTTTTGTCCATGGTAAATAAAACGTTGTAAATGAAATAAATAAACAAACTTTCGTTTTATCAAAAAACCAACTTAAACAGAATAAATACAATATTTCCGCTATTAAAATACATATTGACTGGCGCAGCACAAACGTATTTTCACAAAGTAGTAATGCAGTAAATAATATAACAAATAATAATTAATGAAACTATTGTACAAAACTACTGTTTTATGTTTAAAAATTTCATGTACACATAATAATACCTACTACTATATCAAACTCTTTATATTATCTCGTCAATTTCATCTACAAGATTAACATGGATTATCAGCTTATAAAAATTACTCTAGTAAATACTCATTAATTTAATGATCGGCAAGTCGGTTTTAACTTTTAAACTTTAAGAGATTGTTATTATTTTCATATATCACGCTTTAAAATGTTACTTATCGTATACGTTCGAAGAAAGTATATCTATCGCATTATTTGCTGGTATTGATGAAATTCAATCGTGTATAATGTTAAAAATACATCCTGTAAAAGTTTCTGCAGTGTTTAAATATAATAAAAAAAGAATAGCAAGATAATATATTTTTTAAGAGTGTAGATAGTATATATTTGACTAAAACTTTGTATTATAAATAATAAGGCAAGTATTAAATCAATCAAAATACCATTGTATAAAGTACGCTACCCGAGCTAGACTAAGCGATTCTATTTAATTATTCGTGCAACGTATACTTTTGACTACACAATAGCCCATAGAAATCGGACAGTATCCACGCATTGCCCGATAGTCCACTTTGTCCTTGTAGGTATATATATTTTTTAATTAAAAATATTTATTATTGTTCGTAATAGGTCAATAAATTCTTAAACATCCGAGTGTTTTCAAGTTAGTTAATACTAAGAATTATAAAGCTATAACAGCTATGCATATTTTTATTTTTTATACTTGAAAAAAATGTCATTTCAAAAATACTTAAACAAATTTTAAGCTGTTATTTGTAATACGAGGAACGAATAAATTCTTACCATTATATTACGGTACATCGATATTGATTTGTAAGTGATATTCGGTATCTTTCGAAAAATTTGCTCAATCAACCATATTATATTAATATATTAACAGTGATTATGTTTATATTAACAATACAAAATATAGGACGTAATATCGTGTTTTCGTGTTCAATGATTAACCATTGAATTCTAATTTAACAAATCCGCACAGTGACCTACTCAATGTGAAAGTTTACTCAAAACCTTCTATACAGCAAATAGTATTTTTTCAAGTTTAGTGGATACAAAGTTAACAGTCATTTATGATGTTTAGCCCCATTAGCCCCATTGAATTTAATACAAAAGATTACTCAAGCTTTTATTTTAATGTTTTATATTTTAGATTCTGAGCGTAGGAATAATAATGTATTGATTTTATAATGTGTGTTTTATTTTGTGCCTCTCATCATCTTTTGGAGCAGTGAAAGTGCTAGATTTTCAAGCACAATGGTGGTTTTTGTTTACCGAGTAGAAAATTGAATATTATATTTTATACTTCGATAAGTCAAAATTAAAAATTCTCAGAACGTCTAAAAATAAAAATGAGAATTTTAAAGTAATAACAGTTTTTAACAAAATTGATTTTGTTTTTTTTTTTGTTGTAACTCAAAAACGAATAACTGTTGATACTTTTTAATAAAAAATACATATAGAAATAGATACAGATTCAAATAATGAAGAGTCAAGAGATGGTTTTTCTAATGAAATGTAAGTTTCCTCCAAATGTTTATAAAAGAATTAATTTTTAAAATTTTCAAAATATTCTGATTTTTTTTGAGCTATATAATATACAGTATATAATAGACATTTTCGGTTTTTAATTTTTTGTATTTATAAATGTGAGTAAAAAAATCTTCGATCAGTCCAAAACCTTGACATTTTAACGCAAGGTTCGTAAGTAATTCATGAAATAAAAAAAAATCTGAAAAATATATTAGTATTGTTTTTTTTTCTTACACACATTTAAGTTAAAATTTGAATAAAATTAGATATTACACAAACGAAAAATAATAATTTCAGTTATTTAGCCGTAATTTAAAAATATTATTACGCCTTATGCCTAGCTACACGCAATGACTTTTTCAAATGTAGTGTTTTTGGAAATAAATCAAGATATTATGGGGTGACAGACCGCGTTCGCTCAGAATCGTTTTTCGTATTTCACGATATACCATTGAATTCAAGTTAAAAATTACAGTGAATTACTCTATGCCGACGAAGTGCATTCGACACCGACTGTGTTTACGTCAGAGCGGCGGTCCAACCTATTTCGAGAATGAAATCATAAAACGAGCATTTCAAATCAAATCAAATGTATTTTACTTAGACGCATGTAAGATTACATACGTGCATATTATATATACTATTTTATAACGGCTGTATAAACAAAACACGATCGTACTACGTTAAACCAGTTGGTGCAATCGTTGTGACGAGCGGACTTATCTGAAATACCTATATTATGCGTGTTGTGTATATTATGCGTTTAGATGGTATAGGAACGAGGGCATTTGCGGCTGATAACGCGCGCGACGAGGCACTCACGACCTGCCAAAATATCGTGCGGGCGCACCTATGTTATGTCATATTATTTGTGTTCGGACGCGTCCTACATAAGTAATTATTATTTTATCAAATATCTTATAATAGGCGTGTATATAGGCCGTTTGGATCTCCAAATGTGATCCAATATATTATATTTACATAGCGGTATCGATGTCTGCTTTATATTGTGCGCAGAATAGGTACGCGTGGCCAGCGATAGGCTGCATAAATACCTACGCATAATAATTGTAGGTACTATACGTATTATAATATTGTCACATAAGCGTACAGCTATAGAAGAGCCGCGAACAGTCCGGTGTGCACCGTCGGCTTGTAACATAAATAATTAAATTATCATAATGTAGGACGATTTTTTCTCAGTCTGCATTTTCTTGGTAAATTTATGTTTTTGGAAATATTTTTTTCCACATAATCTGAAATTATTACCCATAACACCACGATTTAAACAAAGTTTTGAATAAAAATAATTTATTTTTTATCGTTCTGGTTTTTAAATTTTTATATTTTAATATACCAGGCTTCGCGTTGTCGTGATCAAGCAAAAGTTGAGTTAAATCTGGTCTGACACACTTATTTTTTTTTTTTTTTTAGAGTCTCCATTTATCGTGTAGAATTTATTGTTGATCCTTTCTCTAAGTATTCAATGCGAATTACACCTTTTAAACCAAAAAACACAGTCAAAATGACTTTTCCAGTTGACGATTGAACTTTTAACTTTTTTGGAAACGGTGAAGTCTTATGACGAAACTCTATTGATTGTCTTCTGTCTTCAAGGTCATTATGCAATGTACCTAAGATTCATATCCGGTAACAATTATGTTCAAAAAACGTTGTTTGAACCGCACATCTAAGTAGGGGTTGTCATTATAGATTGCGTGAATAATAAAATAATAACATTACACTATTGCTTCTTTGCACACACTAAATCAATGATATGAATTATTAAACGAACAATAAATGAAAATTTTACCGTAAGTCTAATAATAACTACGAGAAAAGAAATATTACTTATCAACCAGCTCTCGTATATGTTGAGTTAAAAATTAATTAGTTAAGTCCCAACCATACGATAATCAGTAATTTAAAGAAGAAAATTATCAATTGAAAAAAATGCTTTCTCTAAGAAAAGAAAAATATCACAAAAAAATGTCCTTAAAAGTAAAATTTTTTGAAATATACAAAACAAATTTAAAATAAAAATTATATTATAGTAATCACTACGTATATTATATATATATGTATATTTTCTAAAACAAAATTTTCACTTTTATGGTTACAACCATGTTCAACATAATTAATTTCGTGTTGTTTATTTTAACATTATTAAAGTGAATTGACATCTTGAGGGGAAAGACTTCTACCAGTTCGTTATTGCGAAGAATTTGTAAATAATATTACTCACTGGTTTAGTAAATCAAGTTAATACATTTTCCTGTTTAATATACAATAGCGCTAATCCACATAAAGCGCTCTCCCCCTCATCATTAATTAATATCGTCGTAAAAGGCTGATGCGAAAACGCAGATTAAGTTCTTACGCCTTGAAGTTTTATTATAGTTCAATCCACCCCAATATTAAAGCTAACGGCACAGAATTGGTTCTGCTGAACGAAAATTTGCCACGTTGTACACCGGAGACCACTACAAGTCGTGCCGGCAGCATGGCGTTCTCTTAATTCGCGATTTCGGTTTAATACTCGTACATCTAATTTACCACGACCTGTAACACACTGAGATGATAATATATATTCCGTTGTATATTTGCGTGTCTGTTTAAACATTTTATACCAATATGGCTATATTATTGCTATACCTACGTATAATAGTTGTACACGCAGAGTGAATGTCCGCTTGTTGTTTTCAAGCTACCTACGCTTGCACGATTGTTCCGTGTCACCATTATACGTCATAATAATAATAATACGAGTATATTATTTAAGCTAAGTAAATGATTATAATTTATTATTTTTGATATGATTTACGACCTATACACTATGATTCTCATAAAAAGTAAATTTGTCGACATTTTTGTTTGGTTACACAATTAATACACAATACGTAATAATTTATTACACGATGGTTCATGATGGATGCTTATCCTCTATTCGATTTTAAGTTATACCAAAACGTCCAAAACGATATTGTTATAACAGTTGTTTACGTTATTGAGATATCAACAGTGCCGTTTCCTTTTCAGTCGGCGGTGAGTGAATGTTTGGAAGTTTTTGAGAGGATTCACTCGAAATATCAGTAAATTGTTTTGGTAATGACGTATGAGCTTATTATGGAAACGCACGTACATTTTCGAAATGCGTTCGGCGGGCCACGTGAAATTTGTCTAGTATTGTCAACAGTACGTCAGAAACCTACGCACCTACGTATTAAATGTTTGTTGAGTATTAACAGTTGTCAGTAAAGTTGTGACGTTTTAAAATGTTTGAGTCGAGAAAAAAAACACAGCGACCCGCAAACGGAAAAAATTAGTACAACATTTAATACCAATACACCGATAAACGTGCATTATACCTTTCCGTTGTTTTTATATTATGGTTTGATTAAACGTGGAACACAAAAATATTACAGGAATAACATTTTAAAATTTAAAACCGTAAGATTTCAAACGACGGGCAAACCATAGTAATAATAATAATAATAATAATAATAATAATAATAACAGAAATAATAATACAATATAGTATATTATTTCGCAACAGCTGGTCGTTGTGGAATATAGGAAAACAAATAACTACACGTGTACTACATTATTATTATATGCTCGTTGACTGGCGATTACGCGTGACCATAATCAAAAGTTCTGAAACGAGAAACCGGCCGACAATTGTTATAATAATTTTATATCTTCGTCTGTCGACATATTATGCAAACTGCTAACATTAATTAAACATATTTTTACATTCATAATATTGTTACCGGCGTCCGGCCGTCGTTGCTATCCAATTACCATCTATAGACCAGATCGGTTCTTCGTGATTTATCACCAACCAGTCGTAACTTTTCGAAATATGATTCGCATAAAATGTGTCACGACAAAAATATGATTGTACATAAATTATTATTACTTACGAGCAGGATAACCCGAGGCTTTGTCCGAGATAAATGTTAATTAATAGGTGTAATATACTTCGAAAAAAAAAACACATATTATTGCTGAGCGTCTGATTTGAATAAGCCAATATAATAATTAAACATAATATATTTATGTTTATTTAGAAAATGCATCTTAAACATCATACTATGAATTACCCTCCCCATTAATGTAATTAATTGATTAATATTATTTTTCTTATGCAGATAGACAGTAATTATAGGTATGTAAGTATTATTCACTTTTAATTTTTATTGTTACATTTAAATTATGAACGGAGGTGCGTGACTATATTAAATATAATGAGTAAATCATTAAAATTTTAATTTAAAAATTCAATAATAATCATGAAATAAATCCTATTATGTTTATTAATTGTTTTATTCGTCAAGTATTAATGGCTTTATTTTTTGACAAACTATATTGAAGTATAACACACAAATCAAAAAATGACCCGCGTGATTTAAAATTTAATAAAAATACAATGCAAATTTAGATGAAAACAATTTGTTACAACTAGAGGAGCAAATATTTAATTTTACTTTTAAATAATATTATACAAATAAATAAATACTATAAACATTAAGCATATTATAGTTATTTAATTAAATAATATTTCCGACGGAATACCTCGAATACAATTATAATTACATCATATACATTTATTCGGAGATTTGTAAAAATCAAGAAAGTAAATGACGAGATTATAGAAGATTAAAAATAGACGATTGCTTTTATAATGCTCAAAAATTTAAAAAAAAAAATTGTAATCATGTTATATTTCATACATTTTTAAAAGAAAGTACAACTGATGTAATTTTTTTAAATTTTATTGAAACTATCATATGATCCAGTTTTTAAATTTAATTTTTTACTCGTATAGGTGTAGATTGGCTACTACTTCATTCATATAGTTATCATTCTACGATTATGGATAATTAAGTATTTTATATGATTATGTGCACACAGTACATCTTAAGGGTATAATTTTTGAGTTCTTCATTACACCTTTATAATTACTATTTAAATATGATTTATTTGTTTTCTATGCACCCCACTTAGTGAATACGTATCTATAATTAATTTTATACGAATCACAATAAAATTTACATTTATAGCACTGGCTCCCCTTTCACCCCCACAAACAAAAAAATGAAATTCAACTTAATGTCTGCCTATACGCCTAATTATGTGTAGATTTCATGTTACAAAAGTGATGGGTAGATAAATATTTCATGTGAACCAGACGATGTTCCCGAAAATCCGTTAATTAGTCTGCAATCATCTACGGTGTCAACTTACTACTCACTGCTGAACGCTACAAAGAAAACATGTTGTTTAGATTACCAGATGGAAAAATATACCATATGGAAAGATACGTTCATATAGTTTATCCGCACAAAATATACGCCACCGCGTAAAACGCAATGATATATTATTATATACTGTGACGTGCAATCGTCATCAGTGGTTCTCAACCACTGGTCCGTGTTATTATATTGGAAAACATTTATATTCCAAGGTGTATTTATTTTTTTTTTTGCAATTGATACACCGGTACTGTTATATTTTATTTATGATTTTAACTTTTTATTAAATTTAACACATTAATCTGCTGGAAAGACTAAAAAAATAAAGCATAACATTTTTATTTTTTGAACCAAAACCCAAAGTGATCCGTTGTCCTACTTAAAAATTATATAGATTATGGTGGTCTGTGACAACAAAAAGGTTGAGAACCACTAGTCGTCATGATACATGCAATTAACTAGGTAGGTATGTATTAAAAATAATTTAATTAAAATAAATTATTTATTAATATAAATACTATAGTAATATCATTATTAAGTTGTTTAATAATTGAAATTTATTTAAATGATGCGTGTTAGTATAAAATTTACAGCACATTTATTATAAGAATCAAACGCAAATAATCGCATCTGAGAAAATACATATTATAATATGTATCAGAGAGACAAAAAATAAAAAATAAAAATGAAAAAATTATGAAGATATTTATTTTGGACTAATCAATAATCATACATAGAAAGACCGCAGGAGTAAAAAAGTGGACACATCAACTGTTTAAAAAATTAAAGCCAAATTAAGAAGTTAATTTTTTATTTCACTTCATTAGATTAACCATTGTCTACTGTCAATTGAAATAACTCGGCTTTCTTCAGTTGAATTGTAATATAATACGTGTATAGTGTATTAAATATTAAATTAAAATCATGTATAATAATCTAGAACACTGTGGTTAAAATTGAAAAAAATAATAAAATATATTTTTGTTTAATCACGCTATAGATAATTATTTTAAAAAAAGAAAAAAAAGCAAATATATATATATATATATATTTTTATTTGGTTTTATACCTTAGTGGACACAGCCCAAGTTATTTCAGTAAGGAACCGTAAGGTTTAGCACCTACTTACTTTAAGGAATATTTTTCAGCAGTGTTTTGCAGTTATTTAAACAATCTAAAAGTTTCAAAAAAACTATTGTAATAATTATAAAAAGTTGACTTTTTAAACTGAGTTTAGTCAATATTTGTCTTCATTATATTAATTTTAAACTTTTAAAAATAATATTATACTGTTTGAAAATTTTAATTTGTAACATTGACTTATTACTAAATCAAATTTTTTGTTTTTTATTTACCTGCGCACCTTGGGCGAGCATAACACGCACACACACACACACACACACATAATATCGAGTAAAAGTTCTATTTATCGCTCTGAATTTTCCAGGAGTTTTGACCGAGAGAAGATATAAATATATAATATAATATTATTGTCTGTTTTGCCAGGAAGTCACTCGACACCATTACGCAGCAAGCTGCAGTGAAACGATATAACAGTGTTGTACAGATGCGCATCATGTAATATATATGTAACAGCTATTACAAAACATTACATTAATAATAATATAAAATATAAAAAATAAAATTTTAAATAAATAATATCATTATTATTTATTATGATATTGTCTAATTGGGAAGTCAGCTTATATCGGTAATAATAATAATAATAATGTATAACTAGCGTCTAGCAACTATTGTATAGTTCAGATAAAATAGGCATATATAGTTTAATATAGATGTATCTGCCTGGCCGCCTGCCTTTTTTTTAATACTGTATGATGGCATTATATTATAATATTAGATATGACGTATAATTCGTAATATGATTATGTTACCTCGACGCAACAACTCGATAGTTGTTGAAAAAAAAACCGATGCATTTTCGTACCAATAAACGATTACATATATTTTATAATAATACACTATAGCGCATATAGGCGATGACTTTCCAATCAGATTGTATACTGTATATATTATTGAGTGTTATTATTCAATCGTCTCATCTGACTGTTCGTCGATTTTAAAACGTCATGACAAGTAAACAGCAGCAGCCGCAGCTGGTTTTCGTTTTGTTCGTAATAATATATTATGCGTAGTCGTAACGATAGCAATAATATTAAAATTTTACTAACGTACATATTTAATTAATGGCCCGATACGACAGCCGTAAAAGCATTACAGTTCGTTGCGTGATTTTTTTTTTAACGTGAGCCACGCAGTCTTTTACCGGTCAATTTTTGTGTCAGTTAAAAAATATACAACATACTCGTGTACATAGATCGAGATGTCCGTATATAACATACAATATCTTAGGAGAAAAGAAACTTTTTGTTGACTTTTTATGTTTTTTTGAAGCTTTTTTAGGTACCCAAAAAAGTATTTTCCCGCTATTCCACTCGTACAAACTTTAAATGCATTGTATATTAATATAGAAAAAAAATATTTCTAGTTTAATACTCGATATTTTATATTTTTTTAGGTAAGTATACATCCAAACATTTGCTCTTGTCAATATTTAAAAACCTTTAAAACAAGCAAACGTTTAGACGATTCGTGAAAAATGTTTACATTTTGTCTTACTTCGGTTTACTTATATTAATATACTGATATTGATTAATGATTACTAAATAAATATATAAGTTCAAATACGTTGACGACGAACGTCTCTAGAGCATTACTGTCACACACTGGTGTTTCAATAGGTTTATTTTGAATTAGGGATAGATTGAAATTAATTCAGTCTTATTGCAATCAATATTTCATGGGATTACATATATATAAAAGCATAAATTAATAAAAGCAATTCAAACGAGATTTATTTAATTATAAAATTAAAAGTTTCCGATTTGAAAAATAGCTAGGATTTATATATTTGTGCCCGACAAGATAATCTTTCATTTTTAATAAATACCATTAATAGAACTTAAAAGTGTTATTATTTATCACTCAATCAAAATTAATTTGTCAGAAATCGAGCTTCGTCAATTTTGTTTCACTCTTTTTAAGAAATCAATTGCAAAAAACTGGAAGTTTCTACATTGTAGTGCTAGAGTTATGGGTGGACGAATAGATTGAGAAGCAGAGCTATAAAAGGATTTTATTTTACGAAAAAATCTCTAAAAATAAGCGGCATTGATTTAGGGAGATTCAAATTATTTTTATTTATATCTGAGCAATAAATATACAAACACGCACATATTATATTTTATACACACTTTTTTATCTGCATTTTGTCAAGACTCGACTGGATATAAAAACTAAGTATGTTCATTAACTTTGATTATATGTAATTAATAATAAAACATAATATTACAATTTATTTTAATCGTGTTTGTTTAAATTATTTTTAATTGCACAATACCTATATCTATGACGTGTACAATTAATATAATAGTACATATTTTGATTAGTGAAGTGTATGGATTCGATTGAAATCCTAACTAATTTTATTTAAAAAAAAAAAAACTATATGCAACTCTATAGCTGTATTAAAAAAATACTTTTTTTTATTTATTTGACGTAATGTGATTTAAATGAAGCGATTAAAAAATTATCGAGGTCATATTAATTATTTTCATATGGTTAAAAGTATATTATTTTTTTTTTTTTCTATAAGATCAGTAAGTTATACAAATATTAAAATTAATGTTTATGTTATACATAATAAAAACAATTTTTTCACAATTTAGTAATTATTATTTCCGAGGGTTAGGCCTGTTGTGTAGACAACAGTTCTTAATTTCTACTTTAAAGCTATAAATTAATTTTACATAATGAATTTAAAATAAGCATTTAATTATTTGAAAATAAAAAATAGGTTATTTATACGATAGTATAATCATAATGCAAGGACAAATTATTTTAATTATTTAAGATATTAAATGATTTTTTTTCGTTTGTATTTTTTTATCGTCTAAAGCTTGTTGTAAATACATTGATATTAATGTTTAATTCCATTGCTAACATAATGTTAATATTAACGGAGTTTTGTTTTCCAAATTCTGATTTAAATTTAGGAATTAAATATATTATATTGTAATAATTAAAAAATAATTTTAAAAATAAATTTGAAATAAATAAGTGATTTTTAACTCTTCCGAGTCTGTAATAACTTAATTTGTACATATTAATTTAATGCTTATAATATGTAATATGCACAATGTACATTATACACATGTAAATATGTTAGGTTAAGTTCGTCGATTATAGCCGATAAACTAAAAAAAATAAAATATTATTTGAATTTAATACATATTTAAATTTAATTTTTAATATTATTTGTAAATACAAATTTTAAACAAGTTAAGTATATGAATTACTCTGTTCTAGTAAATTACAACTTAAAACTTATAATTTTGTGATACATTTTGATTATATAGTACAATAGGTACTTCGGGTAAATAAAATGTTGACTCGAGAGAGTTTACATATTTTCTTCAAGTAAACATATAGTTGACCCGAGAGAGTTTACCATTGGGATAGTTGACCACAGTCTGAATTCCATTTTATTTCAAATAAATTAAGGCACCACACCAAGTATCAATGATTAGACCAACGAAGCTCCATAGATATAAAAGCCATTTTTATAGACTTTGGAAAAAGTATATTTAGTAAGAGTTTTAAATTTATAAAATAACAATTTGATTTTTTTTTTTTTTTAATACCTAGGTACATGATATTATGTTGATTTTATTTTGTTATTGCCGATATTATTACTTAGATATTTTACCTTATTTATTGGATAAGTAACAGTGCAGTTATACAAAGATATTTAGAATAATAACTGTTAGCATTCACCATAATTATATTAAAATTGTTACAATCGTTATTATTGGCTTTAAATCATTTATTTTTTTATACATAAATTAATAAAGAAACTTTGGCTTGAATTTAGTTCTAAATAATTATTATCGAATCATATTTTTGATTTCACTATCAGTAAATGCAAGTTACATGATGGTAATGCGTACATATATTATTTTTATTTATAATACTGATGACTGATGTATTATCAGAATAACAAAAAAATCAATTTATCACAATTTTTTTTTTTTTAAAGTCATTAATCCGTAGAATAAATGGAAGAATACAGTATCCTATGGTATCTTATTATGGTTTGGAATAAGATAATTACTTTAAGTACCATTTATTTCTGAATGTTTATTGTATACTATTTATAAAGCTACATAATATTAATTATTTATTTATTTATTTATAGGTTTGAAACCAACGATGTCAGTTAAATTTCACTCTGGAAAATACAATTATAAAACACTACTGAGATTTCCCCAAAAATAAGCGCAATCGGTTTTTTCTACGTTCTTCTTCCTTTTCTCACCTCTGAAAAATTTGTTTAGATATATATTGTATCTTCAAGATACATATTCTGTACATCGGACACGGTGCAATATATTATGGCGAAATCATCAAAAAATTTCACTTAAAAACATTTTTCCATACACCAATTTGCTCAAAACATTTTAAGGCGATGGACTAGTTGCACTTGCGGTTATTTTCAGGTTAATGAACCATTATTACCCTCAAATGATAGCCTTAGGTCATATTTTATGTTTAATATATTACATATAATTATATTTAATTTATTTATTACAACTTATTTAGTCACTTTATTTAACTAAAATAAAAACATACAACAATAGTGAACACTTATTTTAAGTACAATGAAAATAAATGACAGCTGTGCATATTATAAAAGGATATATTATTATCGAAATTATCATGTTATTCTATAATTTATTCATCATTGTTCAATGTAATAAACCAATTATTAGACAAATTAATTAGCTAGTAATAATGAAAGCTTAATTTTATTTAGGATTTTTCAAATAATTCATAGTTATAATATTGGTATTAATAACGTATTATTATAGTTCTGATATAGTCATCAAAGTCGTCCATTACAATTTTAAACACAATATTTCACTTATACTTATATTATTTTTTCTTCGAAAACATCGAAAAAAAAAAATACTAAGCAAATGAATTGATCAATTTAATATTAGTTTTTAACTTTCAATTAATATAATATACATAGTTTATGTATGAGATAATTTAATTTCGATGAAATTATATTTCATGAAAGTATTGTTTGAAGTAATCAAAATTTAGCCTAAGGCAGAACTGGTCCACGTCCGAATTGCCCGTATATATACATTATTAAGTTTGTATGCTGTGCAGTGCGCACGCCACGCCGGTCAATCATGCTGTGACATATTTAGGGGTGTAAACTGTGGGGCAGTATATATACTCGCCTGAGGTGGCAAAGTTTTTGAAGCCTTAAGGGTGCGCAGTATTGCGCGCTGTCCACTGCAACCTTTATAATCATATTTCATCATAGAGTAATTATTCGTCGTCAATGATGAGACATAACAATCTTTTATATTGCCACGATTTTGTAATTTTGTAATTTATTTATTTTATATTTCAGTATTAATGACATGTAATTATAAGTACTTGTGCGGTGTCAAAAGTTTAAATAAGTCTTTGCTATCATAGGACGTAAGTTCGAAAATTAAACACATTTTTCGGACGAAAAAAGCGCTATAATAATATGTTATACAAGCGCACATACATGGTATGCGCTGCCGTTTTTGAACATAATTGGAAAAAGTAATTTGCGTTGGTCGAGATGAATCGAACCGAACTATATCATACCCACTCGTACAAATAATATATACGATAATATGATGACGTCTGATGGCGTTTTAATAGTTTTATTTTGTATTTTTTTTTTGTGTGTGATGTTCGTCGTCCCATGGGAAATTCTTCGTTTTGACGATAGCTCTCGTGCACACTGAAAGTTGTCAAAGCTTGGACACGGGGAAAAAACATCATGAAATTTTGTCAAAATAAAAAGCAAATATCGCCCCGTCGATTCTAATAATAATAATAATAATAATAATAATAGATTTAGAAGTACATATCACTAATCCTGACTCACGCCGCCGGCCATTTTCATCACGAACGCATAAAAAAAAAAAAAAAAATAAGCGCATGACGATGATAATATTATTATTACAGTCAGCTATATAGTATTTATGTGTGCACAATGCACATAGACCGACAAACATCCGTAATATATAAAATCATATGATACGTGTGCGTAGTATCGTTCAACCGAAAATACGTATTTTGTAATAAAAAAAAATAAAAACGTGTTGTTTATTTGAGATGACGACCATATATTAGTATTGCCCGACGTTCACACCAGCGTATATCCTGCGTTTAATAATAATAAAATTTGTTTTCCGTTTTATTCGAGTTTATTTTATTTATCTATTAGAAAATATTATTAAATCGACGCTTAAATATTTCTCTGTTTATTTGCTCAACGCCGTTTTTCAATATTAAGCAAACGTCCATGGCATGGCATATAGCCAAAAAAATATTTCTTGTGTATTTTAATTTTTCATCCTTTCAACCACGTGTGTACATATTAAACATACATAAATTTGAATCGAGTTAATTGTACACGAATATTGATATAAAGTCTTTTATTTTTTTATTGCCACAGTAAATTAAACTTAATTCATAATAATATAATAATATAAAATAACTCATAATATAAGAGTATTACAATTGTTTAATTAATTTTTAATGTTTTTTGATAAACCTTGACTGTATGTTTATTTAATACTTCATAACTTCATAACTCATCAATATGATGTTGATGATAATTCATACGAGTGTGGTAACTATAAAGGATAGAGCATTCACGTGCTTTTGACCACTCCCGCCCCAAAATAGTTTTTTTATTCTATTTCACACAGTATATTAAAATGGACGTATAGCATAACTTTTTTAAATGTCATACTAGGAAATTTATTAAGCCAGAAACATCTTTGATTGTCTTTAAATAAAAAATGTATTGCTCTAATTTTTTATTTTCATAAGTGTATAAATTAAATTGATTTATTGATTGAGTCTTGATTTTACTAGCTATGACGTGTTTTGTTATTTAACATTAATAATGTTTAAAAAGTTTATATTTTGAAGTCGAGTTTGAGAAATAATGAGACACAAAATGCAAATATTATTTTGGACAGATTATTTTTTTCAAAAGTCTTCAAGAAGCTTCTGTGAAATTGTCTGCCAAGAACTCCGTACCATTGATGATCACATTTTTAATTTTAAAAACATGTTTGTTTTTAAGCTATCTACAAAATGTGAATGTAACATCACGTCATGTTAATAGAAAAATTGGCAATATAAATTGATGCAATTATTAATTTAATATCGTCAAAAGTTTGAACTACACCGCTCCCTGGCGTACCTACTCATTATTCATTGTTGCCGATAACAATTGTAATAATTTCGGACTAGAAATATTAATTATTCAGAGAATACGCAACCATCGTGTTGTTTATATCTTATATAAACACTGTGAATGTTTAATAAAAGACGAACGCTTATTTTCGGTATGGCCGCAGACTCGACGACAGTTTTTCCAATTTAATATACTTATCTAATTATTCGAAATACTTGATAGTGATCAAATCAATAATTGGGTTTATGTGTATTGTAAATATATATATTGCGCATAAATAAACTAACAGGAAATAAAAAAACAATTAATTATTCAATTAATTGTAAGACTATTAGTTATATTTTAATTCTTTAACGTGTTTATTTCACTCACAATATGTACCTACAACAATTATATTACAAGTGTATTATCGCACATTACTAATGTAAGAGGATCAGTGAGGGGGCCATTGTATGTGAATAAAATAATTATGTTATTGCCGTACTTCTCAATATTATGTCAAGATAACACACCGTATTATGATGCCGTGTAATTAAATAAAACATCGACGATGACAGGCTTGTGCGGGTCGTTAAAACTTAAAAAATAGCGATTTTGCAACTACCGAAGTGTCGTTTATTAAAGTTCGTCAGTCACTATAGCGTATACTCGTGCACTTGTCGACTGTTGGAGTCGATAAGTCGTGATAAAGGGGAGGGAAGGTTTCGAGGTTGACGACAACCTGAAAAGCTCGCGGGGACCGAGCCAAGTCCACTGCAGGATGCTCGGGTGGTGTCGAATGTTAACACCCCCCGTCAACGGCGTAATGTTTGTTTAGAGCATTAAGCGTAGTACCGACGCCTACACGAATAAAAAACATTATAGGTATACATTAATATCAAATTGATAAGCGTTTAATAATAATAATTCACTATAAACGCGAGTACAACGCTTGTTGTATTATGATGTTATACGTATAACGTTTTCTCTGCCATATAACCATCAAACTATTTTAATCTAATTTCCGGACGAGAAATTCACATGATTTGTTTTTAAACCGGCGTGCGTCCCGAAATGTGTAAGTCACCTGAATGCGGTCTTATATTATTATGACTGGCTATGTTTATGATTATATTATTTTGTTTGGGGTATGATCCGTGCTATAATTTTTATACTATCACCAGAGTACTGGACTGACCTTGTTGTCTATTAATAGGAACATTAGTTGTTTCGTATGTTTTTCACGTCATAAAGATCAATTCATTTAAAAGTAGAGATTTTTGCTGGGACTTGAACCATAAGCCTAAAAGTTTTTGTTTAGGGTCAGTGTACCGATTGCGCTCTATATGTTTTAGAGTCAGTGTACCGGGAATTTACCAATTCCCTTTAAAATTACTTTTTTTGTATACCAGCCATTGTACTCTGAATATTTTAGGAGCGATAGACCAATATTGCCCTCTATACGTTTTAAGATTAATAGACCAGTTGCGTTTAAAATGTTTCATAATACCTAAAGAAATTATTTTTTGTTTGTTATAATCATATAATAAATTAATAATCCAATCGATTTTTTGCCAGTATTTATATGTAATATATAATATAAATAAATAAATAAATATTTTTCACATTTAACAAGTTATATTTTTTGATAATATTGATAGGATTACCCTAAAATATAAGAAGCGCAATTGGTACATTGGGACATGGATCAATTGCATTTAAAACAAAGTTTTTGTTTAAGGTTAGTGTACGAATTGCAGTTGTATTCAAATTGTCCTACCTTTAGGTATGAAAATATTGTTGTTTTATTTAATTCCATTATAAACAATGTACACACTTATATGCTTGAAAATTAAAAACTTATTTATTAATTAACTGATTACTGATTTAATTGACTGGTTTACATTTTATTGTGCAAGTATGAATTTAAGTGATAGATGAAAACAAGTTTTCATTATCGTCAGTTATTTTTCAGCCTAAAAAAAAAAAAAAAAAATAGTCATTGCCGATTTTGAACAAACTACATATTACAGCTAAATAAATCTGGCCTTCAATACTTCTAGTAAAATGTAGATTTAATTTATCATAAGCTTGGTTAGTGTAATGGATTACAAACAAAGCATAAAATCCTTAATATTCTGAAATATGAAAATGACTTTATTTCAATTTTGGTTTGTCACTATTTTCACACGAAGAAGTGGAGGATTTGTTTGTAGAAGAAAATAATTACAATTCAACCAATTATTTCATATCTTACCAAATTCACTGACTATAATATCGTTGAAAACTAAATTTTATCTAATTCTATATTTTCTCCGATACTGCAGTGAGCGTCTAATTATATAAGTTCTGAATGTATAACTAATGCGTGTAAAGCTTTTCACGCTTCATTTTCTTTAAACTTTTATTCTTATCTCATCCAAATATTTTCGCTTTTGTTACAGCAATCATTGAAACATAGACTAACACGTATATTACAATAAATAGTATAGAAAAAGATAAATATATTTTAAATAGAACTTATCAACAAAAAAATTAACAATCAATCCTACTACTGAGAAATAAAAATATGGCGAAATTACTTGGAAAGCAATTTTAAAAATAGTGTGTTAGGTATTGTTATTGTAAAAAGTTAAAAATTGAACTATAATGTAACTGGTGAAACTTTAATTTTGAATAATTGACTATCAAAAAGTATAGCTTGTTAAATGACTTAAATGTGAAGAAAATTTAATATTTATTTATTTAATTATATTATATTATGTTTAATACTCGCAAAAAAATCGACTAATTTATTCATTTATTATATGATTATAATTTATAACTAATTAATAAGTTTTCCTTAGGTATAGTAAAATGTTTTAAGTTAAATTAGTCAATGGACCCTAAAATATTTTCAGCGAATCGGTATATAAAAAAGTAATTTTAAACGCAATCGGTAAACTCTCTGTGGCCGTTCGGCTTGAAACTTTCGATGACACAATTAGGTAATTTTAGGCTAAGCCGGATTAAGAGTATTCAGGCCATAACTTATCAGCACATTTTTACTACCTGATTTATATGACTACAGGCTATATTTATTCACTTTTAAAATTATAATTATACGTTTCTTGATATAATTGTCACGTTTTACAAAAATGATTTATTGTATACAATACAATGTAAATTAAATAAAATTGTTCCGTTTAAAAAGAAAAAAATATTAATTACCTATCTACGTTAGATTTTACATTTATGACATTTTATTTTAATCGCCATCTTTCTTGATTGACGATAACATTGTAAGTTATTTGATTAAATTATGTAAGAACAACACGTAACAATGAAAACAAAAATACATTTTTTGATTTTCAAAATTAGTTTTTATTTTGGGATTTATTTTTTGAAGTGCCATAAGCAATTTATTTTCTTACCTAATTTCTTAAATTATTTTAAATTAAATTTTACCATGAACTAACGAACCTAAGGTAACGAATAACAGTAACCTAAGTCTAGTCAACTGCATCATTTGGACTATTTAAACCTCGTCGTGTGCAAAAATTCGTTTTCAAAATGACCCTAAGTAGTGATATTCTTGATCATCAGGATTTTTTATTTATTGTGGTCCTGTTGTCTTAATGTCGGCCTAACTGTGACTTTGAAAGTCTCATTGTCTTGTCAGTTGTCACATACGGTCTGTCTGTTTGTCACATTACCGTTTTAACGTTGTGTACTCTAACAATATAATTTTCCGTTATATTTTGTAAATCAACAAGAAATTTCCAAACCAATCCATTTTGTAGATAAATATATTTTGCGTCTTTCGACCGAATATCGAGTATTCACTGAACGCAAGTAATACTCTTTTTGTGTTATTATTGTTCAACTAGTTTATACCGCACGTGTATACTTTGGTATCGGTCAAATAAAACCGGTCTAACACGATATTTTTTTTTACGTTCTAATGTTGTTTGTTATCCAAACACTATTACAGTATAATATCTTTTACGTATTAAAATCACATCTACTCATTATTATTTCCTTCAAAAACTATCAATTAGCCATCATTATTGTCGTTATTATATATTATAGTTGATTATCGTGATCTACTGAAAGAAATGTTAACGAAATTAAATTTTGGTAATCGTGCTTTGTCACATTTAATGCGGTCAAAATAGATCGTGGTAGTTTGGTCGTCTACAATTTATAATTTGATAGAAATCAAGGCTATAATTTATAAATATCTATTGTTGAGAAATGTTATAAATTTTGTTCAACAAGAAAAAAATTTATTACATTAAAAAAAAAAAAAATCTTTCGTTGCTTATAAATGTATCTACTGTAAGTGTATAATTTAATTAACAAAAATACTGAACACCGAACCGCAAGTAAATCACTCGCTGGCGGGTAAAGATGTGCAGTGTAGCGTTAAATTTGAAAACGTTGAGCAAATGAATTGGATTTCGAAAAGCGATTTAGGTAAAAACGTTTGGGGTGATAGTTAGACGTTCGGACGCGGTTGTTATTGGAAACGCAACGGGAAATGGATAACCTTGTTCTAAGCGGCTATTTTCCACGGATTTTGTTTTATTATCAATCTGCGGGATAGGGCGCTGTCTAATGTATTTTATTTTTTTGTTTTTGTTCTTTTTAAGTCCCATGAAACAAACAGATACTTGGAGTGTAGAAAAAAATGATTAAAAAATGTTTATTGACGTCCGGTTACAATCAATAGTGGCATTTCGATTGGCGGATACAATAATAATATGTGTAGACCGGAAACGCGTCGGTAACCGTCTCATCGTTTTTTCCGTACGTCTATAATATGGCCTTTAACGATATTGTACGGTCAAATGTCGACAATTGACTACAGCTAGACAAGCATTGTCGGTATCGTGTTTAAATGCTTTTTTTCTAGATAGGTACCTATATCATGTCATTCCGTCAATTTGTTATTTATTTAGTGCTAAAACCTTTGCAATCCGTTTTAAAACCATTACTACGCCACAAAATACTATCCAGTTATTAAATATTTTTCATAATTTTCATTCGCTATTTTGATGTAAGTAGATAAATCAGTTTTATAGAACATAGCCACTGTTGTCATTTTTATTAACGAAAAACATCGTATGATATTCAATATCAATAATCAGTTATCAATATTTTTTTTTATAATACCATATAATTTAACTGTTTTTATTTTCTCATCATAGTCGTTCAATCGAATATTGTTAAATCATAGTGATAATTTATTTGACCAGTTGACTAGTAACAAAAAAAAAAAAAAAAAAAACTTGAAATAGTGAAAATACTAACACATTTCAGGCTTTTGGCTCTTCAATTTTGATTTTATCTAGTTAAGGAGTATATAACATCTCTTATGGACGTAATCTGATGCGTGGTATTTATGGTGAACTTTTTTGCTAAAAAAAAAAATGTATTAAAACAACGACGCATTTGCTTAAGAAAAATAATACCCAAAATAAGTACTAGTTTATATATATAATTTTTCAAAAACAACATAAATTTCAAAAAAATAACCAACTAAAGTATACAAGTTTCAAAATTTAATAAAAGTAAAACTGCAGTTTTTTTACGAGTAAAGTAAACTTCAATGTATCCTGTTGTATTTCAATGACTTGAAAATTGAAAAACTGGAGAATTTAAATAAACAATAAATACATGTATATTATGTCTTCAATATTCATTCTGAAGAAATTCTACTCAAAAATGTGTAAGCATAGTGTACTTATAAACATTTACCAAAAAGACACTTAGACAACTCACGTAAATATATAATATAGAATTTATATAAAATTCAAACTTTTAAAAATAATTCCTTCTTGTCGTTTAAAAACATAGGATTAGGTAACCGCATAATACATTGGTGGTAAAACTCATTTATTTTATGAAATACTTGATCATTATTAAACATGAAATGTATCTATTAGACGAATTTCAATTAATAGGGTCGGGAAGATAACAATATTGTATTGTTCCTCAAAATCCATTAGCCACCCGTCGTAATTATTGTAGCCAATGGACAAACTTGCCATTTAAACATAAATATTAAACTAAATTAATTATAGTATGATTAATTTATTAAATAATTATTGATAAAACATAATTTCATATTTTCATCTTCTATATTTCACATTTCGTTTTATTTCAACAAAATGAGTAATTATGCGATGATTCGATTATTTGCCCACTCAGTACATTTTATAATATTGTTGTAATTGTTTATAATTTTATGAAAAAATTTCCGAGAACAGCAAAATGCGTAAAAGTGTCATGAACCTTCTAATTATAAATTAGCATGGTTATTGTGTGTCCAATTTATGAATACCAATAAAATAATAAAAACACTTGATACTAAGATAAAATATTTAGAATCACTCTTTATAAACTTCATAATATACATTAACGCAATAACATAGTAAGCTTTAACTTTCACATATTGTATCTATTTATTTACCTACTAAATACATTTTCTAATTCATATAACTAATAACCATTTAAAATTTAAATACATAAATATAAATTATCTTATATCATACTTAAATTACATATAAGTCAATATAAGAGTTCTTCAGGATCAGGATTTATACAGTAGTATTTTATTTTTATAAAACTAAATTTTAAATTATAACATTCAGTGCTTGACTTTAGAAAATATTCGAATAGGTACTCTGCAGAAAAAATATAAAACATTTTAGATAAGAATAAAATAGATAAATAATGTCATACTTACAATTTAATTAAATTTACAAAAATACAACTTATCATTCAACAATTTTTTTACTAGCATTACTATGTTATTTATACATCTATCTTTACAGAAAAAAGCATGGAATTGTAATAATTATGCTAAGATAATCAACAGATTTTTAAAAGAGTAATATTTTAACATCAAATGCTCAAAAGATCTTTTATTATTTATTTATTTATTATCATATTTGATATATCAGATAGATGTTATGAAAAACAATGTATAACTACACTTATAATAACAACTTAATTCATCATTTTAGAAAATGCTACCAAGCAAGTTAGCATAAACACTCTGTTAATTCGATTAAAAAAAAAGTTTTATGGTGAAAATTGCAAACGAAATGCTATATATTTCGCATCTACTCGGGTCAATAAAATTAATAAAAAATACACTTATGATTTCTGAACACCGCAAGTGCAGCATTATATCATAAAAATACACAACCAGTTAGATTAGCTTGTTTATCGAAAAAACGAAAAAACTTATTTGTAAGTGGCACGTACCTACGTGTATATAAAATAAAATACCAGAAAATATTAATTTTATACGTTTGTCATGTTCAATATATCAAATAAGTCTTAAGTCTAAATTTTATTATACCTGCTATTACTAATAAAGAATACTACTATGTACTATCTTATAATTATTGTAATTTATCTAATGAGTATAAATTATAACCCATACGACAATAAATTATATGACATCACACCAGTCACAACAACCAGTTTTTATTTTTTAAGTTTTAAACCCACTTGGGACATTATTGTTCATTGCGTCACTGCACCTCTATCTGCACTTCCTCCACCGAAAATTGAGTACGTTATAACACTTGGTAAACTAAAACTATTATAAAACATCGAGGCGTAACGTTGGTCCATACAAAGAAGACATAATAATATGTCCAAAAAAACACGAAATACACGGAATAATTTTCTATAATAAAGTAAGCTGAACACCGATTTCTATTTACACGTGTACAAAGGATGTACGAGTGCATATAATCGCATTTGGCGGTGGCGACATTGTTGTGAAGCTAAATCTCCAGAAGCCTCCTTTATCAATCTTCACCCACGAGTTAAACTTCTCTCCATATTATTTCATTAAATCCTTAGCGCGGTATAATATGGTATTTGGCCGTAACCCGGAGAAAATATTGGCCAACATTAATATACTCGGTCAGACCGGCGAATAAATTAACACGGCACGTCGTCGTTTTAGGTTGTATTAATATTGCACGACGATGAAAGATGAAAACATAAACACATTCGTTTTCGGTTTAGAACTATCAGGTACACAAATTGAATAGTAGGTACAAGGACGGGCATTAAAACCAATATAATTCACTGGTTACAATATTAATTTTATAATAACATTTTAATGCCGGAGAACGTCATGCATTATGTACACGTTAGTATCTCGCGCTGGTTCCTACGCATACATTGATATAATAATGAAATAAATTGCTATAATGATAGGCCATAAGTAGTTACTCAAAAGTGATTTTGTCTAATTTCCTATAGTAAATCGTGTTTTAGTTATCCTATGTTTTCATCCATAACCGGGTTAGGTTCAGAAATTTATTCATTCCGCCTATTTGTTTTAAATATTAAAATATTTATGCGAACCAGTACCTATTATACTGGTTATATTATATCTAGCATGACATTTAATGTACCTAGGTAATATTTTTTACGGCGCGTCTATTAGTTTAACTCAATAATAATAGTTATTTATACATCACATCATCATCGTGTGCTGTCCTCCACATTTGTACATAATATTATAATCATATGGTTTTATCAACTAGTAATAGGTACCTAAATAGACACAGTTTTTAATCATGTCGTCATCGTGGTTTAAAATCCAAAAATAATTTCATCATTTTTTTTTCCGCAGTGTATACTTATTTGTTGTTATCGATATGATATTCCTATATACCATAATTAATCCCAGTAATACGCTTAAATATCGTTTTTATTTTTTTTCCTTACCTAAGACCCGAATATATTCGTATAACTATAATATTGTGCGACTAGGATGTGAGCAGCTTGTCGTGTTCGTGGTCCGAAAATCAGAATTGTGAAATTTTAGCCTCTGAATAAAAAAATAATATTAGAGTTTGGGATGTGCAACGCTCTGCAATACGATCATAATTCATAATATTACGATTATATTGTTGTTAAAATATTACAGCGATAGCATTCGGTGGCTCCCGTCATAGAAAAACATTGCCTCGTGTTTAAGATGAAATTGCTTAAAAAAAACTCGTTTCTGTTATGTTATAAAAAGGTTTTGAAGTTACCTCGTCAGTGAGTAAGATGTGTTGAATTTTTATTCAATGATAAATCACTGTATCTATATTATTACGTTTAAAATATTCTGAGCGAAAGAAACTACGCAATGAGGCTGATGGATCAGAACCTAATTCCAAGGATAGATTATGTAACATGAATACTATTCATGTATAGTTATTATCCGAACTCGTCAAAATGAAATAATTATTGTTAAAAAAACATCATTTATTCGTTACTATTATAAATCGATACTGACATACCACGTAGAATTGAATGAATATAGATTCGAGCCTTTGTGGTGTGAATAGCTGAAATTTATTTTAAATATTTTTTAAATACCATTGTGTATAAAGAATGATGATATTACGTATAACTTAAAAGTAATAGTTAAAAGTTGAAAGTTTCTAACCTAATATTTTTAAATTATTATACAAAATGACTAGATTCATATTACTGCCTACCAGAAATCCTTATAGAAGTTGAAGCATTTTTCTGCTTTAAAATTTGATGACAGACACTTAAGAAAATAAAAATAAAAAAACACTTCTTTGTAAAACCAATATGCTTCCTACTCTGCTCATAATCTAAAAAAAGTTAATCATTAAATTAACATTTCCGTATTGTGCGAGTTCGCATTTTTATTTATTTATTTATTTTAATATTGATACTATGCGAAATAATATACAAGAGTATGTTAGTTAAATATATTTAGCAGATTATTGAAAAACGTATAGTCTAATTTAAAATATAAATATACCTATCAATAATAAAAAAAAAACTAAATAGTATTTTTTTCTCTAAAAAATGATGTCCATGCAATATTTATTCTTTCAAAGATTTTTTTAACAATTATAAAGAAGTATCTATTAATATCGTGAGCATTTAAAAAAAAATACTTTCTACACATTAACTAACATAACAAAAAATATTATGGAAATTTGGGGTTTTTTAAAGCAATTTTATTACTATTTAAAAAAAGCATTTTATATTTATTGATATAGTAGGTATTAGTTATACTTTAATTAAAAATGTATATACCGTAGTGTTATTATGATAATGAAGCTTTCATACAATAAATTTTATAAAGTATATTATATTTATGCCAGATAAAATGTTTTGATTATTAATATACTTAAAACATACATAAATTAATTAAAAATTACAAATAATGGTGAAATCGATAACGAAATAGGCTTTATTACTTTCTTCAGACGAATGAGTCTTTAACCAATAGTTGCTGGTTTTTAACATTTTAGTTCTTGTCGTTATACATCGGTACGGCTCACAAAAGTATTCTTGTATTTGGACCCGGTCCCGATTAAAATTAACTCAGGCCAAGTGAATGAACCAACTTGTTGTTTTAGTCTATACATCCAAAATTTTAGAATAATAATAAACTTATCGGAGCATTGGCCCCCAAACTTTCCTAAATAATTATAGCTTATGTAAAAATTATTAAATAATAAGTCAAATTCGTTAAATATACTCGTTTAGTATAATAAACGTTTCATACCGTTCTATCTATTTGGAAACGTTTTATTTTTTGATTACAGACACAGAGATTGTACAAGCACTGTGATCAAATCATTATAATTTTCTTATTGTGATCCGTTGAACAATGACTTTAAACATCAATACTTACAGCTGATTAAAAACAAAGAAAACAGTAATAATATATATTGAAGAAAAACAATTTAAAATTTTCAAGGATCATATTTTATAATATTATTATATTTTTTATAAGAACATTTCTGAAAAATAGGTACTGCACTTTATACTCAAGACAAAGTTATACACGCGCACCCCCGTTGCACTCGTGTTATGACCTGAGCTTGAAGTGCAAGACCGCTGTACACATGCAGCCGCGTAGTTATAGAAATAATAATGGTATATATACACACACGGGCGTCTGGTCCGGATGTTGTGTTTATGAGACGATGACGATACTGATCTTAAGCAGCGCACACGTTTCTCTTAAGTTCCGGGCGACGGCTGACTCGCCAGCCGAGTGGTCCGCGTATAGGTAATTGCGATCGCCATCCTCGCCTGACCCGATTAGCGCAGCACAATAATATTGTTCTTCGTCTCGGTCTTTACACCAGCATAAGCCCTATTGTATAGCTGCTGCACCGACGAGGCGTTTACTAGGTTGGCACGTTATACAGGGCAGACGATGTTCGCCACGGCAATAAATCACGACGACGCGTTCGTTAAGACGTGCGTTTTATCTGCATCTAAATGATATATGTACATAAGTCATTATTCAATATAGGTGTGCGTCAAGTAATAATGAAATACTGTGATGGGTCAAAGAGTGTTTACTGCCGGAGCCAAGTACGTTTTAATTTTGTTGTTAGCCGTTTTTAAACAAACCAATATATTTATATACCTAGGTATTACAGTTGTTATCGAGAGCGGCGGTGCTGTCGAGGAAACGCGTTATTATGTCCAGCTGAAGGTGTCTCGGTAAGAAAATTGATTTTTCATGGAGAAATAGTCGAGTACAATTATTAATGCGCATACATGTTTAATGTATACACCGATAATAATTTGTATTGAATATGGACTATTCAGATATAACTTCAACAGACATTTTGTTGTTGTTGTTGTTAAAATAATAATTATTATACTATAGATATTAATCAATTACTTGCTACTCATTTTTAGTTCGAACTTAACAGTTACCTACCGATATTAACATAAAATTTACTTAAAATATTTTTATGGAAAATAGATATCTCTGCGATTGTGTTAATATATTGTCAAAAAAGAAAATGTAATATGAAAGATACGTCACCATTTTTAACAAATTTATCTTTTATCATTATCTCAGTGTTCATTTTCCGCCAAAAGTTCAATATTCTAATTTTTACTAAAATAAAAATCAATGTATTCTTTTATATATTTTTTTGAAAACCACTGAGCCTAAATTCATCAAGTACCTAAATCGTGATAATTACGGTATGTGTGACTCATCTTATCAAAAATCACTCGACAGTAGCTGGTATATTGATGAACTGATGAGTGGTAGTGGAGATTGATTATAGAGTTATATTCCCACTTAGGATTTTTTATTGTTTCTCAACAACATAGAAAAATCTTGTATACTTAATTATTATTCATTGTTAAAATAAAAATGTATCTTTTCAATATTCTTTTCTGGGTGGTTTTTAATACTTCATATGAATGAGTCAGTTGATCGATAAAAATAAAATATGTTATAAATTAGGGAAAGCATATTTACTACCATCTCTACGGGATGATTTATGTCAAGATGTTATTAATAACACATGTGTCACATTCTACACAAATTCTCATTACACACGATTGATGATGTATTATGATAATTAACTATTCTCTGCTAGTAAATTCAAGAATACAATAATATATTTTTATTATTAAAACTTAGTCTGAGAACACTAAATAATTCATACTTCTTTTGCCTAAAAAAAAAAAAACTGAACACGACACTTCACCTCAACTCATATAGGTATTCTCTTCATAATATCATGATTTTATTTGTCAAAACAGGCCTATAGACCCAGAGTACGATATTATGTAGTATACATATTGACATACATACGCAATTATTTGATGTAACAATTTTTGAACATAATACATAAAAAGTTATAAAAAAATAAAAGTGGAGGGATTTTCATTGGCTATGCGCATCATCTTAAATATTGGTCTATTATAGGAATAATTGGTGGTGCAAATCAGAATGTAAAAAGAATAATTTGTTTTAGAATGAAAGTTTGGAACTTCGAAATTAAGTTCACCTAATAAATCGGGATAATTGATTGACCCATTAATAAGCTTTTTCGAGAACTCTTGATTAGCAGAAATACGCAAAATATCAAGTAACATTATTTTGCTTGTTAAGAGCAGACTCTTTTTTTTTAGAGAGTTATGATAAAAATCTCAAAATAATACTTTTTTGAAAAAATAAAAATAATATGTTTAGTCACAGTTAATATCTAACGGTTTAAAATATATTGTGTGGCAAGAATTATCAAATCATATTCTTATTTACTCTAAACACGTCTGTACAAAAAATACTTGTTATTGTCTTTCAGCGTTATGAAAAACATGATGAAAATCCTATAATAATAAGTGTTTGATATCGATGAAAATGTTTAAGTCGATTTATATTTTTGGGTAGTACATTTTTGATCAGACGTGCGCACCTACAACCACGTCTATCGCCCGTAAACCGTAATATTATAGTCTGACGTTTGATTAGTAGATTCGTGAATTACTGTACAACAATAAACAGCATAGGAATAAACGAAGGAAGAATGTTAATATTATATAGGACACATACTAGTAATAATAGGTGTGTTTGTGTGTGTGTGTGTGAATGGGCACCGGTCATAATATTATTATTGTTTTGAACGCAATCAAATAAACGTCGCGACGATATAAAAAAAAAATATATATATCGCCATTAAACCGGCTCGGCTTAGGGACTGAAAAAAAATAAATGAATTTTACGAAAAAGAAAAATTCATATCGTTGTCGTCGTCATCGTCATCTGGTCGTTTGTATTATTTCCGCAAGTCCGTCACGATCCGCGTCTCCGTGACCCCTTCCCCGCAAACGACCTCCGCTCAACCAACTCAACCGTTGGCGCCGTACGATACAGCGTCAGGTCTTATATTATTATTACAATGTGGGTAGGAACGTACCTTTATAACACAATATTACAATACTTTTCGTATACAATACGGCGACGAGCAACAGTATCGGCCGCGTAATTAGTGACGACGACGCCGCCGACGTGACCTAACCTAAACGCGGCGACGTTTTGTGGAGTAGGTCACTGTACGGAGCGCGGCAAACGTATAGCCGAGCGGTTTTTTTTTCGACGCAAACAATCGGTCGTCTACCGTTTAAGAAAAAAAAACAACGGCTACAATAATATATATATACCTATGTATATTCATATGGATTACAGTAAACATGGTATTATTATTGTTATTATTATTTATGGATGTTGACAATAATTGTATTTCTGTAGTTAGTATACTTATATTATTATTACGATTGCGACATGAAATTATATCTATTAAGAATTTAGGCGAATTATCATATCGACTAGACGAAGAACGGATTAAAATGAAAATCGTATTTTATTCCGAGCAAAATTTTATTTTTATTTTGTATTCTTAATGTATTTTCTTCATATTATGGGGACATTTTTCATATACGTTTTCATTAGAATAATTGGTAAGATTAGATATAAAGATAATATTATTATTTCTAAAAATAAAAAACGAAGAAACTTAAAAAAGTATTAACTTTATTTTGGCAAACTTTAAGTGCTGTGTAGGTTTTATACATACGGAAATGTCAAAAGTGGTACGATTGTAAATTCTGTTTGTAAGGGCATTATTTATTTGGGCGAGAAATGAATAGACAAATAAATAATTATATAGCTGGCAAAAAAAAAAAAAAATGCGTGTGCTATGTGTGTGGTTTGTAAACTCGTGTATACATAAATATGAAACAGAAGTGTACGTTGCGAGGCGACCAATATGCTCAATTATTATACAAAAATGTTGATAATTTTTGCTATAAATGTTTAACCATACCAGTTAGAGTTAACTGAGAGTCCTAAGACTTAACAAATGTGAGAAGGAAAACGTATGAGTCCATATACATTTCACATAAATGATATGTATATAAGCTCTTCCAAATGATGGGTTATACATAATTAGGGGCTGAGTAAATTTCATTCAAATGTTATTTTGGGTGATTTGTTCAAATGAAAACTGTCTCCGTTTGTAATAAACTTAATAATATAAATAAATTTTTAATAGCAGCATTTACCAAAAATTGTAAAGTAAAATTTGAGCACTTGTCGTTACCAAACGACGAAAGTAACATTTTAAAGCAATTTTTTATGGTATTTTATTTAATGGTTATTTTTTTAGTGCATTATGTTATGTTTTTAAGACATTTTTCTTGTTTTTAGGTCATTAAAACCCATACCCTAATAATAAAGATCTGCTATAAAGACTGGATATAAAAAGATCATTCGCCCCTCTAAATGCCCTTAATCAAGTAATAACTGTTGGAATAATATCGACATTATTATGTACTCACTGTTATCTAGAAAATTAGATATTTGTATAATGAATATTTATAAAACGAAACCGTTTTTTTAATATGTATTTTTTCATATCAAAATGTTTGCTCCATCCCCTTCTTTTACTCATTACATAATCCTGAATAGCTCGAACATTATATTATAGATAATTGGAAAATCTGTATTCAGATATTATTTATTATAATTAAATTCTTTTATTTTTTATTCGAATGACGAGAATGCTATAAATTGTTTAGAATTGGCCATAAAAAGACCAATTATAATAATTTTTTAAAATTTAAAATTAAAAAAAAATATATTTAAAGAAACACGGATTATTATTAAAAGTTAAATTATTGCTTAATTATATGTTTTAAATTATTTTTTATATGTTAGTGTGTTTTCCTGTTGAAGACTATAGTGGAACTCGACTTTCAATACGTTTATTTATTTTGTTCAACACTTAAAATACTATTAGATTAATTTTTATTAAGACATGCTTCGGGTGTTCATCGGGCTGTTGTGCCGCAGTAAACCAATATACACGTGACAAATAATAATTATCTAGTGGCACTAGTGTTCATTAATCGCCTTCAGCACGAAAATCTATGTACTGACGTATTGTTGATTAATAAAAAAAAACATTAAAATATAATTTAAAGACGATTCACACTGAAAAGAGCTGTAGTTCAATCTACCAAAATTAAACACAAATAATTAAAGTACTAATACGGGGTTTTTACCAAAGGATTCGAACTTTCAAGAGCAGTAAGAATTCTTTTATTTTTAAAATTAAAGAAGATTTTAAGTAGTTAATTAGATCTAATTGATATTTGGGGTAAGAAGTTAAAAACTATTGGTACTTTTAAAAATTATGAGGTTAAATTCTCAAAAAATTATTGGAAATAATATGAGCGTGAAACCAAATTTCATGCTGAAATTAAAAATAAATTAATGTAACATACATATTTAATAAGTGATAAAATCACATTTTTAAAATTCGAGTATAATAGGTGATTTATAATTTTTAGATTTTCATATTAGTCGTAGGAACTAGATATATTCCATTTTCTATTACTTAAATTATTTTACTTTATATACAGTAAAATTTTCAACATTTTTAAAATTAAAGCAATTTATAGTTATTTTTAAATTTAATTTTTTCTTATGAATATTAATAAAATCTTATGTTCAGTTAAAAAGTTTGAAAATTAAATATTTAGATTAATTCTTAGATATATAAACCGTGAATAAATTTACGCTGTTCTATGGTTACGTTAGCATTGACATTTTATAAGTTATAATATGTTTCTTTAAATTTTAATTATATCAGCTAGTAATTTTACATAAAATAATATTTTTACAGTAATGATCATATAAATCATGCGATGTTTTTTTTTTTTTTAATTAATTCAATCAACTGTTTTAATAACAGAAATATACATTTTTAACCAAATATCCACATATTATGAATTTAGTTTGACAAACTGTCTTTGATCAGAATCATTTTTCATATGCAATGATTTATCATTGAATTCGAACTCAACACTCACATTACAGTGGTCAGTGACCTACTCAATAACGCAGTATACTTGACACCTATAATACAGCAGAGAGTGACTTCTCTGGTTTTCTATTTATTGTTAAAGTACGATAAAACAATCTGTTACCAAACAGTTCTGTTTGATTTTCTTATTTTATACCTAAATATAGGGTGTATGTAAGTGTTTAATATAATTATATAAATAACGATATGTAATATTATATTTATATTAATTATTAAAATATTAAAATACACCATTTGAAAATTATTGGTTTGTTATAGTTAATGACATGCTGCAACCAACGTGGTACATTATGACTTACGGATATAATATATCTTTATTGTGCTATAAAGTGTATTGATGTTGTTTCCTGATCGTATTGTGGCTATTTATCTCACAAATAGTTTTCTTCTTGAGAAAACCGTTATGACCAACACTAGAAAATAAATCGAGTACACAACGCCAAATTAACCATGATAGGTTTAGAAACTTTCAATCATTTTACGTTATTTTATATCGATTACTTAAATATTGTAACGTTTATATTATATATTATGCAAAAAAAAAATAAACTTCTTTCACAAAAGATATCAAAGAGTAATAATAATAATAAGTATTTATTATTATATTATAAGGGTGTCCGGGTTATTATGATATTTTGAGGATAAATTGTTTAAAATCGGCGTATTATAATATACATGTATTATTGGCGAATGTTCAAGTATCCACTATTATGATAGCAATTCGATTGAGTAGCTGAGCAGACGGCCGACAACCACTAGATCGGTAGAGCATAGTTTCTTTGAAATCAAAAATCGAAAAATAAATATTCTATGTCCCATTATTTACAACATTTTACATAGACATCCGGTCGGGACCCCGTTTTTTGTCATTTATAAGATATGAAAAATCTTTATCGTTAAATATTTTATTATGCATTTAACGTGTTCCATTGAATGGTTATGCAGTGTTCGCAGAATTGATTGATTTCATCGTCAAATATGATATATTTTACATTTTACGACAAGCATTTTTTTTTTTTTTTACTTATTTATTTTTACAACTTATCTATTATGTGATCACCTTAGGTAAAAATTTCGTGAGCAGAATTTCACGAGTCATTTTCGTTTTAAATCTATCGATCGGTTTCTTTGCTGCAGCATGTGTGTAGTATTATAGTAGTAATTTGTTGTTAAAATCACACTTAGAGTAATCTTATAGTAGAATATCTTTATCAGTATTGACTTTTAAAATTCACCCTTTTGTGTGGGAAGACAAAGAGGTAACTGTCAGCGGTGTAGGTCATGATTGATGAATAATAGCACAAAAAAAATGATACAATAATATGATGATCGTTATTATAGGTTCGAGCGAATGTGCATATACGATATCAGCAAACTCGTTAAATTTCTATAATCTCTGTGTGATCGTCACTTTTAGTCGTATTCAAATCCATTGCTTGATGAATTGTTTTCTCGCAATACTCGACGATTGTCAAACATAGATAGAAGTACAAAATAGTATAAGTGTATACGTTAAAGGTGAAGCCTGATGATTGTGAAATTTTTGAATTTAATTGACATTTCGAGGAGAGATGAACGCTATTGAACGTCTTAAGTAGACGTAAATATAAAGTATACTAAATATACTAAGTTCTAAGTATTTTTATATTTTTGCTTTGTCTAATGTTCATAAACAAACAGAAATTTAAATTAAATAATTACTACGACCATTGCTACAATCACCATAGTTGTCACTGAGATGACTTGGATTTAGACAATTTTCTAAGTCTTTTACTGTTACATTAAGTTTGAAATTACAGAATCGTAGTAAATTATTATACTAAACACTGTACAAATCAGTAAGTATTATACCTAAATAATATAATAATGTAATTATACTTGTAATTATGTAAATATGATTAATTATAGTAATATTATATTGAATATGAATTTTGTCCACAAACATAGGACTGGATAGAAAAATAAATAGTAAATAGAAAGTAGTAAATAGAAAAATTTAACGTATAGACAAAGCAAGAAATAATATAATATGAGTAATTCGAAATTTTTTTAAAATGTTTTAATTATTATAAATTTAGAACTTAATTAATTTAAAATTTAAATTTTGTTCTAATTAAAATACAATTCAATAAAAAAAACATCTTAGTAGCGGTATCTTGTGTAGAAAATTTAAAAAATAAAATTAATTATTTACATAAAAACTTAATGAAATCCCTGTATTTTATTCCATAATAAGTTAGGATAAAAGGAGTCCAAAATAAATTTGGCCTTTTTACTCAGATAAGTCTTAATCTGGGTTCAAGTTCTGATTGGATGTAATGAAATCGAAAATAAGACATATTAACGGAGATGTTCGTGTACCTATAGATTCAAAAATAATAATGTAGGTAGAAGACATTCTACACATGAGATATATGAATAAAATCGTCTTTATTATTAAATTATAACTAATACGAATAATAATTTGTAGTGCACTAATGTACAAAATTAAAATATACTGTTTTGGGAATAAATCTGTGGATTTTTCTTGAATTTTTATCACTCGTCAGCTTACGATTAGTTAGTGTTCGAGACAACGATCTCGGCGGGGTTGACGACAACTGCAGATATGTAGGTCGAATTCATGATTTATGTACCTTTTTCGGACAAACGTTTTATATTCCAACGTAATCCAGCCACCAGAACAGTTGTCATATATTAAGACATAAACAACGGTAGTCGAATTGGTCGAATACTATCGTTACTGATGGTCAATAGATGACATGAACTGTCAAGACAGGGATTTTCAATGTGTCTATAATAGGTAGGCGAACCTACTGAAATTGACATATTATATACACTATTGGATATAGTAACTGAAATGTCAACATTTCACATCCATTCGAATGTACAGACCAATATTATTTCGTATTAACGGATATTTTACCTAATTGTTTTCAACCACTATATTATTATATTATAGTGATGAAAAAAAGCGCCCATTGGAAAAGAACTTCAATAATTATTTTATTAATACCTCACAATATAATATATATATATATATAAAAAGTTCAGAATATTGTGAAAAATTGTATTTTGATTGCCACTCTGAGATTAAATTTGAGCCAAACATAAAAATCAAAATAAATTATTTATAATAAAGTAAAATATGATTAAAACGTAAAAAAAATAATTGTAATTTATGTGCTGTTAACGACAGGTTGTTAAAGCTGAACGTTTTAAAGTTACCTTTGTTTTTAATAAACACCGACAAATAAGATCTTTGTAATTTTAATTGAATTTTATTAAATTATTCGATGTGCTAATAGTACCCCCAACAGCCAAAAGCCACAGATAAAAATAAATATGTATCTACTGTTTTTATAAACTTAATTAAATTATCATCATTTATCATACCCACTTATATGTAGTAGATAATGCATATTATATTATTCCATTATTCAAGCATACTTGCGTTAGGTATTTATTTGGTAAATATTTGGAGTCTACCAATATTTTGTTGTCGATTTCCATTGCCGACCCTCTACGATCAGTCACGTCACGATATAGGCAATTTAACCTCGTTCTACTCATAAAAAACTTAAAACAATAAGCCTCGTACATACTCCCCGGTTCTATCCGAGGCCATTATACATTTTTATCAGTTTGGTCGGCCAACTATGTATGTCACTACGAATTTATGGTTAATAACTATTGTAATGGTATACGCCTATATCACTGCCTGCACACTTTTGGAAGGTCATTTTCTGGTTTTCTGTGTTGTTGTTAAGGAAGTCATGAAATACCACAAAATAAGACAAAAGATGAAATATTTATCCTTAATTAAACACATATTTTTGACCAAATAATTATTATATTTCGTTGAATTTAGCTTCGATCAAATACCAAAAGGTCGTATTTTATCATAATATGTGAATTCCACGCCGATATTAGTTTTGAATTTTTATTAAGTTTACAGAAAAAGTACAACTCTAATTTTTGTACATAATAATAATAATTAATTATAAATAACAATATATAAATAATATTCCATAGATTTTAATACATACGAACTATTTATCATATAAACAAATACATAATATAACCAGTAGGGAGGGGCTTAAGCATCCTTTAAGGTCTATGACTGATCATATGATGGAGATTGTCGGTATTTCGCATGTCCGTGTCCAACTACGACGACACAATCGAAATAAATATAAATCAGTGATCTTTTTCAAAACTGTTTTATTGTCCAGTACAATTATATGGGCCGTGATAGATTTTTTTGGAAAATGTGGGTCACTGTACTAAAAAGATTATAAACTAAATATTCGATATGACGAGTAAACGCGTTTATACGTCCGTTATCATAAAGAGTCACACGAAAAAATCTCAAAAAACCCATGTCGTCCAAATTGCTTCAGTTGTCAAATTTGTCTATACCATTTAAATAAAATGTTTTCTACATTTCTTTAATTTCATATTGGCACTTAACAATAACAAAATATATTTGCGATTTGATTTATTTTATCTCGGACATTATCGTAGTATTTAATCCCGGTGAACATTTTAAGATACTTCAAATTTATTTTACTCCCAAATCAAAAATATGCATTCATCGGGTTTATGAAAGCTATTTGATAAATTTGCTTTCGATTAAACGAGATCGGCGTGTACCTACTGCTATATCAAAAATTTCTGAAACGATATCGGTATCGACATATTTTATTTATTTATACTGTTAGAATTAGAACCAACATTTTTAAATATATTTTTGGTATTTTTACCAAAAGGGTATTAAAAAAAAAAACATTAAATATTTAACTTAACATTTTTTTTAAGTACTGACAGAATCTCGAATGAACGAATGACTGTACAGAAGTGGGATCGACAAGTATACTTTTTATTGAAGCGCGGTTGATTAAAATAAAATAATAAACGAAGCCCATAAAAAAAAGTCTTTCATCATTATAGCGGTGCTTTAATTTTGTATTCAAAACTTTTTACTAAAACTTAAAAATCAACCTTCCAGCGGGCGTGCCGTTGTAAAAAAAAAATATTTTTGTATTTTTTTTTTTTTAAGTTTCATTTAATTGTTATCTTATTGGCGGTCATGGGTATTCGTCGAAAATTTTATCATTTACGTTTTCGACTATCCTTGGAGCTTATTTTTTTTTTTTGTGAGAGCAAAAAAAAAAATGCAGTCATATCTATGAAGTTCTTCAAGTGTATGAGTTTTGTATATAAGGTACATTAAAAAAAAAAAAGTTATTAATTTTGAACAGTGTTCTAATAACAATGACAATGAAAATGCTGAATAATTTATTGCTTTCTTACTGAAAACTAATTGTAAAAATAAATTTAATCTTTTTAATTATTATAAGACGTATTGATTTTTTAATAAATAAATAAATAATTTACATAACAACAAATTTGTGAATGCATTATTTATTTTATTATTGCCAGTATTAATATGTATTAGTAAATTTAAATTTAAAAACAATAAATGTATTATTATTTTATAGTCTACGATTATCACAACATATTAAGACTATTGTCAAATTTACAACACGAAGCTACTTTTGTTTCAGATAATAATGCGCCTGCTCGATGGTTAACTAAGAATTTTATTTAAAATAATGAATAAAAAAAATGATTTAATTTCTTGGTGAAAATTTTTATTAAGTATAGAACACTAAATTAGGGATTTTTTCATTGGAATTTTTTCTTCTTTTATATTATTTTTTTAGTTATTTTAAGGTTATAACAATTTTTTTCTTGCATATTTTTGTATGTTTTAGCAAAATTTGATATTTTATTCATATTTATGTAAAATTAAATTGTATGCTTTTCTCAGAACTTAATAAGAGTGTAACATAATATTTCGCTGAGTAGGAAATTTTAATGATTTTTTTTTTCACACGAATCCATTGTTTTCTATTAAACAAACATAAATTATGTGGTTTTTAACAGGTTTCGAACTTTCTTGTGCATAATCTTGTCAATTAATTTGATTAGAGACGTTACCTATACGTTTTGCATTAAGTAATACATGCCTTAGCCATAACCAGGTAAGTATGGTATGTTATAATAACCACCATTAAATAAATCGGTGTCCCGTTCGGCGGCGGCGGTCCGTATGCAACAACGCAATGATTATTATACATCGCACCAAATGTCTAATAGTAATAAATAATTATTTACCATAATATGCGTAGGTATATCGATAGAATATATTGTGTTCGACACTTCCTATGTCGGCTGTATAACCGTATATTGAGCCCATCGTTTTATTTTGCAGTCGTCGTCGAATCGACCTCGTGCGCGCATTATGCACACACTCCGTGCGCCGTGTGTCGAGGACAATTCCGGCGGCGGCATTTTGGATGAAAGCGAGGTCATTAAAAATTTTCCGCGGACGTCGTTCGACTCCGTCGCATTGCTGACCAAGCGATAACGCCGCGTGCCACAGCCGAACAGAACCAGCTGTAGCTAAGTTGTATACATTAAAGTCGTTACCGCTATATGTGTGTGTGTGGGGAGGGGAAGAGATCTTCGATGATTTGTTTTTCCGTAGTTTTTATTGACGGATTTTCCCAATTATTTTTTAAAGTGTTGGAGATTTTCCACTTTATTTTAGTGTTTGAAATAGTATAATGAAAGAAAATAAAATAAAATACGTAAAAATCATGGATAATATCATTGAAAAACCAATATCGCTCCGCTCCAAGTCTAAAACTGCACTATGCTATTCGATTTCGAATATTGTGTGCATCATATAATATAATAAATTATTATATGTCATTATTTTTTTTTCCCAAATTGTCATAAGTCCTTGATATTATAATATACATAGGGGCCGACATGTTTTTATTGTGTTATATACTGTAGGTCAATTGGCGAAATGTGAAACGACGACCGCCAATCGCGAGTTAAGTGCATCGCAAAACAATACGATCACATAGATTTTCCTGGTCTTGCGCGATAATTATTGTCTCGAAACGAGGTGCTATAGTATATTAATATGTACATAATATATACATACACGGTGTGCGGGGACGGGCATAGTAATTATAGTAAAAAACATAGTATTTTAGTAGTATAACATACCAATGTGTGTAATATATCACATATAGCCATTAATGTATAATATATATACATTTTGTATGATAGGGGAGAAAATCAGTGAAATTAGATTGTCTAGGTACTTGCGTGTACAAAATAAAAAAAATAAACGTAGTATAAGAGCATGTATAGATGTTAAGTTTATGACTGTAAGGGTAGGTATTTATAATGCCCTAAAAATAAGAAATGAACAATTCACGTCTACGTTCGTAAAGTTATGATATGCAGTGTTATAAATGACTTATGAATTGTAATAAGACATGTATCCATGTTGTTTAAGATGGTTTATTTTAAAATAATATACTAAAATTATTAGACTATAGAACTTAATTTTTATATTATTTTCTATCAATTTGTTCATCTAATGTTTCGCCAGATTTTAGCTGTGATTAAAAAATCACGTTTGGCTGTCATCTTACATAGGTACTACATCGATTTCTGGGCGTACCGCGGATTATTGTACCGACGAATTATCTAAATTTTACTTTGCTATAAAATGCGTAATTAATTAATTAGTTTAAATATTTTTATATTGTTTAATAGTTATCAATTACTATTATACTACCAATAGTAAATAATATATTACTACAGTAATTTAATGTTCAAATAGTATTGCCTTAAACATTTATATGTTGGAAGTATAAAAATAAAATATAGTTATTTTATTTTAATAATAAAAATATTATATTGCTATATACAAGCACGTAACTAGGATTTTCTTCTTTTTTATGAGGAGGGGGAAGTTGAACTTATGGATTCACTTTGGATACGTGCCTGTTATTATTTATATTTACACAATTCGAACTTTACTTAACCGTGGCTTGTTTTTAATGTAGCTATACAACACTACAACGACAATAATGAGTGATTTAGTTTAAAAATAACAATGGTTTGATATTCGTTGACATTCACTTAAGCATAATGCAGCATTATTATTATACACAGCTCCAAAACAAGTATTTGAACTAACATTGACAGTAATGAAGAAAATAGTTCATTTTTTGATTTTTATAAAATCGACTTTGGTCGATCACTCGATTTATGAAAATATGCCGGACGATGAGAATTATAGATATTATTAAGACGATTGCCTCGTCGCCTCGCAATCAATAATATTATAGCCGGTAATTATGATAATTATAGTACAAAATATGAAATAATGTAACACGCGAGACCGAAGACAATGTGCGTTTTTTCTACCACCATCTCTGTAAAAATAATAAGAAAAACATCCAAGCTAAAGCACCCATGTGTTATAGATAATACGGTCCGTTATGTATATTATTCTACACGTCTTCCGACGACAATGGGTCTCGTACCAACATAATATTGTAATTATTTGTAATAATAATATAATAGGTACCTATAATATCGAAATAATATGACGGTGACGATAATATCATAATATTATAATAACAATATTATAATATTATATTAACAATCGTGACGCGACGAACTATACGGAAAACCACACTGACCGAAAACCGAAGGCTCTTGAACAACATAATATTATAATATTACATATATTATATTCATTGTCATTATAACGGCTGTTCGACTTAAACAGGACGTTTTCGTTTTTTTGTACGATGCTCTGCACAGCCCGTGAGAAATTGTCCTTGGGTGCACACTGCACACGACTGCTTGCTGCAGTTTGTCTCCTTGCCGACACCACTGCCATCGCGCACAGAGACTATATCCTCGCGCGCCGTGGAGTGTCGGTTATTTTCTGTTAACACAACTTTGTCGTCTGTAGTGATGCCGTGTGGCCTGTACTATGGCATTTTGATTGGCCGCTTTAATAGTAACATCATTCGCACTAACCAGTGACCACGATTTACCGGAGAATATCCCGAGTTGACCGAGTTTAACTTTTGGACACGACGTAAACAGTCTGACTGCAGACAACGGGAAATCCCAGTTTATTCACATTTAATGAGTTTACAGCTTATTCATAATCAAAAAAAAATGCTTAAGCCGTTGCCTACCTCGGAATTATTATTTATATACTCTTGTAATAATGAACTACTATAATTTGTGTACTTGATAAAACTAAGATTGTACTAAATGCAACGAACAACATACAGAGAGGCAGACTTTCAAAATAGAATTATGAACATATTTGTTCAAAGTCAACACCAATTTATTTAATATCAAGTTTCCGATTGAGAATATGAGTGTAGGTATATATTGATATATACGTTTTGAAATTTAGAGTATATTTTGTTGTGTACGTCAAACTATGCTTATTTAAACAAAATACTGTTGACATATAAAAATTATTTGTGGAAAATAAGTATAGTTTGGTGTGCACAACAAAATATATGCAGCTGAGTAAATAATTTTGGGAAATAAAAAAAATAATACATTTTACATGATTTGCAAGCTATACCTATATGTTTACGTGCATAGTGTATTATTGCGCAAAGGAGTGCCGAGTCACAAATAGTAAATTCTAAAATTTTCGCAAGCTAGTTGTAGTCTAAACAACGTAGGTATGTGTGAATATAAAGTGTTTAAACCTGCTTTAAAATTTGATAATCGATTTGTATAAGTATTAATTTATAGCTAAGTACTAATTGGCAGTCGGCAAGGTTAGCTCTATATAGTATCTACATTAAATTCAGCCCTACAATTAAACCTACTTCTGAGTTCTATTATACAGTATGTTAGTGTAAAACATCATTTTAAATTAGTTGAAGCTACTTGAACTACATAATAAAAAACAAAATAGGTATTTAATTCTAAGAGTTTTAAGTTGATGTTAGAAAAAAGATTAATTGACTTAAAAAAGAAGTTGGTTTATTTTTTTTTAAACAATAAAACTTATTGGTTTAAAAAAATATATTCTACATTATAAAGTTTTATTTCGCAAAAGCTGTAATGGCGTAGACAATAACTCGTTTGCACCAATAACTGATTTATGAAATCAATGAATATTTCTGTATAGTATATTTAAAATCGTGGCATAGTAAAATATATTATACCTAATATAATTAATTAATTAGTTATAACTATAACTTATAGATATATATAATAATCAATTCGCATTAATTGGAAAAAGCTAAGTCAGTTAATGGATTTTTTACATAATTGAGTTAATTATATAATTTTATAACGTTAAGTTAGAATAACTTAAATTTTTAATTTAGTTTATTGCCTATGTCTGCATACATTATCATTTGATAATTTATATAAAAGTAATACAATAAGATTATCATAATAAATGTTATTGTTAATGTAAAAAACCTATTATAGGTTTTAAATATTGGGTAAAATACCTCTAATATAGTAATATGTATCAAAAATTCGTTAAAAAAACGAATTAAAAGGTCCGTTACTAGTTTTACGATGTAAATTTTATACATTATTACATTAATTATCTATAGTTAATTTTATCCATCGTTGGAAATAGCCGTCTTATGTGGTAACTTATTTGCTTAAAATAATAGTACATAGAAGATTTATAGTATAGGTACATACATATAATACATAAATGTATGTGTATATATATGTGTGTGTGTGTGTGTATCATTTATTTTTATATATTTTTATCACACTAAATTTTTCATTCTACCTCTAAATAGTGGACACAATTTTGGTGACATTGCCCGAACTGTATTTTATTATAAATATAAGCATAATAACTTAACTTAAAATTGTAGTATCTTAAAAGACGTCATTAATATTCGCCTCATTTGACTTAATGACAAAACGATTTAATTTAAAGACGTCTAATAAGAATATTAGTTATAGGTAGGTAAAATTAGGTACTATTAACAATAAGTTTTTTAATCCCACTTTTTAAGTATTATTAATAATTCGTGACAATAATACGTATAATCAGGAAAATACACATATTTCATAGACTTTTACAATTTTACAATCCTATTGTAATAATATTTTTACAACTATACTTTTAATGTTTCGTCTCATATTTCACCATACAATTTTTATGTGGCGTTCTCATTGGACTCTAAAGAAACTGAAATTAAGGTCATATTTTCGACTGTTACTCGACTGGTTCTCATTTCATCCCAATGTGTTTGTGGGATTTTAATAATATTAGCGCAATAGGTTAATTATATCTGGCGGTGCGATTCCAAGTTTCGCATGACTGTCGGACTGTGGTAACGGCGTTTTATTTTTACAGTATACGGTTATTTGTTGATTCAGCTGGTTCCGTGCACTATACTGACCGTATTCGAGAACCGACGTTCTACAAACGATACAAACACAATACTAATGGTATGCACGAAGGCACTTAAAATGTTTTTACTATATTTCTCGATATATGAGTACACTCGTTTTAAATGTTTACACAGATAAATAATAATAGTTATGAGAATTGTACCAAGACCGATTGAGTAGAGTCGCAAAGTGTATGTTGACAATTGTCAATATTAACAAATGACGTATAATAATATAGTTGTTTGATAATAATAGTATACGATGGTACTGCAGCGAAGTATTATACGTGCAAGAATTATTAATAAAATAATAATTAATTTAATAATAGATATTCAAGTGTTTAAAATAAAAAAATATCTTGTATAATTGTTGAACAATACCTTCTATACCTAATAGTTTATACTGAGAGTACTAAAATAAAAAAATAAAACAAAAAAAAGAATAAAAAGTATGTACCTATATTTTATTAGATATACATCGTTCATCGTTTTTTAACCAGAATATAATTTGATTACAAATGTTTTATATTATATATAAAAATTAAAATAAATTGGATGACAGTGAAGTTCAATTTAATCTGGTCGTCCATTATACCTAAATTAAACTATAAAATTCATTTATTTTCGTTTAACAAGGTTATATTTATATATATTTATATTTCATATCTATTATATATATATATATATATATATATATATATATATATATATATAATTAAATATAGCCAATGGAAACCTGCGTCATTGCGATGACTTATGTTCGTGGTGATTCGTCCGAGACTTTAACGCTAGTTGATATTGTAGTTGTAGTATAATAATATTATTATTGTCCTGCAGCGAGTTCTGTACCTAGTAATAATTTTTGACTTTCGTGATTTCTGGCCGTAACTGTGTCACATTTTCACAATGTTTGTCAGTTTTTGGTATCACAGTCATGTTTATTCTAATTCTATGTCTGCTGCATATTAGTATGTCTGTAATCGAGGTTCATGCGTTTGTGACCAAAAACGTTTTGATTTTAAGTGTTTTTCAATTGTGAGCGTTATCATTATCATATTATAAAGGAGAAAAACATTTTTTGGTCTAATTTCTTAAATTGGTGTTTAAAAAAATTAAGTGGGTATAAAAATTGTTGGTACAATAGGTACTTATGTCAAAGCTAATAACCCATGTAAACTTGAATTGAAATATTATGGTAAGTAATTAGTAATTACTTTATTAATTTACATATTATTTACTAATACGTTTAAAACATATTTTTAGAATACCTCATAAACGGATAGGAAAATTTAAATTTATTGTATTGTATATTTTAAAGAACATTTTATTTCTTATACATTTTATATTAGCATGCTATTCATATATTTAATTATTTATAAAATGTATAGTTTTTAATTTTTTATCAATAAACAGTTACTTTTTGTGACTTAGACACGATTTTTAATTTTCACATTATAATTCACTCGTGAATACATAGTACATAATATATATATATATATATATATATATATATGTATTAACTAAATGAGCGCATTTATGTTAGATAAGAGATAACAACTGCATTTGCTTTCATTTTTTTATTGAAATAAAAAATAAAATAAAATAAATATTTTCGTAAACTAAGTCTGTAAACTAAAATATAAAATCATTAACTGAAATAATTGTTTGTGATTAGCATATTTCCTACTAATATGCCATTGCCCATCAATCAATCTTATCAACTTCTAAATATCATCAGGCTCCAACTATTTCTAAATCAATGGCAAATAATTACAATTATAACATTGTTAAGTTATTTTGCAATATGGTTAAACAGTTTTCATCGTGCAACTAATAATTATAATATTCAATTATAATGATAAACAAAAAAACTCTAAACCCTGCTTCTTACAATATTATATTTTGTTTGTAGATTTTATTTTAAAAATTATAAATTTATAAAAAAAAAAAATAAAAATAAACATTTCAATACTCACAAATGTAGTTTTTTAAATATATTATTTTTAGTTGTTTTAGCAGTTTATATTTGTAAAATACAACAATATGTATTTATATCAACACATTTTCAAAATAAAAATTTAATTTAATTGATAAAATAATATTGACAGCATGAACATGACATCCAGTGTCGATTTAATCTGCTCAGCCCACAGAAATACATTGGACACATAATATACTCGATCAATGTCTTCGAACGTGTTTTCCTAATTAGGAGTAGCAAAAAAATAACCGTATTGAAATAAACATATTTTTTAATGATATTTTTAACAAATAAATTTTCAATATTCAATAATGAAACATCAAGCTCTCTATAGTTGTTGGACCATATCTAAAGTCGCAATGTCGCACCCTATCGTTAGTTGTTACGGCACTGATTATACGCAGTTGTGATTCACCAGGAATATTCCATTTATATTTTTCTTTAATAATAAATTAACTAAAATGTTGGTTATTTGTATATATAATATGATTTTTTTTTTTTTACTATTTAAAGAGAATCATGTAACGATACCGAATTCTTTTTCAAATGAAAATCACTATTTTTCTTGTAAATTATTTAGTAAATAACTTTGTACATTAAAGATATTATTATACATGATGGATTTGGAAGATATGAAGTCCAAAATGTTTTAAAAATTGTTTTAATAACTAAGTATTAGTCTATTTTATAGTTTTTGAAAATTGACTATTACTAGTACTAAATTGAATATTAAAATAATATGTTATATTTATTTCATATTTTCATAAGATAATCGTCAAGGACTATTAGAATATTATACATTTTAATAATTTAAAAACTAGATAATTAATTAAACGTTTATTAAATATCTAGGTATATTGAAGTTGATAAAAAAATTATTACTTAACCATTTGCAAGAAAAAAAAATAATCTTCTACCTTCAATAAACGTTATGATAAAATCTAAGTATTTAAAATATGATCATAAAATCTGCATAAAAATTAAAAAAAAAAAATTAAATAAATTAACTATTAAAGGAAAAAAAGAGGTGACGATGTTTGATAAACCATTCTGTATAATATAATTTTAACTATAATATTATTCCACACTTGTACAGCAGTTGCACATTTTAGACGCAATATGCTTGACGCGCGAATATACGCGATGGTGATTTGTATATAAAAATATATGTTGAATATTTTTTCATTATATTCTATATTTTTTTTTTTCAATCACTTGACCTTCGTAACGTTTTTGAATCGTATAATCGTATAATAAATGCATAATGCATTACATATTGTATATATTAAAATGTTTAATAATACAGATAGTTGTATGGCATCTATTGTGATGTCGAACGATTCACTTATACGCGCTTAGTGTAGATATGACTATGGTTATCATACCGTTTTGAACGAGGATAATATCATGATTCATGATGTATAGGTGTTATTAAAAATCAACGAATAGATTTCAGATTCATTTCGTTTACAACATGTGAAATTTTATTAGTACTTTGCTATTTTAGATTTTAATCGAAACCGTTCTACAATGACGATGTGAGTTATTGTTTTTTTTTCTCCTAGAAACGAATCTGATGAACAAAGACTAGGTACCTAGTAACTAAACCTTATTAGGCCCTGAACATTTTAATTAAGCCACGAGATTAAAAACCATATATTTTACTATTACAGTTTATACTGTGTATATCGTAATATTAGACATGTGAGATTGGCTAAAAGCAATATAGTTTACGGAAATTGTATGGATGTTTTTCTTGACAGTATATTTTTTTCACAATTATTGTTAAAATCGCGTAATCATAATATTCTCATTTTAAATGTTTATCGAGCGTGATAATTTTTATTTGTAATATGTATTGTTTAGTCAGTATTATATACTAGCATATATTAAATTGACATAGTATTCTATATTTTAAATATTTTTTTAAGATTTGCTTTCAATAATTTTTGAGATAAACGCTCAAGTACGAATAGGAAAAAATGAACATTGTCATGCGTATACGCATTGAATACAAGTTTGGAAAAGTATGTAAATAAAAAATACTTCGTACTTTATTAGGAAATTTAAAAAAAAAATAAAACACCTAAGACATCTACCGATTTACCGAATTCCACAGGTAAATTCAGCATACATATTTTACCCGTAAATAATATTTTATTCGACTTCATACTATGCCTACGTGTATTTGACGTAATTTATGTTATTGTTATATGTATTACACGTTCGTAATAATTTAATATGTTGTAAACTTCTGATGTTGTTTTACAACGGTATAATAAACGTAATGCCATATTGATATGTACATAATACATATTATATTATGTATATACAGGGTAAGCCTCTAGGTGGTTTTTCGCTTTAGTTGAATCGGTGAAAACTAGAAAACTCGGTAGGCCGAGCATACATTATATTATGTCGGTATAGTAATACATAGAAAGTCGTATAGCAAAATTCGTTGCCAATATATATTATGTATTTTTATTTATTTTTTTTATCATTATAGCGTGCGGATGATATCTACCTACATGATTCCATATACTAATAAAATAGAAATTTTGCACGCACTCGTTTATACATATCATTTTGACATATATATTTGGTTTTTCTTGTTCCAGCGAATACTTCACATAATTAAACGTTAGGTACGTTATAATATGGTTCATAGAACGTATGGTGAAATTATCAACAGAAGAACAAAGCAACTTACAACGAATGCGTGCGTTGTTCGCGATTTCGCATAGGTACTCAAATATTTTTATCACTTAAAAAATTCGATTTACGTTTACTTTCACCGTAAATAAAATGTTTACTAGGTATTTACGTATATTGTTTGTGTATATTATGTACGTTTTAGTTTCCATATCAGCGGTAATGATACGATGTACCTTTATTTGTAACTTTTTTTTTTATACATATAATTGATATTGCGTCAATATATGGTATTGATAAAAATTAATATCATGTATAGAAAATATAAATTTTGTCATGACAGCGTATGGAACCCTCATGTATGATTACAACATATTTTAATCGTATGACACATTCGTTTCGTAACCCTCGCCGTTTTCAACTCAATATAAGACATCCCCTTTAGATGACTCACTAGCTAGTAATAGCCCTAAAGACAACATCAAAACGTTAACTTTTATAAAACAAACAATCTATCTGTCAGAATTAAAAAAATAATACTAACAAGTTATTGCACAAAAAAATATAAACTAAATATGAATAAACAGTAGTTAAAAGTTATGATTATATCAATAATAATAATAATAATAATATTAATAAAACATAAATTCAAGAGTAAGTTATATATTATCGATAAACATCGTTCGAAAGTCGAAATGAAACATTATTATTATTTAAGAAGTTTGATTTTTCATTATCTTATTTTAAAAGTAAATATTTGATTAATAAAAAGACTATATTATATAGTATACATGAATTCTTAAATTTCATTAGATTTGAATACTATTTATATATTTTGTATATAATTTAATATAAAATTTCAAACTCATAACTAGTGTAAAATACTTGGAATAAAAAAAAAAATTTAAAAAAAATAGTTGAACTTTAATATATTATAGAATATAAAATAACGCAAAAAAAAATATTAGAAAATAATCGAAATATGCGTTCTGTTCGAAACAGTCGCCTCTGTGTCGTACATTTCACAGAATTTCTTTTCAATCTTTCAATATATTATGTGGAGCTTTGTGAAACACTAAAACGTTTTTAGAACTAGTGTTTCATTTTTGAAAGTACAAAATAGTATTCATATTAAACGGGCGAAAAAATCAAATAAAAAACAATATACTGTTGTAAAACTAACGACTATTTTTTACTTTGGTTATATAATAATAAATAATAATTATTTTTTATTTTTTTATTTATTATAATTGAAATGTTTCAACATAATTAAATGCTATTACAAGTTTGTTTACATACAAGTTATATAACAATTATTTATTTAATTAGTTATTAATCTTCGTTTATGCTTGAAAATAATAATAATAATAATAATAATAATAATATAAATGTGACGTATTGATGCTCGCGTTTATAAAACTACCTGCGAGAAAAACAAAACAAAAAAAGACTTTTAACATGAGTCATTTCAATTTGTTATTCTGATTTGCTAACATATTATAATATTTCTACGTAAAACTATGCTTTATTTTTTTTCGTATAAACTTAACTACATAGGTAAGTAATATTTTACATACTATTGTATGGTAATAAAGTAATAAGTATAATAATATTATATTTAGTCATAATTCGGTAACCAGTGATTATTTTAATAATAAACACTTAGGTATTATTTTGAAATTTATTGACTCGAATTAGAAACCTTTTGTCAATAACAATTTATTTTCATGAAATGCCAAAGTTTATTTTAATAGATATGTATAGATGTGTTAAATATTTTTGATTTTGTGTTCTGTAAAAAAATAGTTTTATCGATGCTTAAAATATTATCAGCATTTTTCCTAAGAATAATTTAATCATTATATTATTATTAATTTATTATTAAATTAATAATAAACTTGTAATTATTTGTTTTTTTTTCTTATGTTTGTTTTTTGACGTTGGTTAGTTTCAAATATTTAAGATTTAGAATTTAGATAAGCTGGTAATATTTTAAGCATTAGTAAAAATTATTTTTTTCAGAACACAAAATCAAAAATATTTAACACAATTACACAAATCTATTAAAATAGACTTTGACATCTTGTTAGTTACAAAATAAACATTAGAAAAAAAAATCAAATAAATACAAATTATTGGATAAATATTCATATTGGTATACCGTCAATAGATAATGGTCAATTGATAACGCAACAATAGATAGTATACGACAATTAATAATGTACGACAAATGATAGTGTCATGGAAATTTTTCTAATTCCAATTTTTCACAAATTTATTAATAGTTAAATTAATAATCGATTTATAAAACGATTATATTATTCTTAGGAAAACATTCTATTCGGATATAAAATTAAAAATATAATGTAGTAATTTTAAAAAGAGCAAACTATTTGAATAATTATAACGATATAGAATACCTAATAAATAATATAAATATACAAACAATTTTATAGATTTTCGTTTATTTAATAACTTTTATCCAGAAAATGTTTAAAATTGTTATTTTTCTCTTGATATAACTAACGTTAAGTACCAAAAGAATCACTCTGTAAACGATCAAAGCATTTTAACTAATTCGTATTATTTCTAGTCCCGAGAAGAAAGCAAGAGAAAAACATATACCTGCCTACGCTGTCTGACGTCAAACTATCGAGCAACCTACGTTATTATATATATCGAATAAGTGAGGTGGTGAAAATCTGACGGAGCACAACAATTAACGTTAAAAAAAATAAATAAATAAATAACAAGTAAACGGCTCACGTGCACTGCAGCGACTTGCGTATAATATGACAATTATCACTAACTTGTAACAAATAATATGATTGGCGATGAGCAACATTTAAAGTGTAACGTGTGTATAATTTAAATTAAAAACAGTGATTTTTTTAAATGAAAAATAGATGTTATATTTTTCTCTATTGTGTAATAAATGCATATTCATATATTATATGGCGTAGAATATGTGTTTTGTAGATATTTTAATTGCAATTCATATGTTGTCTTCAGTCATTGTGTATTTTCTGAGTAACGAAATAATAAATACAATATAATTGTATCGTTTGAAAATCCACCCTCTCCAGAAAATTCTTTTATAATGTGGTTTTCACGACTTTGCCATTATAATAATATAATGCTGACAGTTTTCACCAAACATTTTCGTATTAAATTTAACACATAACAATTCAAATTCAGAGTCTTAAATATTTGGTTGCATTAAAATATCAATTGTATGTACTAAACACTAAATAGGGATTGGCAATTACCGGGAACGTATATGAATTGTTATAAAAACTGCGGGAACGAATTATTGTAGTTATTTACGCATCATAAGTCTAAATAATGGTGTATTTCATTTAAATATTAAAGTTTTTTGATAAATTTCCATTATAAAAAAAAAAAAAAAAAACACTTATACAGCTCAAAAATATAAAAACAAAAAATTAGTTTTCGATTGAAATAGTATGTATATTACGTACTAATACTGGCAGAATCAATATTATTTTTGTGAAATCGTGTCCAATTATAATTTTCCAATTTTTCATTACATTAATACGATAAACAAATAATTCACATTTAAGTAGTAAATCAAAATGTAATTCAATATTTTTCTTTAGGACAGCTAATAATCATTAAATATAAATGTAATACAATGTAAAAAATTAAACAGCATTATTATTTCTTTAATTAGTGTAATACAAAATTATTTTAAACACTCAAAATTTTATTATTACATAAACATTACAAAAACGAGAGAAAAATTCTATAAATAAATTGTCAAATTAAATAATTATGAGTTTATTTTAACAAATTATATTTTTTTAACAAATCGAAATCCCAATAAAAAATTTCAGAAAATGTATCCAATACATGATGTGCAATACAAACAATAGGGTGTCGTTTCAAAAAATATCTCTAAAGTAATACAAAAAATCTCAAGAATTTAATAATATTGTTTTCAATTATTTTTAAAAATTCCAAGAATGGGATTTGAATAACTGCATTATTGAAAAAAATGAGGATGAACGTAGGTAATTCACCCTGTATATGTCCATGGAAGAAATTACTTGTTCTAAACAAAATTGTTCATTTTTCTTTGGCTAAGAAGTTACGTTCTGGTTTTTCATATATCTTTTCATGAATAGTTCTTGTATTAAATTCACTCGTAAACTCAATAACGTCGTGTCAAATTCATATACACATTTAAATATTTAACGAATCTAGGTTAGGTTATCAATGTTCTCATGATGTATCGTCATCGTTACGGATGTCTTAAAATGAGATTTTTGCGTTTCGATTTCATATTTAAAGTGGTAGATAGGTCTTAAAATGCGATTTCGTAATTTTCTAATTTAAATTTTTTATTTATTTAAAACGGATCAAGACGCCTATTTTATGCGATTTTATTAATTCTTTTATCAGGGTCTACTTTATTGTTTTTTATTTCAAACGATTTGAGGTCGGTATTATACGTGTTTCAGATTTCAACCAACGTAATCATAATAATATTATCGTCTAGTCGCACTACTATAAGAACAATGAAAGTACTGTATTTCATGTTATTATACAATGTACGCGTCGTAATGTCTTGCGCACAAAATCTCGTCAGTATTATATTTGAATTTGATATTAATAATTTAAGGTGGAGAGAAAATACAAAAACGTCGTGATAAAAAGAGCGTAATATTATATAATACGTGTCGTAACTGTTTCACGGTTATTATTATGATCGGACACGAGAAATAGCAGTCTTCGATGATTTAGACGACAAAACAAAAAACTATATAACATCGTACGATATAGTCGATATCGGTACCTAAGTCGGTTAAATGGTAAATTACTACGTTTGAGCACTATTTATAATGGCGTGCGTACCTACTTATATGCAACATAAACTGACCCAGAAAAAAATATGGTTACTACCTATGTTATTCCTTTGACTGCCTACCGTTTAAATTAATAATAGTTGCAAATACTATGTACAACAGTACAGGGTTTTTATTATATAATATATAAAATACATAATGATATAAACAATTTAGCATGATTTACCAAGCATTTTGTTCTAAGAATTATACGTATCAAAAATTCTGATTTTTTGGTAATGTTAAGTACATAAGTATAGTTATATACTACATATTTTATAATGCATTAATGCTTATACATTTTACTATGGCATTTAAAGAGTGACATTAAAAATGTATTTTAATATAACCCTTATAATGTTAACCAATTGTATTAACTAAACATAATTATACTGATTTATTTTATTCTTATTGATTTTAAAATTAAAGTTATTATCATGAATTTGTTAATATGTTATAAAAATGTTGTTAAGATTTTCTAGGTATAATAGAACATACCAGACTGAATGCTACATTTATTTTATATTTTGTATACATAGCCATATTCCTCATGTTTACTAAACCGGTTATCGTAAACTATTATTCTTCGACTATAAACTTTAATAACTCAGTAACGATAGTATACTTGTTTAAAGTATATCCAGAATTCAAAAAAAAGAAACACCTGCTAGACGATTTACGATTAAAAAAACAATGTCTCCGTTTAAAAAATAAAAAGTTATATTTTCTCTTAATATTAATTATCTAAATAAAAAAATTGTCGTCTAAAGCATCCATGTATTTTAAAACATAGTCTTCAAGTACGAGTATTGAGTATACCAAAGACTTTCTACAAAAATGTTCAACAATAAGTATTATTTCACTAGAATACTCATCCAATGGAGAAAAAATCCAATTGTTTAAAAAAGTCTTAAGTGTGCTTAAAAAAAAAACTTTTAAAAATTAAAATTTTAACAAATATTTAAATATTTAACATGCATAGTGAATCATCCTATACAGTATACACCGGCTATACAACTATTATCTATAGCCATGTAATGCATTAATACACACACGTCAATCTACATATTATATGTGTAGATATATATTATTACATACTTAATATACCTACGCACAAGCCAACCGTACATACCGGTATTTCTTGGTTATTATATTGGTATGGTAGATAATATCTGATATTACACTCGTTGTCTGCATTCGGAAATAACACACAAACACATACACATTAGTGCAAATAAACGTGGACTTGGTCAGGTTCTAACACACTTAAAATTATTATGATAAATTTTACCGAAATATAATTATGAATAAAGGGTGCGAGAGCTCGCTATTAAGACTGTCGATCTCAAAAGGCCAACACCAACATTAATACAGGATACAGGGACTCCAATTATTATTATTTTAAATTTCGATGAATTAATTGATTTTACATCGATGTATTTTTATAAAAATATTTCGGTTTTTTTTAAAGCTAATGAAGTTTGTTAAAATCACGCGAATCCGCAATTTTTTTTTTTTTTGTAGGAGTTGAAAGTCATAATATATTTAATTTTAGTCTTGATTATTTAATATAAAGGTTTCTCATAATTTGATTTAACTGTAAATAATTTAAAAAAAAGTTCAACGTAAAACCATATTAGTTTTTTATGAACTTTTGAAAATCAAATGTTGATTTTGTTGTGTATTTGAATAATTCAATAGTATTTTATTACGAATAACGATTTTTCATTAAATACATTTTATTTTATTTTGTTGAATTAAAAAATAAATTATCCCTAGAAAATAGAAATTTAAAACATGTCACTATTGCATAAATTATTATTTTTTAAGTCGTTTTCGATAAAGGTCAATACTTTTTTCTCGGAAATAAAGCTTGAAAATTAAATTTATTATAATGTTCTTTTAAACTATAATTTAAAAATACTGAGAATTTGAGAAATTTTATTTTAATTACATATTCATTTTTAATTTTTAACGAAATTAGATAATTTAAATATTAAAGATAACGATTTTTCCATTCACAAATAAAGTTATATAGTTACAAATTATAAAAATATTAAACTTGACTTAAAAATGTTCATCGTTTGGTATGCATTTTATTATTATTATTATTATTATTATTATTATTATTTATACACTACATAATTTTCAAAATATTTATATTAATTAAATAGCTAGTTATATCAATTTACTTATTCACACAATTATTAAAATTTAGACTTAAATTACAATAGTTTATAATAATTAAATAATGTAACACGATGTTTTTGTCAAAAATTAATTCAGTTAAATTTTAAACTTATAATATTAGACACATTTTAAAACTAAATAAAAAATCTATAACTTAGTATATATGTTACTATATTGTTAGCTGTTTGATAACTATCTTAAATAATAGTGTGCTACAAAATTGTAGTAATGTTAAGTTATTAGTTATCATCTTGTATAGAGATATGAATAGCTATTAATAAAGAAAAAATAAATATTTCAGTAATCAATGATAACTATTACTAATATTTCATAAGTGATAAGTTATAACCTATTAAAATCATTAAAAAGGTTATTCCTGTACCAAGACTATTAACGCTAATAAGACTAATTAGTAATATTTGATTATTATATTAGGATACGTAAAAAAATAAATTAAAAATATTTTACATGGTTTAATTGAAATATTTCAAAAGATGTTTTCTTATGAAATATTTTAAATTAAATACCCCTGTTATACGTGTTGAAATTGAAAATCTGGAACTTATCTAAAAAACGGTCATGTGGAAGGTCCCGGCAACGATTGCTGGACATGGCAGTAAAAGACATCAGTGATTTATTATGAATCTAAAAGATTGGCCGATTTCGTTGAATGGGAAAACTGAAGAAGATTAGTTGAAACTGCTAAGGTCCTGAAAAGCTTTTAAATTAAAAAAAAAAATGAAAATAAATACATAAAATCGTACAATGAACGTGTTGCTAAATTTGTATCTACATCTAACTTATTTACCACGAATAGTTAAATAGCAAAATACACCTTATTGATAATAAAAACCCAGCTGTTTTGAAAAGAAAAGGCAATTATTTTCAAATCAAAACACTCCTTCTAATTATAATTACATATATATTATTGGATAAAGTTATTTTTATGTTCCTATGTCAACAATACAATGCTGGAAATTTTTTTTGCTCATTACTTAACTGAGTTATACATTTGATGAACAAATATTTGAACAAAGTTTTAATACTTTTATCTCGTCATACTGAAATGACAGTTTTTTCTGTAATGAACTTACACAGTTCAGAGAGTTTTTGAAACTATGTAATCCATTTTTCCATGCAACTAAAGCAAGTACCAAGTAACGTATGTATTATAAATGATTAAATTAGTTTCAACATCAATTGTTTGATGAAGTTTTTCCAAGCAACAACATGAATAAATGTAATTATCCCGTTATCAAACTAGTAAGTTATACTCAGTTGAGAGAGTGCTTTAAAAAATCGACATGAGTTATTAAAAATAAGTTATATATCAGATCAAAAAATGTAAGTATTAAAATTTTTGTTCAAAGACAACTTCTATATACATTATACTTCTATTAGTAATCAAATAGAATATTTAAAATATACTAACTTTTAGATATAATTTCATTATGGGTTTTTGTAATGTATGTTCGTGTATTACATATGAATTCAATGATGTATTATTAAAGACGAATAATGACTTTGAACGGAGACCATCTTAGTGTCTGTAAATAAGGACATTTATAACGTATTTATATTACATTAAGTAATTTATTTTTTAAGTTTTAAACCAGTATAATAATATGATAGTTTAAACTATTTTATTTCTAAAACATAGCAAATATTAAGTTATTATTATTGTATATATTAAAACATCATATCACACATTATTAAGAACTATTGTACGTAAATTTAATATCGTCAAAGATCATTTAAAATTGTATTTATTTTTTTTTCCCGCAAGGAGTTAAGTACAGTAGTTTAACAGGAATATCATTGCATAATATTTTTATGATAAAAGATAAATAAATATAATATAATTAATATTATATTATTTATTTATTACATAATATTTCAATTTAGATACAATATCACAATTTAAGTTTAAATTGACAAGTTCATTTCAATATGACTTATGCAAGCGGTGTATTTGACCATTATTTACATAGTTTCTAGTACTGGGGAAAACATAGAAACTTAATATATTTCTAGAATTAAATATAGGGACTTTAAAAAACTCTTTGTGATAAAAACTCAGGACAATCTATCACTGTTTAATAATAAGTTTACATAAGCTTATCACAAAACTAATATATATATTATGCTCTACATTTTTTGGGAGAAGACGTCATTTAAACAGTGAATATATTTAGAAAATTAATTTTTTTTTCATATACATATAAAATATATTTAAAATTAAACAAATTTATAAACTAAAATGACTTAAAGTGATAATGAAATTGTATCTTTATAATATTAAGTAAATTTAATGATCGAAATTATTTAATCAGACAAAAATAAATATAGTGACATTAAAATTGTCGTAATATAAAATGAAATCTAAATCAACTGAATGCAAAATCAGAAAAGCATTTTTTCATTGTTCCAATAATGGAACTGTTAATTTTGAACACGCGATTGTATTTGTGACACGAGTCAAAACGGAACTTTATTATTTTATTGTGACTCATAATACATAATTGGTACCCATGCTGCATTGTTCTCGATATAATTTAAAGCATATATAAATCTAACCAACTTGATATAAAATCACTGTATTCAAATAGATATATAGTTGACAAAAATTAAGCAAATTGTAGTTCTATATGAAATAACCAAAAATATTTGAACTATAATAGTTATGTATAATACTCATCATTATAGTATATATGCCTAATACATTTTTGCGTATTGACAAAAAAAGTTTTATTTAATTTTATAATTTTTTGATTTGTATTAGATAATATTTATAATTTTTTAGATTTTATAATAACAGGGAAAATAAAAGGTAATGTGAAAATATTAACGAAACATTGGTAATTTTACCAAATTTTTGTTGTTTTTTTTTTGTAATTAAAAAATGATTAACTAATTATAACATTAACTAAATACTTGGAATGTTAATAGGTATATTTTTAAGCTTTATAATGACATTGGAAATTGTTAATTTTGCTTGATATTAAGAAAATATTAACTGAATAAACTTAAAACATTCCATTATTACTTTTTTTTAATAATAATAATAATTTTTATTACAACTATAGAATATATACATTATTTCACAAGATTTTTATTTCTTTGGAAAATTAATAATTTTAATGAAGACTATTTTAATTAGCTAAAAATTTATAATTTTCAATGTTAATAGCTATTTGGCTTGACATTTAAACATAAAATTCTTTGCAAGTTACTTTAATAAAAACTTAAAAACACTGTAAATGTTTATTGTATGTTTTTTTTTTTAGATATTTGGAGTTCAATTTTCAATGGAATTGGATATTAAAAAAAAAAAAAACTATTTTTTCCGTATTCCATTGAAATTATTTTGTAAAAATTCAAAAAATATCAATCGTATTCCCTATTGAAACTTTTTGTCAATACCTACATACCTATACTTTTATTTTTTGTAAACAATAACATTTTAAAATATTCAGATTAATTTAAAACATTTTATACCATGAAATAATTATTTATGCAGTTCTGCGATACGATGATATCTATTATTTATAAATTAATCACAACACTGTATTATTATTTATTATAATTATAATTATTATTATTATTATTATAAAATATCTACAATGTCAATAAAAAAAAATAATTTAGCGGTTAAGCCGTTTAATTATTAGAAAAATTAATAACTTGAAAACTATTAGTGATTTACCTTGTAATACTAATATTAGTAACTATAAATTATAGTTGTTCTAAATAAGTTGTAAAATATTCTTATTTATTTTTTATATTATTGAATTCAAATTTTAACATATTAGTTATTACAGTGAACTATTCAATGGAAAAGTTAATTAAACTCTTGCAGCTGCAAAAATAATATTCCATGTTCAAATATAATTATAACATATTATACAATATTTAAATATGCGTTTGATTTACCGTTGTTATTTTCAAGCATTTTTGAAAAAAAAAAACTGTTGAACATGAACGGTGGAGTAATTGTAGATTTTAAACCAGGATATTTCATCATTTAACAAAGAGCTAATATCCGTTTATGGAGGATTTTTTTTTTATCGCCATTTGATCTTGTATAGTATTTTTGGCTGCTGGTAAATGTTGTTAAATTAGATGATATAATTCAAATATTGTTTGAGGCTATCTTACTTTGTATGAAGATTTACAATACAGACAATAAAGCTTAAGTGTGATTTTGCGATATTTTTTAGGATTTTATAGTCTCGGTAATTGGATAGGTTAGGTTAGATTATCCTAACCTTGAAAAAAAAACGTAAGTAGACATCTTGTGGTTTAATGTATAAGGATGATTCGTGGCTTTTCCCAGAACGTATGGCGCATGGCTTCCAATTACAATTGGCAACTACCAGTGTGTTTGTTATCCTGAAATATTTGACATTGAATAATTTAGTAACGGTATGTATAGTGCGGTTATTCTACCTTAACGATAGATGAAAAATGGACGTGATATTTAAAAAAATGGCTTTACAGTTTTTTATTTTAATAAATCAACGAATGAGAGCAATTTTCGTTTGTCGTTGTAATGCGAAGTGTGTTAACAACTTGTATTCAGTATGTTAATTATTAGAGTCTTCGGGTTCTAAAGCTGATTTTATTTTCTCACAAGGCATTGATGAACGGAGGTTATTAGGATATGACCTGAAAAATTGTTTCTTTTTTCTGATAACTTTAAAATTGTTCGTTGCATGTTCGCACTGAGGAAATCAATTATCATGAATTAGTATTCATCCGAAGTATTTGCTTGGATTTTCAAGATTTTTATTTTTATTTTTACAAAATTAACTATGATAAGTAATTTTGTGAGGAATAAGACCATTATTATGACTTATGCGATTTGAGTAGCAAATTGTAATTCAAGTTTTCGTTATACATTCACGAATATTTTTGATTGGATCGATTTTTTTCTAAGCTCATTAAAATCTTTAGTATCTACTGCCTTTGTATTTAATTTTTCACCGTCTACGTTATTTGAGTTATCTGAGTTAATTATATTATGGATCAGGTTAATATTATTAATATCATTTATTCGAATAAGCGACCACAGGAAATCGATTTTACGTTGTTGACAAAGTTTGTGGACATTATCTGATAATTTGTTATTAGATGGAATTCCGGGGAACGTCTCCTGCAGAGTGTTTAATTGATTTAATTTGCACTATTAAACCAACTTGCTTGATCTACGTTGTTATATGCATAGCTGAGAAGACTGTGGCATATTTTTTGATCCGGAGTCGGTGGTGGTTTTGTTTGTGCTGGGTGGCATTGCAAATTGCGATAACTATGCGCAGAGAGGATATAATCTAATTTAATGCAGATAAGGCACAACGTAGACGTGAGTGCTTGCATAATACTGCAGATTAGTTTGTTACACAAAGTCTTTTTTCTTTGAGATTTTGCAATCTTGGAGCTTCATATTTTTATTCTTTTAAAAATTAGGTATGTGATGACAACAGTAAAAATATATTTAATATAATTAATTTTAAACGTGAAAACGTTTAGATAATTTATGCTAGTGATTAACACTATGAATAATAAACACCATTGAAAAAACGCAGGCAATTTTTCGGAATTTTACATAAAAATTATAATTTTTAGACAATTTGTAATAACTAGAGTTATATACTAAACATGTAAATTCTATAAAATAATGTTTTTATACTGTAAAAATGTATTTTGTACTTAAGAGCTACATGTTCAATTACAGGATGGGTTTAAGACATATTGTTGTGCTATAAAATTTAATTAGAAATCTGCAATGGTTAATCCATTAGATTCAAAAACGGATTTCGGCAGAGCTCAAGTTAAAATTACACCTCATGAAATTGTGTCTTTTGTGATATTTTTCGTTCTACATATGTACACAACAAGAAATAGTATTGAGAAAATCGAAAACCGTAAAAAGTAAGTAAATAGTAAGTAAGGTATCAACTAAACTCAATTTCAAATTATTTCAATCGATCTTATAAGGTCACATGAAACCTTTTTAAACATTTCTACCCAAACAAGTGTTGATTGGTTAATATTACATAATATAAAATTGAGAAACATTTTTATCGAAGTATTATACTATCCGTAGTTTAAAAATATAATCACTAATTAGTTTATCACTAGATGTTATATACTAGATGCAATACCTGCAGACATTTTGCATGTGATTTGTATTTTTAGTGAAATAAATTTTAAGTTATATGATTGAAAATAACTATATCATATTACATTATATATTTATACCTACAATCGAATACCAAAACTCAAAGTTCTAGAAATAAGTAAATAATTTAAACTATCAACAGTTTTGCGTTTATTCGACTCATAATCAAAATACAATTATTTTATTATTATAAAATACATAGTTATATAAATTCATCAGTTATAAAAGGTTTCATTTCTTTATGTTATTATATTTCCGGTGTATATCGATTTATTTGTTTAAATTAAATAATAGTGTAGACAATAGAGATTTTTTTTTACTTTGATTTTTCAACAGTGAGATATATTTTATCTTTGTAGTTTCAGAGTTAATATTTTCCGTTTTGTTTGGAAAACAATTATAAAAAAAATTGGATATCGTGAGACAAAATTAAATTTCAACATTTAATTTGACATAACCTTAGAACCTTAACCATAATTTGTTTTCTAATATGATATTATTGTTTGTTGCTTACATATTTTCATGTATACGAGTATGTTTACATATATATTGTCGCACATAAAGAAACTCTATATTCGCTTTCAATAAGCTGGAACTCAAAACAAAATAATTTAATAAACAAGCTTGAAAAAAATCTAACGTTACTTTCCGAAGATGAAAGCGTATAAATTGGGTCAAGTGATTATTTCTTTGGATATCGTTGACACAGAATTTGGTTTAAATTCGTTGGCTGTCAGACGGTCGCCAAACGACATAGTTTTTGTGCATAAGTTAATTAATGGTAAATTATCCTGTCCGAAGTTCCTAAAGAAAATACAATTTAAAATTCCGACTTTGACTCGAGAAATAATTGTCTTTCCTTAGAACCACAGTGTTCAACAAATATAATTAAATACATTCCGTAGTACCGCCTTTTAGATGCTTAAAATAATGCACCCAATTTTGACTACTTATCTGATTCGTATCTTTAAATTAACAAATATACTAATGATTATTAATTCATTAATTTAACTATAATTTTATACTAATAGTAAGTCCTTTATTATAATTTTATGTATTTTAATTCTATTTTAATTTCTTTTTTTCAGTAAAGCCATACCTGTTAATTGCCTTTTTGTGCTGTTAAAAATTATAAATAAAATGTATGTTTGAGATTTAGGTCTTTGTGGTTTGAAATATTAAAAATAAATGTATTTGAAGATATTGACTATACTTTACACTGGATAAAGTTATAGTCTTAAATTATAGGTATTGGTTGTATATTTTTATTTGGATTTGGTTTTGGTATTGACTCATTTTTCGGAACCTAAAATTTTCAGTAAACAAAAACAATTTTAACTTGAATATACCCTTTAAATTAGTAAAATCATTTAAAATTAAGTATATTAGCCTGCTACTTGAACGATATTCATGATTGACACGCAATAATCAAATATTTTTCGTAAACCGAGAACATTTTAAAAATACCTTCAATGACTCATTTATTACATTTTAACATAATATGTAGAACATTCAACTTCAACTATGTATCGTTTATTTCAAAAAATGCATATGCCAAGTTTCTAAATTAAAAATAAAATTGCTTTACGCCCTTTAAGGTAGTCTTTTACTTCGCATTTAAAATTTTAATTAGTTATATTATGTGAATGGGAGATTTTTTGTTGTCATATACGTTAAAATTTATAAACGAGTTTATTTTATAATTTCAATTAATCGTTGTGCTTATATTTTTTGAATTCCTATATAAATAAATAATAATAATTATTATTTGTATTATATTTGCTACCCACTATACTTACTTAAATTCTCATATATCTATGGAACGGTTTGTACCGACAATTGTTGAGCCACGTATTCTTATATTCATCAATCGTCATTGTCAAGTCTACTTTAATCCGAATTTATATATTTTTTTCCACTTTAAAAATATCTAACGATAAACATTAATGTCTCGAATGGAACTATTTTAGAAGGTAACCCGCATAGTTTTTTCGCTTATTAACCATTCTAAATAATCTAACTGCTATAACATTTAATTATATAATATCATGCAGTATAATATTTCTCAATGATTACATTGGTCAGCTAGTGAAACGATTTTTCACCAAAGATAATCGAGTTTTTTTATTAAATATATTAAATGCAATGATTTAAACAATGTTAAAAATTTTATGTACTAATAATAAATAATAATAATAAAGACACGTGTTAAACACACATTACAATAATAATTATTGTCGAGAGCTTACCTAACCACCAGACTATTCATTAATTGTGTGCGTGACCGATCCAACATATTTTGATGATAGCGATTACAAGGATAATACTATATTTTATTATATTTTGTTACCAAAGTTTATAACTAACTGATACTATTATTTTTTTCATAAAAATCCGTCCGTCCGAATAATAACTTAACAGTTATTTACAGCATTAGATCTAATTTAGATGTATAATAAAACTTTTTTTACACTAATTTTATTTTAGAGTTTATATAGTTTGAAATTCTATTTGAGTATTTTTTCAATTTTTTTTATTTATTTATGATTATAATGTTTTTCATTTGTATCTAACTTAAAAACTAGTAAAATTACTAAAGTCTCCTTCACTATCTACCTTACTTCTCCTTATATACCAATAATTTCAATAAGGACTATAATACTTTAACAAACACACTGCACCATATTTGTACTATTAGATCCATACAATTGTTTTTGCATAAATATTTACAAATATTGTGACGGGAAAATAAAATGAAAAAAATAATACAGGTACCTAATGTATAATAGCATGGGATTGAGCGTTGTAGACTAGTGCACAACGTTATTGGTATAAATCGTTATAAAACAGTTGGAATATATTTATTTATGTGACAATAAATTTACCTTGGATGTAAAAATGTAATAGATTATATGCAGAAGGTAAAGTGGTGCATAGTATCTTAATTATTCCAAAGCTGGACTATGTGGTGGGAGGAATTTTTTTTTCAATAAAACGCTAGATGCGGACTTTGGAACTCTACGCTTACTACCCTTGAGTTTTTATTTTGAGCAATAGTATTATATTCGATCAAATTTAATGTTAATTCGAAAATTTTATCACTATAGATAAAAAAAAATTCAAGGCACACACCAAACGGATGCGGGCAGTGGGCGGCGATGAATAGATCCACCAATAACCCTCCTCCTCTCCAAGGAATATGCTACTGCTTATATTATAAACAAGGACACACTAAAGGCTTATCGGGTATAATATATTGCGATTTACAAACAAATCACCTACTGAGTCTAGTATTGTAAATGCGAAATATAATATTATTAAATATACGTTACTCGAGGCCTACAGGATACAATGCGTATGAAAAATATGATATCATCCAATACAACAAATATTCAAATTTCTTATCTCACATTAAAAAACAAAAAAAAACTATAATAATAGTATAACATTATGCGGGTCTATTGATATTTGCTACAGTATTAGATATATAATATATATTATGTAGAAAATTCGCGCACAGAAGTGTTTAAAAATAAAAAAATAACGTTCTTTTGTATCAACTGACGAAATATCATTTCACACAATTTCTGCGCGTGTATATTATGACCTAACAAACGCGTATTTATTATTGTTATACATTATTTAGTTTATTTTCGTACTATTGTCCTTCACTCCTTCATAATGGAATGATTTATATCGTTCACTTTATATAATAATATTAGCCGAAAAACTAATATCGATACACGCGTGCTATAAAAAGTCGCTTAAAGCGAATACATTATAATACAAATATGAGTTGAGAAGGCGTTCGTGAATAGGTTCCAAATGTATTATTCTATTCTTATTTCTTATTTTCTGATTCTTATATTTTCCGAGTAAGCAACGAATGTGCGTATAATTGTGTAGACAGATAATATAATATATATTATATATATAAAAAAAACTTACGATGCGGTCCACGATAAGTCGATAAGATTCACACGCGTATCACGATAGCGTATTTCGTCAAATTATTCATTTGTAATAATATTTACAGAATGATAAAAAAACACAAAAAAAATTGCTCTATGATTTTTCTGCTTATTGTAAAATTGTTTTATGTTTAAGGTTTCTATTTTTATTTTTATTTTTAAATAAATGTTTCACAATATTTAATTTTATTGGCGTGTCTTTAAAGTATAAAATGATCCATAATAGTGGTGTTCCACATTTTTCTAAGTTTAACTGCATACATTAACTACATGTACAAAATAAACGATTGCAATTGATCGGATTTTACCTCCTATATATAATAACCATCACTCTGTATACGGTTTAATTGACATGCGATTGTATCAAGCACGTGTGTGTAATAAATATTATGAAACATACGTTGTTATATATTGAATTCGCTGAATACGCGAAAAATCGAACCTACAATTCAGGTGTCATTTATACTCGCCAGATATCCAAAAAACTTAAACTATGCTTTTTTTTATGAATGTTTTTTATAAATTTATACGTCAGAACTGTGATTATATTAATTAATTTACATAAATTAGCTTTCTATTCCTATTATAATCGCATTTAGTATAGGCATTTTGGAGTTTTAAGTTCGACTTAGTAGTCTTAATAAAAAGGCACCGTCATTACCAATTTGAAGTTAGTGCTTCGATATTACGAGTGTATAGTTAGTGTGTCATTTTATGAACTTTTGACTGTCGGTTAGACAGCTATTTAATTACATACATACACGCGTATAATTTATTCGTACCTCAATTACCGCATCGTCTTCACTTAGACTCTTGACAAAGAAAACTACACGCATCCTTCCACCGGAGAAAACTTGCAAAGTGTTCATAATGTTTTACAGGTAAATGGTCTAGGTGTAACACGTTTATATATAATATTATTTAAACTATAGCGGTTAGGTAAATCGAATTATAAAAAGCTAGCGTGTATGCGTGATATCCGTGGAAAAGGTCTCTAATGAGACGATGGACACATTTTAAAAAGCCGTTTCTGTTAGGTGTGAGTGTGTAAAAAGACATGACCAACTTCATTATATACTATCAATATTAGCTGTATTGCATAGGTAGGTATAATGAGTCCTGTTTCGCATTGCATGGTTGCGTTGCATTTCTCGGGTCATACATTTGATACGTATAACTTATAGGATGATATTCGTATATTACGTAGGTACGAATAACGTCCCCGACATAATAATTGTGGTAAGTGACATACGAATTGTGTATCAGGTTTTCTATAAGACTGTACCAATCAATTGTGTCCCCATTATCTGATATCAGTATAAATAACTATAGAAATTAATAAGCGACATAAGTATTATGACTATTATTAATCGAATAATACTTTGAAACGTACGAAATAAATGTATGCGGTTAATAATATGTGTTTCGATTGTGCGTCGCTGTTTTGTTTTCAAAAATTATTAAAAAATAATGCACGCGTTGGATGTAGTGCAAAAAAACACGCTAATCATACATTAAGTTAAATGATAAAAATGAAATATTAAACGTGCTAGTGACAATACAAAAATTAAGCAATAATTTATAACACAGGGCAATAGACAATCTCTATGATAAGCCTTCATAGGGAATTATGAAATGACGTATAAACATCGATATCGGACGTAATAAAATTAGTATAGTCACTTAAATTTCATCTGACGCATAGTTAATGTAGTTATTATATTATTATCAGTACGCGAATCGTATGAAAGAGGGATCCTTTTCTTATCTAACCTAACCGGGACGCAATTCGTTTTATGCGAAACCCGAAACCCGATTAAATGATTCAAATGCAAAACCCTGGAAAAATATTACATTATAATATAAACAAAAAGAAAACAAAAGGTGGACAAGTGGGTCCGCTCTGGTATAGAGTAGATGTCGAATGGGTCACTGTGATGGATCTGTTAAATTTGAATTCAATGATTTATCATCGTATACGACAAACATTTCTGAGATCACCTGATATAAGTGTATTTCAGTAGTTATATATATTTATGTATATTATCTCTCTCAAAACAGCGATTTTTTTTTTTTGTAGAATAATGTAAAAATAAAACTAAGGACATCATATACCACCAATCGATTTTTAAACCACTTTTGACTATTTTACTATACATATTATTACACTCAATCATCATCTGAATGTCATAATATTAGATATACGTTCAATTGTAAAAATATTTTTTGCAGGTTAAAAACAGTCCGGCGACGGTGAGATGGTATTTTATAGGTAGGAGGCGATATTGTTTAGGAAACTCGTATTACCTCGTATAATAATGGCTCTGCACTGATTGTATGTATATATATATATATATATATATAAAGTGTACACAATAACGATATTAATAACGTATTTTGTTTGAAAAATACAAAAGGTTGTCAATACTGCCACGAAAAAGTATCAAATGTTAACAAAGCCGTTAAGGCGCCATCGTGCACTTATCGCATTGTTATAATAATATGAGTGTATATTACTGCGGGGGTGTATTTTTATGGTTGGAGTAGAGGAGGCGAGAGGTCATAGACGTTATATAGTACACGCGGAAGTAACGGAGCCTCAATGAAATATTTTATCCGGTATCGTACTTCTGAGTTCTGGTTGAAGTTTCTCTGAAATATCATATTTATTAATAACTATTATATAATACGGTAAAATAGATGAAAATCAGCCATGACATAGATATTTTTATACATTCAATTATTTTTCGTATCTAATTTATGAAATTATTGGTTGGGCCAAGAAAAAATATACAAATATTGTAAAAATTTTATTTTTTAAACATTTTAGATTTTAGATCTAATACAAAATTATTAAGAAGTTTCATTTCTTTATTTTGGGAGGGGATGACTATAGAGAGTTATTCAAACGCTTCATACAGCTCAATTGTTAAGCAATGGATTTTTTTTTCTGAAACGTCCTAATATACTAAAACATGGTTATGAAGAAAGTTACAGCGACAAATTATATAAAATGTACTACGTCATGAATTCTATATACCCAATTCGAGCAATCTTTCAGAAACATTTTCTTATTTGTTTTCGACGGAATAGTGGGAAGTGACCCCAAAGCAGCTCTCAAAGTAAACTTATAGCCAAGCACTATTGCCTCATCCCATAATGGTCATTTTTTCTACAGTGACGATTCACTCATACATTTATTGATTTTCTCATATACTTAGTATAAAAGTATTACATATTACAATGTATTGTAGAGGTGCACCGATAATGTATAACACTATCGACCGACACGCGGTTGAGGATCTTTTGTTATAAGACTAATCTTATACTCCATTAAATGTTTATTTAACGTAATGTTTTCTAACTATATCATTTTTTATGTAACATGAGCACGTACCAACGGGAGATAGAAATAAAAATCATTTATGTGTTTCAAGTATGCACTTATCAAGTGAATGTCGAACGGACGTGTTACACCAGAACTTAGTGAGTTTATGTATATGCTTATATATATATATATATATAAAATGTTGGCTGCTGCAATGCTGTTATACTGCTGCTGACAATGTGAAAACTTAAAGCGACGGATCCAGACGATAATATAATTACAATTATTGCGGCGTGCTTAAATGTACATAATATTATAGGCGGTGTTGTCATATGAACGTTATCAAACACGCTTAAGTAAATAAGTAAATAATAAAAAGACTGAAGCGTTCATTAAATAAAAACCGGGGAAGTCGCTTTATTATACAGTATGTGCCGAATGTCCCTTATTATCTAGGAATAAACAAATGGTAAATTATCATTGTATACGTAAAACGATTAGGACTGAAGACTGTCAGCATGTGTATTTTTTAAGGGCGCTTTATCATGTTGTATTAATATTTTTATTAATAAATTAAATTGAACCATTTTTTTCCAAAAACTAATCCTACATGTTATAAAAAATTATTTCATGTTATAATATTACAGATAGTTGTTATTAACTTACAACTTGTAAGTAACTAAGCTTATAAGTTATAAGTCAATACCAACGTACCGTAGAATGGAATTAATATATTCGTGGTATAAATAACTTAAAATTAATCTAAGTATTTTGATGATTAAATTCCTTTGTGCATATAGAATGTAATAATATATTTAATAAAAAAAAAATCAAGTACTCAAAATAAATAGTTTTTGAATTACAAAAAAATATTAATAATTGTTACAGAATATAAATAATAATTATACATTTGATATCCAATGATGTCTGCTCAATTATTTTTAAATTTTAGTTAGAACAACATATGAAAACTCTTGAGTTACATTTTCAAACTTTTCGACAGAACTAATTATTATATTTTTGATAAAAATTTTAAATGTATGATACATTTATCAGGATCTTTATTTATTTTATTTAAAGCTAAAGCAACAAAATTTTTTTTTTTTGAATTTTTAAAACAAAATATTTTGCAAAAATATATTCGACATTTTAAACATTTTTATAAAAATTTAAATTTCAACCTTTTATAGAAAAAAAAAAATGTGTACTAATAATATATTTTTAATATTTTTAGGTTACCTAGTACTAATGTATTAAACCTTATGATAGTTGAGCATAAAGATTTTAATCAAGATTTTAGAATCAACTAAAAATATTCTAAAATGTAATTATTAAGTGACTATAAATAGCTAACAATTAGTCAAATAATTTTGAAAAATTTTTAATAGAAAAAGATTGTTTAAGTAATGAGAAGTGGAATTTATTAAGTTTATATAGATTAATTATTTATTCGAGTTAATATTTTTTGAGTAATTAGCATTTAACAAAAATAATGTTTTAAGATAAATTGCTTTTACCTACTTATACATTTGAACATCCAATGTAGATTTACGCCTAATTATTTTTAAATTCCAATAAAAACAACTTATGAAGCAATTGGTATTACGTTATTTATTTAAAAAAAAAAAAAACTAAAATAGTCAAAAATTTAAAATATCCAAGAAAAGCGCTAGTATAAAATATATTTTATGAAAATGTTAAATATTTTTAGTTATACAACTATAATAATAATTTGAACGAAATCAATTTTGTTGTATAATCAGTAAAAATATTAAAATTAATATTTTTAAATTATTTATCTGTATAATAATCAATTATAATCTTTATTTCTTATAAAATTGTAAGGTGTTTTTTACGACCACATTGACCGAGAAAACTACTGAACCGATTTGGCTGAATTTTTTACTGTTAAACCTGATAGTCTGTTGAAGGTTTTAGTACCACTATTGTTAATAAAAAAATAAAATAAATTAAGAAAAATGGGAATTTTTATGTATATCCAATATTATTATTAAAATTATTGTTTTTAACTATGTTTACCATTTTTTAAACACTTATGTTGTTAAAATTATATGGAATGAAATTTAAAAGTATCTAAATTAATTTAAAGATATTATCTATCTATTGATACCATACATTTATACACACTGTTTTATGGTAGATTTAATTAACTCAAAAGCCAATAATTAAGTTCTTAAAAAATTTTAAAAAAAAACTAATTTTTGGGCCACTTTGCGAGGTCCGTAAGAACTGGCCTTTTTTATGTTCTCATTTTGTGACAACACAATTTTCCATTTTTTTTTTTACACAGTTATTCCAAATACCCTTGAATGTCACCACATTACCTGGTTTTTAATTTTTTTTGTCTAGAGAGGGTGTATTGTTTTTAAATGTTTCAATTTTCTAACGACAGTATTTAACATTTTTCCAATTTGTTTTCAAAAAGGTTATACCAAATACTTAATATCATTAGAAAAATTTCAATACGTTTTCATTAACCATTTTTCATATTTTCCGATTACATTATTAAACGATAAAATTTGAATAAAAACTTCTATATATCATTATAACATTGTCCGAAGGCAAAATAAACAACCAATCACGGACGAAGCCGTGACAGGTTGGCTATCTAAATATAAAATTGAAATAAATATTAATTTGTTGATTAAAAAGAAAAAACTAAAAACTTATAATATGTTTAATATTGTATAAATATAGGCTATATATATATATTATATATATATATATGATATTAGGTTATAACTGTCTTTAAGTTTAACTAATTCATTTTAGTCAAAACAATTCTACATAATATATCATAATTTTAAGTTGCAGATCATACGTGGAATTACCTATTATTTTTTAAGCAGTAGTGACTAGTGATGAGGTATTTATATCTCGCGCAAGTGCATTACATATTTTGTTAAATAAACAGCTTACAAGTAAAAATAGAATACATATTGTATTATAATGTTTTTATATTTTTTTGAATAAAAACAGAAAATCTTTAATTTAAGGAATTATTTCTCTTTTAATATATAAAAAAAAAAAATACTTAATAAGTAAATGGTGAAATTGTTCAGAGACTAAAGGAGTAACCCATCAATCACTCTGGTATTCATTTTTATTTTCCTATTAATGTATACATAGTATGTATTGATTTGTATTTAAAATAGCAAACTATTTATGCAACTACTTGTGTATATTGGGGTAGATAAACTCCTATTATTCCCTGCCCTTTAATAAGCGCTATTGATATAATAATATGCATGGGTGCTAATGAATAAATAACATACATACCTACCTTATCTACGAGTAAAACACATTGACAGTGTATAATATATTATAATATTATGTACGAATAAACAGATAAACAGTTGTGTCAACACGGAGGAGTAAGACGTATGAAGTATTATTATTATAATATGTCTGTCGTAGGGACGACCAGCGTGAAAAATTGGTTCGATCGGGAGAACAGCCCACAGATTGCGAGCAAACCATGCAGAGGATTAAAAACAATTTCGTATGTGCGTCTACATGTCCCGCCGTCCCGCGATAGAATTGGGAACGATACACTAATTAAAATGACATTTAGAATAGCATTATACCATCTGTCTGCGCGTGTCGAATAGGCGCCCGGAAGACGGTACACAGGTACTTAAAAGTGAAAGCTTCTAGGTAAATACACCTGTAATAACAAACAACCTTATTGCTAACACAATATGTAACACCATAATAATAATACAGTAATCGGATACATTTATACATGCTGCAGCAGACACAAGGAGACTCGCGGGCAAAGGGTTCAAACGCGCGTCTCCGCGAATAGTTCAAAATTTCAGAGCGTTTTACATTTTATGATAATAATAATATACTATGTTGTGCGCACATCCATGCATACCGTAATAACAACATCACAGTTTGTATTACTATACCTAGGTGTGTCGCACGCGGGAATAAACAGTAAGTTGTTTACAAAATATACCGCCGTCTTTGTGTTATTAAAGACCGTGCAGGTATGGTATGAGCTAGGTGTATACTTATGAAAAACAAATGAGAATGTTTACTTTTGTGCAATAATCGTGTAAAAATAATACATACACTGACGTTGAAAATTCCTCTTGCCAACAATTTCTAGATTTTAAATCTAGGTATAATTTGTATACATTGATTTTTTTCAATATATTTTTTTATTTTTTTCTGATTAAGGTATATTTAAATCTACTAAAATATTTAAAAATATTTACCTAATGATCTAAATTAAAAATTATTATTGAATGTTTAAAATAAAAAAATACACACACACACACATATATAATATATATATATAAATTATCAATTATATTATTATCAGACATTCAGTAAAAACTAAAAAGATTAAATTGACCAATAATTGATCAAACAAAACAAACACAACTTGGATATTTGATGTACTCGTACGAATAAAGAGAAAATATTATGAAATCTTTACTACTTATCTGTTAAAAAAAAAAAAGATCATGTAGATGTACTATTATAAATATCTTATAGTAATGTGACAAAATAAAATTTATTTTGATTTTAATTTGTTGTTGTATCGCTTAAATATTTTTCAATTTAAACGAAAATTCATATTTTGTAATTATTAATAACAGTAGGATTCCATTAAACGAATAATATTTGATAGACATCGTAATCTCCATGCATCTCTGCCATAGTCTTAATATCTTGTTAATTTTTCCAATTATTATTGTTTCCATGTTTCGTACTCGTTTGCATCACATGTTACACGGCAATATAAATAAATTCTAATCGGTTATAAACAGAAAATTTTAGTAATGACGTCATTCTGAGAAAAACAAATACCAGTCGGTTGTTTATATAATATAAAACGTCTGACTCTGTTAACATTTCATCAGCGCACTTATTACTTAACTCGAAAAAAAAAAAAACGCGAGATAATACGCATGTACCGACGACGTTTATGGCGGAATTAATAACATTAATATGAACGATCTTACGTCCTGCAGTCAAAGGACGCGTGCGGGAAAGATACAAAAATATCCGCGTAACGTATGCAATGAATCGTTCTTCAAATGCGACCATTTAAAGTCACGTCAGCCGACGCACATGGGTGAAAAGCCGTACATGTAGTGACGCGTGCGAAAGAAGGTTCTGCGATAACAGCGCAATCTCACTAAATATTAGAGGATACGCGCGGGCACGAAATTGTATCCGTGTGAAATACGTGGAATGTTGTTTGCCAACAATAATAATTATTATTCACTGTCGTAACGCCTGTGGAGACACGCTAGTGACATAAGTCATTTGCTACATAATTCGGCAATCAGACGGTACACGGGCGGACGTACATGAATTAACAGAGGTTATACTTGTGTTGTGAAATCGCTGCTTGTCTGATAATTCGTTCGTGCAATAGGTTCTCAATAATAAATAATAAATTACTGATCGATTTTTAATGTCTGTAACAACTTTGTTATTATTTTTTTTTTTTTTTTAATTTTCCATTTGAATTGATTATTATTACATCCGTAATAAATTGTGTTTAAAATACACTGTCAAATTGATAGAAGCCTCGAGCCGCCATTCGTTGTCTAAAACTTCAATTTTTCTATATTAATATATTTTATAACTAATTATTGAAATTTTTCCCACTTTCAAAACAATTGCTAAAATATTTCGTACATGCCCTACACAATTGAAACAGAAAATATGTCTTTTGTAATTTGACGAATAAAAGCTGCTTTTACGACCATTATTGTTTCATTCTTTATACGTATATATATGAATAGATATTATTTGGTCTTTATCGTCATGTTTCAATTCAGTAGAGGTTGATGAGTTTTTATTTTTTCGGGTTAGCTCGTTTTACGCCTATTGCAAGTACTTGTTACACGCTTGGATTATCCTAGTACAATTCTTTATTTATGCTTTATTTCTCTTAAATTTATAACGATTTAATTTAGCCATTCTAGTCCAATGTCCGACTGTAGAATAAAAATGGTTTTTAAGTCCTAACATCGTTAAAATATCCATACGGTTGTTGGTTACAAATTCTACTCATGTATATTCCAAAAGTTTGACTCCGGTTTGGGATTAGCGAATTACGTTAAATTGGTCTATATCTAATCTAACCATGAGATATACATATATATATATAAATATATTAAGGTTTATTTAAATTTTCATTAGAGACATTGACAGTCAAATGCAGCTTAAATCAACTTAGTATAATTAATGAAATGTTGAAAAAATTATTGGCTTGACGACAATAGTACGTTAAACCTTTTACTTTTTATCGCGAGGCTCACTCAGCTGTCAATACCCGTAATCTCATTTTGTGTAGTATTCCTATATTTATTATTCAATTCTTAAATCATATTGTCGTGTTCTATATAACTATTTCACGATGATTTGAGATTTCTTTGAGATTTCTTTCAATGGGGATGGCCATCATAAAATTGATCTCTGTTATTATTATTTTACGCGTAGGTACACGTGACACATAGACTGCCGTTCGCGTTCATACTTTACATACAACATACAACTATCGCACATAACAATAAAAAAATTTCTAAAATATAACACCGACATTGTCTCACCAATCATTACCGATTAAAAACAGGCTCAGTTTTAACATTAATAATTGTCGGATGACTTTACAGTAAGCACTTATATTTTACAATATTTTCCCAAACATCTAGGTACACAATATAATAACCAATGTGGTAGATTTATTTATATATTTATATAATATATTATATATAGTATGATTAAAACGAGTCACTTTAACCTCTAAGTATAGATAATGTTACACTTAATGTTCACCTTATCTGTATTATTATACTTGACGTTTTATGCTTAGTTATTTTTACATATGATAGATGTTCGCATAAATTTATAACAGATGAAGATCGAAAAACTGAAATTCTTTAAAAGAAAAATAATTGAGAAAATTGAAAGCATTTTCTGAAAGCATTTGACGGCGACTTTGTGATTTTTATTGTTTATATTATGGTTTTATACAGGATGATTCACTGAACATATTCAATCATATTTTCATTATTTAAGAATACATTTTAAAGAATAATAAATCTTAAATGTATACATTAAAAAGTAAAAACTAATCGTTTGAGTCTTGATTTACAAAAATTAATTTAAAAAAAAAAAATCATTTGCTCAACAATTTACACGAAAAATGTTAGTTCTGAAAAAAGACCTGTACCTACGATGCATATAATCGCTCTGTATAGTATATGGTGTACGTGAATATATCGCTTACCTCCGTGAAAAAATATACAGGTATACATTGTGTGTGAACAACACAATGTAAGTCATACTGAGAGCACACAACAGACATTGTTTTAATTTAAATCGATCATAGAAAAACATACTATTATATATATATTGAAGTTGTTTAAACACAAAAGAATATTAGAATATCAACTCTTTGGGTAACTTTGCATAACGTTATGGAGTTCGAAAGCGCTTTAACTCTATACGATATATTATTATATTGTATTATGTAATAATACGAATTTATTAATTTAAACTTTAAAGTAAAATATTAGATACGAGTTTTGCAGTGTAAACAATTGACCGCGCGCGAAATAAATTCCGCGCAAGTTGTTGCGCGTAGGATTTCGTAAAATATTATGTCGAAAAAATTACCTGTCGCCCGTCGTAGTGTCAACTTCACACACGTCTGCAATCACGTGCAGCGGTAATAATTATCATTCCCACGAACCGCAAACCTATATGGTATAATATTTGCAGCGTATATCAATCTCTCCGATCGATAAGGTGGTTGTTCAGCCGTTTCGAGCTGGTGTATAATATGCGTGTAATACAAAAATATTATGCGTGCGTTACGTAAAATATAGACTGCACGTTGTAGATATACGTTTTGTACGCACACACACACATATATATATATATTATAAATGTATAGTCATATTATACGGGATTATCACAAGTTCCCCATTGCACGCCCAACACACCGTAATCATCGTACGGATAATCTGCGCGGCGGCGCATCATGGATGTGTGCACAATAATCTACTATTACATTATAGTTTGGGGGGGGGGTTGTTAGCATATATACCGCATTGCCGTATAGTGGGTACGTACTCGATGTATAGCTGGAGGATCGTAGTTGTGCGGTGGTTAGGCTACTGACGAGAGAGACGGAAATATGGAATTCAGAGTGCCAGCTATACATACTATTATAATATTACGTGTGTACGTATATATAGGCTTGAGGGAGGCTAAACCACTCGTACACATAATATTCCATCAGTTGTATGTGTAATATATTTTATTATATTTTATCCCACAACATATATATTATTATATAGTTCTGAGTGACAACTGAAAGAGAGGTCGTGCAGCGGGCCGTAGTCCGACTACGCCACGCGAAAAATGTGCGAGAGACGTTTTGAAGAGACGGCGCGACGATCTCACGCCGCACCGCACGTATTATTAACGTATTATTATTATTATTATTATACAATCGCACAATATCGTAGTGGCTCAAACTCGTTATTTCTGCGGAGCGATAGGACGTTTTTTTGCTAAAAAAAAAATAAAAAAAATACGAATCGTTTATGCACTCCACCGGCCTTTACACATCGTATTATAGGCATATATAATATCATTACGAATAACGTAGGATAGGTGACAGACTAGGTTGTCGTGGTCGTTGATTTTAATCGTTATAATATTGTAGGTGGCACGGTGGCTGCATCATCGCGCGCGGTATTGCAAAACAAAAAACTGATTTCCATACAAACGCGTATATAATGCGCGTGGGCAGCACGCGTTTTAACGACGACGTGTGCCAAAACTTTCGTTTTCGGTATACTTATACTGAGTGTATAATATTATATTATACGAGTATGACATGCACCGTACACCGCCGCGGCAGTGAGCTGTCGTAGGTATCTATTTAATATCTATATTGTATATATGGGGGTACGTACCGAAATACGTAGGTACGAGTTTTCCGAAAGACCGAGAGGAAATTACGGTCTGTTATGATCGAACTCGACGTCTCGTTCGCCGGAACCAAACAACCGTAGCCACTAGCCGCATATTATTGTGTTGTCGTAAAAGTTCTAGTCAGCCTCGAGTCCACAATATACCGATATGCACGATATTATTATTATGTCGTTATAACACGCGTAGTCATGGTTAGAATGATATCAATAAAGATGTTATACGCAATACGCAGTGGCCGGCTAACGGTTTGCGTGCGTGATTACTTGTACAGAGAATGCGTACGAGGCATAAACAAAAAAAAAAAACAAACAAATATTTTAAACGTCTAAAATAATAATATATTATCTTAATTATATCTTTAAAGCTCAAAAATTGGCAAAATATATTTTGAAAACTACACGCCGTGTCTATAAACACATTTTGCTGTTTTCTGTTCAGTTTTCAGACGATATTTCAGTTTTAATTCCGTTGTAAAGTTATAAGAATATATTTCCATATATAGACTTATGCAAAAACATTGTATACGAGTGAAAAATAAATAAATATTTCTATAGATTTATGCGTCAAAACCAAAAAATTTTAAATAACAGGTACTGCTATAGTGTACACAGGCCAAATGTCATGGCACATTTACGAGTATTATAGAATACCTACTGTTTTTTTAGCATTATATTTGAATATATGATTACGTATAGTACCTTGTCATAGTATATAATACTACCTTGTATTTGTTTCGTAAACAATAATGTAACTTATCGTTTAATTATTACCATTGGTTCGAATGGTTCGATAAAATATATGGAATAAAATGATTCAGTAGCTATATTTTAACAAATGTAAAAAAATTCGAATGACAATGACGTCGAAGCGTACAAGCAGTTGTGTAATAGCACAATTGCATCGGTCTGATTCATTACTGACGCAGACACTACCTGTCAGCTCTATTATTTAATTTTAATTTTTTTAATTTTTTTTTTTTGTCTCACGAACAAAACAAAATGAAACCAAGTATTTTAATTATTAATAAATTAAATCAATTAAAAACGTCATTAATAAATATTATTTATTAAGTTTTAACATTTATAGCTCCAACTTATAAGTTATAACGAATAATATATTCAACAAATGTAATGCAAGAGTTAATATGTAGAAAAATATCAATTCAATTTAACTAAAAAATATCTTGTTATGTTAATCATTCTTTTTTTTTTATTAATACTTAGGTCACAACACATCATAATACAATATATCCCAAAAGTTCGTTATCACTTATCACACTATCACTTTGATAATTCGTTACATCGAAAATTGGATTCTTTCAATAGTTTTTTTTTCTTTTAAAAAAATGTAGGTTAGTAGGAAAGAAATAGAAAATTCCTTATTGATCATTGTTGAACAGATAGTTGTTACAATATACCTACTAAAGTGTGACGGCTTCGCAGTAATAATTTGGGCAATAAGCCGATATGACACTTTTGAGGCACACTGTATAAGTACCTACAATACTGATTGTGTGAGATTGAAAATATTTAAACAATCATTAACTTTTCGTCGTACACTTCCAAATAGCATTAAGAAAACGACATAATTTTTACAATAATTTTATGATGATGCCTTTACATTATCATAACCGTATCTAATGGCTAGACAACTACATATTATATTATATGTTTGTATTTGTCTGATAACTCTGATAATTAAATGTCATTTAAAACCATTGAATACGTGGTGGCGAATTACCGCGTGATTAAACAAAAACATATTAGACGCATTTTCGACGATGAATTATATTATTATTAGTATTATTTTTCAGACTAATTGAACACATTTGTTATCGCTGATCCCATCGCCGCTTTAATCCGTCGCGTTGAAAGTTTTAACAACAATTATTATTATTTAGCCGCTTTAAAATTATTGCGTGTTATGCTGCCCATCTTCTCGTTCGTATTCCTCGGGAAAATATTGTTAGCCTCCGCCGTATAATACCTTGTCGGCAAACAAACGTTTTTCGCGGGAGACGATCAGCGCGCACGCGACACACACGCGACACACGCCTACACACGCATATACCGCCTACGCGTGTATCGACGATTCTTTTAACTCCGTTTCATTGCTGTGCGTGTAAAACGGCATAGTTGTTGTTTCTGTTATTGTTTTGACGTCAAACGTCGAGTGTGCTGCTTCGATGCAGAAAAATAATAAGACGGTAGAGAGGAGAAAAACGCGCGTGCTAAGCACAGCGTTTACCCGTTCCGACGTCGCCCGACAAACTGGTTTGTACAATTGTGTCAAATATTTAAATCATTATTATCATTATTATTATTGTTATTATTATATGTGTAGTATACGCATAGTGACCGACCGTCATGCACTCGTGCAGTGCTCGTTATTCCACTGTATGTGCCTTTTGGCCGCCGGGATCTTCGGTCCATAAGATTTCTTTCGCGCACACATCTATTGTGCCTACACGTAAAAAATAAATTTTTATTTTTTCGAAGAACTTACTACTAAACTACCGGTCTGATCTTCACCGCACACAACCTATAAAGTGCTCTTATGTAAACTATGTTTTGCGATAATATTGTATTATGCCTTTACAGTCTTACAATACTACATGGCCACCGATCATCGAACGATCACCATGTTTACATGTGCAAAATCACCATCTTGAAAATTTAACGTTTATTATAAATTATCATTGTAAATAGGCAGGCTTGTAACATCTAACATTAAATATAAATTTGATTCTTCAATTCAGTTTTAAATAACAATCATGGTTATAATATAAATTGTTATCGAATATTACGAGAGTCAAACTTTAAGCTGAAAGTTAATAAACGACATAAGCTTTTGGGTAATCCTCTTCAGTTCAATGCTATTGTTAAAATATTTTCAAATGTTTAATGGTGTACGATAATTCGACGCAAGATGAACCGGGCAAACGAAGTATAATCCAAAAATCAAACAAAACGCAACTATCTTGGAAAAAAGATCTGAGAAATTAGTGGCAGGGTGGTGGTTCTTTGAGTGAGTGTAATCGTTTTCACCGAAAAATAAATATCCCATTTTAGATCTTGAGTATATCAATGAATGTATGGATTTCATAATGATGTACAAGTTGTCTGTCATAACTTTTTAAGGTGTTAAAAATGTTTCAATTTTAAAATTAGGAACTTTCATTCGTAAAATAATTATTTTCTTTAAAAAATTTATGTAATAAAATTTTCAAAATGTTTTGACTTTTTTTGAGTTATTTATAGGCATAAGCAATTTAAATTTTTTATCAGCTTTTTTTTTCTATAGAAGGTAATAAATAATTATACGGTAGGTGAAAATTCTTGAAAATTTAATACGAGATCCCATACAAAAGTTATTTTTATATCTTTATAAATAAGTATTAAAAATACTCATAAACAATTTTTTTTTATATGTACTTTAAGTTTTAATTTTAACTAAATTGCTAATTTAAATGATGATATTATAATATGTTAATTATTTCATTGTTATTAAAAAAACATAATTTGTGAGAATTTTTTTAAATTATGAATTTCATTATACGTAGTAAAATTTTTGATTTATTTTAAAAATTATCTTTTTATAGGTATTATGAAACTTTTTTTTCTATTTTATGGTATTTACAGAAAGATGTTATTAAATTTTGTTATATAAGTTAGTATAAAAATATATTATTACAATAATTTAATACTAATAGTATAATAAATGCATTATTTTCCAAAAAAGTTATGTTGACATGCTAAAATTCTAAAAGTAATATAAATTACTTAACTACATTATTAAAAAAAAACATATCACTTGGTAATATAGGCTGATAGACCATTTCCGCTCAGATTGGTTTTTCGAATCCAATGATAGGTTCATACTTAACACATCTATAGACTATAATAGTGACCTACTCGATCCCTAATGTACTGCAGAGTGGTATCCACTTACTTGGTTTTTTTTAATTATAAAATTATTTTCACATTTTTTCAATTTAAGTGATTTAAAAAAAAAATTATAAAAATTTGGGATCCTAATACTTATAAGTTATAACAAATAAAATCATGTCTGCATAATATTTTTAAATAATAAAAACTTAGAAGAATTTTTCATTAAATTGTCAAGCTTATCGAGCTTATTTTTTTATCAATATTTATAAAAAATATTAAAATAATTGAAAATGTCAAATGTCTAAAAATAGTTCAAAAATAATTAAATTATTTTTAAAATTATACCGTGTTTTTAAAAAACGTTTGTTGTCGACCGACGAAAAAAACACATCATTGTAAAATCAATACATTCACCATCTACTCACTCAGTATTTTAAGTTTACATATAATATTATACCTATATAATTAAGTACATTTTGATTTTAATATTCAGATGACTGGCACCTGATTTATTGCTTTGTATATTATTATTTTTATACAGTTGTGTATAAAAATGTTGGATATATTTATGTCTATTTTTAAGTACTTGGACATGAAAAATTATTTTCAAAAATGTAAACCTATGTTTGATATTCCACCATTGTATATTCGATAAAAATATGTTTTTTTTTTTTGTCGTGATACGGTGAAGAAAAAATCCTTAACAAAATAAATACAGTGAAAAAATGTATACAATTTATCGGTAAAAATATCTCTAATCATACATTAGAATATTAGATTTTAGACTTTTGAATTACTGCAGACAATAATTAAAACACAATAAAAATTTCTTGTATTTTATTAAAACGTCCCGTATTCTTTGTACCCTGTAATTCCTTCAAATTATTTTAGGTAACTATAAATCTATGTAAAACATTATATATTATGTTTACTTGTATTTATTTTACCATTACTTGGAAAAAACCGTTTTTGAATTTTTAAAAACCGATTACTGATTTTGTAGTAATTCAACATTTTTTTTTTTTTTTCTGTTAATGATTGTAATTATAATATAATCAATAATTATACATTAATAAGTGGTCGTAAACCATATAAAATTTCAATTAAATATACTTAACAGTATATTATTTACCTAGGTATTTATACTGAAAAAAAGCATAAGTTATTTGTATTTTATACTAAGATAAAAATCTAATTCTGAACAAAATTTATTACCATTGACTTTATTATAGGCAAATAAAATACTATCGCACCTATAATTTTACATGTTGTTATGTGTTTTTAACATTAGGTACATATTATAATGTACATTTATTATCTACCTTTTTGTGTTTATTGCCTATATAATATTATTAAAACTGAGAATTAAAATATATAATATATATTTGGTGTTAACGAGTTGCTTAGTTTCTTGTTATTTTTATAGTCTATTTAAGTAATGGTTTATTACCAGAATAATTTATATGTTATCTTAACTCAAACAAAATGTGTGAATTAATTTTTATCAAAAGTATGAGAGTATTTTAAAAACGTCTCATATTTAAATATATATATACACTATACATATAATGTATATACATAATAATTATACTTACGTTAATATGTTTAAATTTTATTTAAAAAAAAAAAAAACAAATTTCTTTCCTTTTTCTATTTAAAATACAATTTATTGCACATTTTTCGAAATTTCACGTTCTGGACGAGAGGGTGGATGTCCGTGTACAAACACTATAATAATATAAATTCACATACTTTCGTCGGCCCATAGTGGCTGGGTTGCGATCATAACTATAGCCATCAATCATCAGTGTAACATGATACATTTTTGGGGTACCAAACATTTTCATTTCTCTGTCATGTACGAATGATTTGACCATCTCCACGTCATTAGTACAAAATATACCACTGACACACACACATATCACTTTACGCAGAGCGAAAATTCCAATACATCAAAAATACAAACGAAATAATACTGAAGTATACAGTTACATATTATTACACCGCTTACAATACGTATAAAATATTTAACATAACTGCAACGAAAAAAAATGTATACCATTTTTAGAAATAATATTAAGTTATGTAACTTCACAATGAACCATTGAATTTGAACAATTTAATAAATGCTCTTCTGACTCAACTACAACTTTCAACTCAATACGGCCATCGATTTTTTTCGATGAATAGACTGCGCAGAGTAAATTACTTTGTTCTACGTCAAAAAATTAAGTTATAAAAAGCTAAGTTAAAGAATCGTACGTTTCCAGTTTGGACGATAATTTTCGAAGAATTTCAGTCTTTTCAAACAATTCTAAAATTATTTTTATTTGTTGTTTGAAGCACTTTTCATTGAAATCGTAATATGATTTTATATTACTGGAAAATGTACATCAAGAAGACTCTTATCATATTATTGTTACATCAAAAAGTAATTTAACTGCAATAGTTATTACTCGTCTAACTTGATTGGTCGATCCTGCAGATAATCTTCAGGTTGGTGACATAATAGTTATTTTACTGCTATTGCCAGATATATTCTGGATGACAATAATTACAATGTATATTAGGTAGTTTAGGTTTAGATTAACTATGTAAGTTGACTTTAGGCATTGATCTTGAGCTTCGATATTTTCAGGCCTTGGGGGTAAAATCATCACCTCCATTATACATTTTTATAATACGATTAAAAAAAAATTATAGTTTAAATTGAATTTTGCTATAGGGACATAATTGATTTTTAAGACTTAACTAAGTACAAAGTTCAGTAAATCATACAATTTGTCATTTTTTCGAATTAAACTCTACACAATATAATGCGATCAATAATGACCATAAGAGTACCTAAATGATGTAAAAATAACTTGTTAATTATTGAATTTACGATTTTCATGGGGCACGTAAAATACTTATAAATGATTTTAAAATAAAAACAGAAAAATTAAATTTTTTCAGTATATTTAATGTAAAAATTTAATTACAGCATTTCTAGTATCTTATGTGTTTTAAGGTAGAACATTTAACTAGTGGATTTTGTTATTCAATGCTATAAAAACTTAAAATGAGTTGAGAACTATAATCTTAAGTAAATAATGGAAAGTTACAGTTTAAATACAATAGCTTCAATGTAATATTAAAGCTGATTTTAATAATGGACTACCTATATTATCAATCATTTTTTTCTTTGCAAAACCTTGAAAAAATGTTTAGCTTAAAACCAATTATTAAAAATATTTGATACACTAATATTTCATATTTTTTTAATTATCTTATTATTTTCTTTACTTAATAAATGTATGTCAGCAAAATAATATAGTACTTGACAAATTTGATATATATGTAAAACTAATGTGCTAAGATTGATAAAATATAAAAGTAGCAGGCTTATTTTTAATCTTAGTGAGTACTGAGTAATATTCTGTCCTTTCTAAAATTAATTATAAATAAAAAAAAAGACCGCACACTGTAGTAATACATTTTCCGATAAATTCTTCGTTCCGTTAAATGTTATTATAAAAATATGAATTACGTCTTTGATGAAAGTAATAAGAACTACAAACATAGGAAATTATTTCAAGTATCTTAACTTAAATAAAATCTTCAATCTTCAAACGTCGAAAATGACCTACACACCGATAGACTTGGTAAATATCAAAAGAACTTTTCCGAACTTTAAAACTTTATTAGCAGATAACCGATAAAACACCACGTTCAATACTCATAATTTGAAAATGATATTATTATTGCAATGTAAATATTTAATACTCACTTATTTTGTAAATTGTACGTCGGGTATTTTTTAAAGCTTTTTTTAAAAATTGTTTTATATTCATAAATGTAAAATATGATTATTTTCTAGATTAAATCATGATACAACAACACGTAACAGTTTAAAAAGTACATTTCCAATGTTGACAATTTTTTAATTTTAATATTTGTATAGAAATATATACTTGTTTATTTGTTTAATTGTATAATACTTTAAGCAATACATATTATTAAATTTATATGTATATATATATATATATATATATATATTGAATTAACTTTTTATAACGAATATATAAGAAACTTTTTTATAATTTTGATTTGAATTAACATTTTTTAGAACTTATATTTAATAATGATATCTTTCGTAGGTCATACAATATGCGTATTATTTTTAAGCTCATTTCTGTACTTATAGAAACATTTAAATTCAATTTTTATATTATTACTCATGATATGGTATGTAAATAATACAATAGTATTAATAAAAATTATTAGAAACACTTTATGTGGTACACAAGTTTTTATTGATATTGTCTTTAATGGGGTGAATAATAGACAGGACACTTATAAAATGATTTTTTTAATAACTGTGGCAGACGCGGAGTGAAAAAATAATTCAGGCCACGAAAATAATTTTTCTCTAGACCATTTAATATTTATATCTTTTGAGTAGAAACTTTATTTTATTTATGTATATAATACATTTTGTATTTAAAATTTATTGCATAGGTGATGCATACGTATTTTATTGATTAAACTATAAAAAAAAAAAAATTAAATCTAAAATAGGTAACCAAAATGTAATAATCTTAAAATGTTTTTACATAATATAATCGGTTTTAAATGATAAATCATCATGACCAGAGATAGTTTCAATATCCGTTAAAAGTTTAGGTAAATTTCTTTTGCAATAATGTAAAACTAATTTTATACATTGTTTTTCACTTAGCATCAATAACTTTTTACTTTTTTCTTCCTCTCTTTCAGCTCCACCTTTCTTTTTCTTATTATCACTCATTTTGAGGAAAACCGGAAAATATCCTGTATTCTATTAAATAGAATAAATAGATATTCTGATGACAAAACAATGGGAAAATGTATATTTGACTCGATATTCGCGAGGCGATAAAGTATTATTGTGTTTTAGAGCTTCGGCGAAAGTTATGAAAATAGATAGTGAGCACTCTATTAACGTGGGTATATCATATTATATACTTGCGTATATACTATGTACGGGTCACGGCAAATTCATATTGAATAGCCATCGCTTATCAGAATTCAAAATATCAAAAATTGTTAATATGATTTCGATTTCGTGTACAGTTAAACATACTTCTCACATAACTCTACACCATTTTCATGTTTTTTTCCATCTACACTCTTCAGACCAACGGGCTATATCTACAAACATATTTATACCTAACTTAACGAGACATATATTTCGTGTAAAATATATCAGTAATTTATTTTTCTCGTATTATTACGTATTATATTATTATGGTATCGATGAACCCAACTTTACTGATCGTCATTATGCAATATTATTCTAGTTTCATATTCTACAGTATATTGATGATATATTATATTTATGCAAGTACCAGTATGAGTGTTCAGTTATATGATTAAATTGAGTAATAATTTTGGTTTAAATTATTCCGAAAGTGCAATTAGGCGAACAAATCATTTTTACACCGTAAATTCTATTAAATAATAGTTTTCGAAATATGAAATCATTACGCCGTTGCTCGTTTATAACACTGCTGCAACCGCAATGCACGACCCCGTCAAACTTGAACATCATTATATTAATATATATAGAATATTGATCAACGAAATTTAAACATTTTTTTTTTTCCGAGACCCGAGAAAAGCCATGTCTAGACAAAATTAATGAAATACTGAGTTCAACGAAAAAAAATCGTATTTATTCAATTGAAATAAATAAAAACAAAAATATTATTTCTATTCTATCGACATGATTTAGAAATGTATGAGGTTTTATCAAAATTAATAACATTTTCAGTTCTACGAATTAACTCTGTGTTTATACAACATAATTATCAAGATAAACAGCACTCTAGAAAATATTATACGAATACATTGGGGAAGTCAATACAATTTCAAATTCATATGAAAAACATTATTTTTTTTATTTTATTTTTTTTTTTTTAACAATCAAAATAATATATAAAGAAAACTTAAATATAGTAATTGTATTGGTTTTAGTGCTTTATAAATTATAGTTGTGTACTTTTTTTTTTTTTTTTAATTTGCAAGCTATTTCGTAATTATAATTCATATAATTTTCAATTTTGATATTATCATGGATTTAAAAAAAAAAATGTTCCTCATAAGTTTTTGTTAGATAAATTAAAAATTACCAAACGCACACATTACACACTACACATATTCAATTGATATATTTATTTGTTTTTTTAAGCGTTTGAAGTTCATGTTATGATGGATATATTATTATTATTGGATATTTGAACGGAAAATTATAATTTTGTTTCTTCATACATTTTAGTTATTTTCCAGTAGGTAGGTAATTTAAAAAAAAAATCTAATCATAGAGACTTTAAATTTTTCTTTATTATTGTTGCTATGTACATTTATTATTCTCTAAATATACAATGATATTTTCTCGACTGATTTATACGATGTATCGTAATTGATTTAAATATTTATGTGATATTTTTGGAAAATAAGTTTAATCTGTTGAATTTATAAAATAATAATAATAATAATAATGAAATAATGTAAAATATTATTAAGTTATCCTATTAGCAATGAATACTGATACATCTGTCACAGAACTCTTCTATAAATTTATTTATCAAACTTAACACACTTTTTACAGTGACATTTCAAAGACGATATAAATGCATTTCCAACTAAATGAACAGCAGATATTGAGTTCTACAAATGTTCATTATTGTACTATTAATATTATTATATTTGATTTTATTGCAATACAGAGATACACTGCTGCAGCATTAACATAAAATAATTTAATAATTATATACTCTTTGAACTTGAGTTACTTCAATCGCACCGTTATAATATAACTGTAATTATTTTTTCTGATGATAAAAAGTGTGAAATACGAAATACTGAAAAATATTTCATATTCATCGTATATTTTTTTCATATCATTGTAAATGATAATATTATTTTGCTATACTTTAAATACCCTAGTCCTAGATCTAAATAAATAATCATATAACAATTTTATTATTCAGAATTATTGATAATGACGTGTTCAATTTAAAAAAATTCCACCGTTGCTTTAACAAAATCTATAGAATATACATTTATATTTTAATTCCTTTATACTTAAAAATCCACCCAGCTATAATATCCACAAATTAAATAATTCCTTAGGTAACCGATTTATAATTATCAAATTGCTTCTTTAAATCAACTTTTAAACCTATTAATTGATTTTAAGTTAAAGTTCATCAATATGTTACAATGACTTTTCTTAACTTTAAAATTCTTTAATAAAAGTATGCAATTATTAGTGAATTTTTCTTAACCAAAAAAGCTTTAACAGACGAATATCGAAAAAGAACAAAAACAATAAAATAAAAAAATTTTTTGCTATCGAAGAACTTTATTAGAATAGAAAACATTAACTTTCAACATACGATTTTTGTTCTCGATAGAAGAATAATGGTCATATATTTTTTTTTTCTACGTATTCAGAGTCATTAATTTGAAGGTGTAAAGAAGTTCCTAAAAACTTTAATAATGACATATTTATTAGAAGTTGAGAATACCTGAGCCGATATTTTTGGCATATATTTATTTGCAAACCAACACATTATTAATATTGTGTAAATTTTTGATTTTGCAATGACCAAAAAAGTATATAACCATATATAACTGTACTTCATTCTTCGCTACATCTGTTACACGCACATTACATCAATTATTTGAAAACAACTTTATTACTTAAATCAAATACTCAAATACAATGTCATATTGAGTATATAATAAACTCATTATACTCAGTACTAATATATTGCATAATGTAATGATGTAAAAACTTGTAGCCGTGAAATTTCAGCGGGGAGTTACTAAAAATTAATTTTAATTAAGAATATTTAAAATAATTTATGTATTGTATGGGGGAGTTCACGTAATATTGATCATAAAATATTAGAGCTAGTAGTACAAAATAGGTTACCTAACACTGTCATGATAATATAATATGAACATACTTGACTGATAATATGACCTATAGTCACATTGATTAAATCATTTACTTTAAACATAATAAGTGTAGTATAAAAGATTATAGTGTTCAAATGATTTTTTTGTCGAGTTATGTTTTAGTTTTTTGAATATAATAGAATTATTACACTTGTTCCAAACTCTTTGAAACAACGAATAAGGTGAGACTCAAAAGTGTAAAGAACTCAATGCGTTATGAACGAACTACCATTATGTATTTTACGCTGTGAAACGCAGGACCAGAGGAAACCGGTGTTTTATCACATAGGTTAAAAATTTGGGATTTTTATTTCAAAACTAATATAGCAGCCCTTGAATATGAATCCATTTGAATTTGTATATAGTTATAATAGTATAAATGATATAATGTTAAAAATGTTTGAAATAATTTAGTATCGTTGGTATAAATGAATTATCAACGAAAATCAGGGGGACATGGGGATGCTTATTGCTTAGTCCCCTCAATAGCTCCAAAAAACGAATAAAAAAATAATCGTAATCCTTTAATCTTTGTATACGTATAAACATATTCTAAAATAATATTAGTAAAAAAATGTTCTATAAAATATTCATGCTGCTTATTACCAAGAAAATATTTTGATCGAAAATCTAGATTTTTTCATGAACTAATTATGTGAATGGTAACCAATTTTCTTTATTTTTTAAAAAAAAATATTGAAATCAAACGAAAAGCTTATTTCTGTTGCATAGTAGGTTTGAATTCAATAAAACGCTATACATCATTGTATATAAAGTATGATTCTGAGTGAAGAAGACGGAGTGTTTGAACGCTTATCAAATAAAACTGCGAACGTCATGACTTTTCGATATCAATAAATTGCTTTATGATTGACTTACGAGAAATATATTGTATGTCATATTTAAGTCTTAGATACTTAAATTAAATATTAAATATTAAATTAATAGTAGGTACCTATACCGTAGCTTTAGGTAATGATTATGAGTTTAAGACTAGTGAAAATATTAAACAATACAAACATTATGAACAGGGCAGCTAAAATATCTTTTATATTATAAATAATTTTATAAGTATACCTATTTTAAATATTGTGTTGGATCAACATCGTAGACCGTAGTTGCCAATGAGTAGGTAGAATCCTATACAATTTACAAGTATATAATATTCAAGTCCTATTAATTATTAACGATTCACTATTTTAATCGTTTAGGAGATTTAGTAACATAATATATATATATATATAACGTATATTATATTTCTTACCGGCTGAACTATTTTATATATCACCTATTTAAACGTATGCTACAATATAGGTACGTCATAATGTGAAGACATTTAATATAAAACGTGATTTTATGGGATAAAGATAATATCAACATTAATAATTTAACAATAAAGTATAGCGATCAATAATAATTTATTAACGAGTGAAATGCGAAACGACAAAAGAAAAAAAAATGTAAAATATACAATAAAATGTATAATAATATAATAGTTAGAGTAATAATATGATGAAAATATAATATTGGAAATATTTAGAGAGTAACGCATTTCACGTGATATATACATAATTATAGTAATAATAATATAAATAGTTGCATACGGCGTGTTGGCGGTTAATTAATGTTGTGATTGTCGTTGTAGAATCCGTCGCCAGATTCGTATGATAAAACATTTGGCGGAATGAAATCGTCGTTGAAACCCTGTAAAAAAAAAAAAAATAATACACACACACATATTAAAATATTGTAACAGGTGTAATCATTGTTTAAAATAACCCCTCCCCCGCCGCCTTTTGTGATTATAATACAGTATTAAAAAGGAAAACTTTGATTATACCTATACAATACATACTTATTGTATCATTGGAAGGCGAGATTCAATAGTTACAAACTACAAAGTGAAATTATAAGAAATTAAAAAATTTTCACCTATCAGCTTTTTAGTTATATTGCCATTGTATTCGGAATTTTCTCCTTTTATCATATCCGTAGTTTGTGTAGTGAACGGATATGATAGTTCACTACACAAACTACGGTAGAACCCACCCGCGATGGATAGGATGATGCGTCTTGGCAATGACCGCCCGAACTTATTCTAGCAACTATATTATAATATTATTGATATTTCTACTCAGCACCTGTGTGTTTAATTTCCATTATAGTAGTATCTTACTATACTAAAATATAAAATTTTAAAGTTGGGAAGTTGGGTTTGTGTAACCACTCACTTACATTATTTATTATTATTATTATTATTATTTTTTTTTTTTGTGAATTATATTGGTTTCTAATATATAGTTGGTGTTTTAATAAATAATTTCAGTTAATTTTTTGTTCGGCCGGTTTATATAGTACTGCTTTTGGTTAGTTGATTAGCGTTGTCCTCATCGTTAGTTTAATGTTTATCTGCAGTTTAATTATGAATTGAATTTAATATTTTAGTGCATGCTTCCCGTTAACTATTTGATGTGTACTTTAATATAATCCCGTTGTACTGTATATGTACGCTACATGCAGGATATCAACAGAAGGTTAGCAAAGTAAACCTTTAGTCCTATCTCCTAAATCCTGGAATCCAAAGAGGCCCGTGCAAAATGTATAAATAAATAATAAATTGTACATCACTATAGAAAAAAAATATGTATTATATTATATAAAAATGTATTATTATAATTATTAGTTGTTAATAAGAGACAAATTTATTGTATTTTTTAGATTATTATTGTTTACATATACTTCGTCAAACCACGATTACTTCATTACATCTGTATATTTATAAATGTAGGCTTCAATTTATTTTTAGTTGGTATACTGGAGTCAAAAATTGAATGTAAGAGATATTATTACACGTTATATATTTAAATCGATTAGCATTCTAGATTACGATTGATTTTTTTCAGACTACCTATTTGTATAAATTTGTGTATAGTTTTAGTATTGTTATTTAAAAATAATTTTTAACAAGCTGTAAACAATATAAAAATATAATTTTCTTGCTTTCTTTATTTTAACTAAATTAAGATTATGTGTTTATTTTAATACTAATATATTATTAATTTAAACTCTCAAATTAACATTTTTTTTATAAAATTGATAAATTTCCACTAATTTTAATAATTTCTACAACTTTGGTCTGTAACACAACAAGAAAAAAATTTTCGTTCAAAAATACTGCAGTTATACCTATTTTTATGATGTACATTATTACATGTTGTTTTGTGTGTAGGCAAAAAGTCCTAGTTAGATTTTACATTCTTATATCTAAAATAAAACGTTTCATGTTGTTATCGTAATTTTCGTAAACATTTAAAATTATATCGATAACAGTATTTTGTAAATAATATTTAATTTTCAACTACGATAATCTATCGCTAAGAGTAATTCGAAACATAGTGGAAAAAAATTAAAAATTAGCTGATTATGTCGAAAACTGTAGTTTATAATATAATAATATTATTGTCGATTATAATAGTTATAGAACCGACACCGTCTCTACAGTGCTCCATTCTCGTGGAACACTGCCTACACCTTCCTACTCCTTCTTTTAGTCCTTGTTCTTTTTCGTCTCAATCATGTCACACGTCTGCAGTATTGTAATATTCGTGTAACTTAATACTATTATATTATCACGGTGTTAAAACAATGACAATCACACTGTTATTGTGACGTTCTATGTCGTGTAATGACGATTATATTTTTATATACATACGCACTCGCACGCATACAAACAAACACACACTTGTCTTTGACATAATATAATAATAATAATAAAGTAATAATAAAAAAATTGTTATGCAACCGGTCGAGCGTGTGTGTGAGTGCTGTGATCGCGCGTCGAAAAAAAACTTCCCGGACGAACGAGATACTTGCAGCAGATACTATAATAATATTGAGTGTAGATACTAGGTACCACCAGGAAGGTAGGAAATCTGTTACTGTAACATTATATTTTTATATTATGGTATTCGCCTTGAAAATAATTAAAAATATAATATCGTAATAGTCGCAGTATATATAGGTACTCCCGGTACTCGCGTATAGGTAGTAGTTGGTAGTGAACGTATACAATATTTTACGAGTCGGCTACCGGTTTATTCTTGTCAATATAATAATAATATACGGTTAAGTCCATTCAAGCAATTAAGTTTATGATTTCCAAAAGTTTTTATTTATTTTTTTTTATTTTAAATATTATAAGTCTGGTGTTTTCAAAACAAAATTTTCAAAAAAAAACTGTTATATATATATTTTATTTTTCACGTTTCTGAACGATAAAAGCAGATTTTCACTTTCATTTTCCTAAGCAGAAAATTTGTCTGAGTACGGGGATATATAAAACTGTTTTGAATTTCAAATAAATAGTTAATTATAAGTATTCAAAGTTTAAATGAATAGAGTAGAAACCAACAAATTGCGAAGCTCTACAGTTTAAATATTAATATAACTCATTAACTGCCTTTCTTTTTGACTTGTAAGTATTGAAATACTTAGAAAAATATTCTACTTTAGATTATGAGTTTAAAAATGTATGTTGTAATTCAAAAAAAAAATTGATAAGTTAAAAAAGTAATAACCATGAAAAAATATTATTTTTTTCAAAAATATCTTGTAAATGTGTCAGAATATTATGTAAAAAAATAACTTAAGAAAATGTAAAGCTTCGAAATAGTGAATACAGTAAATTAGTAACAGATCAGTAGTATATGCATTACATATATATACATTTTATCACACTTGTTTAGCCCATGCACAGCGGCGACAGTGACTGCACGTGTTTCAGTTGCTATGCGGAAAGAAATTATTATTATACACAAATATACATATACATTATTAATTAGCTATTCATATAAAGAATATTTTTCAAAAAAATGTATTTTAGTATTTAATAATAATATAATTTTAATATATTAAAATATTATTATTAATAATTTAATTTTGATTTGCCATCGCAACCGATTTTTCACTATAATAGTGGCTCGTTTGCAGAAAAATTGATTTTTATTAGGCAGTGGCTGGATATTATCTCACTGAAAATATTATAGTAAAGTTTCAGTTACAAGTATTTAGAATTTTAATAAACGTAGTAGCAAGGTATAGGGACGATCTTAAATATTTCGGACAAGTATTCTAGTCTTACAAATTAAAATAATTAAAACTAATGAACTATTATTGTTCAAAATTTTATATTTTTAAAATTCTAATACTCTTATAAGTAACAAGAATATTCATGGTTGATTTTTCGGACATTTTGTTAGGAGGTCAGTATTTAATGTATTTAATAGGTCATTGACTTCGAATAATATTGTAAATATGCTAGTATTAATAATACACGATATTTTTATAAGAACTCACACGGAATCTAGTTTAATACAACTTGTATAAATAAGTAAGGTTTTTGAGTCTTTAGTAAAATCAATATAGCCGAACATGACTTCTTATAGTGTTTAGTGTATACTATAACTTTACAAGAAAATTCATCAAATATGCTCACATCTTTTTAGGTATTCGTTTAATAAATAAATATGTATTTATTCAAATTTTAATTTTTGGAATTTTCAAGCATATTTAAATATTTTTTTTTAAATGGTTTAATTTTTTAGCCCTTATGGATGATAGATTTTTATTTATTTTTTTAAAAAGAACCACTATTTTTATTAGAATTTTTTTTTTTTTAAATACTACTAGTTTTTGTATTATTAAATTTTTCCTATTATTATACATTAAATATTAATAAGGTATAGTATTTTGGGGCGTATGTATTCTAGATCAAAAAATGTAAAAAAAAAAATGAATTTTCTAATATTTTATCGCATAAAAATAATTTTGGTCAACACCTTGTATGGTATACATATAAATAATTATTTAATTTTTTTTATGCTATTTTTCTAATAAATTTATTCAAGAAAACATAATACATTGTTATTTAATTTTTGAATTCGCTACTCATTTGCTAAAAGCAGGGGTGTTATTGAAAACCCACGCAGTATTAGATTATCGGGGGCTTATGTAATCCGTCAATTTTCCATGAACGGACTTCTCTAACAACGACATGACGTTTGTTATCGCTAATAATGATTAATGTAATTTTACTTTGATGCGTAATATTATTAATATATAATTTATATTATAATATGTACAATAATATAAAATATTAATAAAATGTACAGTAAATAGAACATAATATGGTATAATTTAATTAAAAAGTTGGTCTGTTATAACTTTATAAGAATGTATACATTTCTATTATAAATTATTATGTCAGTAAACCCAGTATTCTACCTATTTCGTTTTAGATTCTAAACGGAGCGCTAAGTCAAACGCGTTTTTATTCAATTTATTTTTTTATGCGTGCTATCACATTTTAACTTTTGGATCAGTAAAAATTTTAATCAACTTTTAAAGAGATTATTTTTGACAGTTAATTTAATTTAATTTTTACTTTGGGAAAAATGCACAGTACTTTTCAAAACAATTGGGAAAAATAAAATCACAGAAAAACTAGAATATTTATACAAAACTGGTATTGTGTAAAATCAATTTTGTTCTTTTGTGATGCAAAATCCGTCAAAATCATTAAAATATGTAAATTATATTGTGTTGAAAAAATGCAAAAAACGTAATTTTAAAGCTTAGAAATGCAATACAAGATCCCACACGAGTTTTTCCAGCAAAAATTTTAAAATATCGAAATTACATAAATGCGATTACGAACAGGTTTACATTTCCATGAAAACAAATAATATATGTATCACGAGCGAGTGATCAAATTTTTACGGCCGTAAAAATTTTACCATATCGAGAGGACTGTACACTTGGATTAAAATATATTTGGGAACTTCTGAAGCAGTTTATTCAAAAATCAAATCACAATGGGCACTTATCATTATTGTTTCGACCGCCGGTTCGGGCACACACGCGCCCACTGAGACCATATTATATGAACGCGTTCCAGAACGAAGACGGAATATTGTTATCGTTTATCTATAATATTATACATATTTACTTGCGATGCAATTGTTATAATAATATGTTGTAACCGTTCTACAGAAATCAAGGATTTTTTCTGTTCATTACAACATCGCAATACCTATGATATTATTAATTTATGATTATACACATACAACAATATTATTAATATTATTATTATTGTACATATTTAATAACATGTACCTACATGTGGGAACTGTTGCACTATATATGCGTATTAAGTATTTGTTAGTAAGATTTTACAGTGTTTTAATTATTGCTTACGTATTCAATGTTAGCTGCCGTAGGGTACGAACAAGGATAACAATCCATGTGGCTAATTCCATTATTGTCCGAGTTGCATTCACACGTCTGGCATTTCGGAGCCGGTGCTGTCTTGGCGATCCTTTTAGCAAAAACTTGCAAAAATTTTTTCACCAAATTTAAGTTGTCGGTTTCCATTTTTTTCGATGTGAACAACGAACCTGCGTTAGATAATAATATTATCATTTACTATACAAAGCAAAACAACAAATCGCTAAATGCAATCAAAATTTATGCGAATACATAAAGTGTATGGTATGATAGATTATATATTATAAATTATAAAGAGTTAGTCACCACCTCTACTTTTCGTTTAATTACGAATTTATTAAAAATTTTAGTTTTGAGATTTTTAAATATATTTATGAACTATACTTTTAAGCTATCAAATCTTTGTTAGCATTGTCATAAAAATTATCTGCTAAACAATATACTACAGTAGAAAAGGGAACTCTCATTTGAAAAATATTAGAAGTTTTTAAAGTTTTTTAAAAGCTTATATTTTAATAGTACAAATAATTTCCAGAATTTAAGAATTTGGTATTTAGGTATAAATTGAAAAAATCAGATTTTGAATAGCTGTATTATTGAAAAAAAAAATTAGGTGGTGAGCATGCTTGGTGAATCATTCTGTACATAGCTTATATTATACAGTGAGTACGTGCACCGTTTCAATGATATATTTTTTTAAATTTATATTTTTGAAGTACGGCATTTTTTGTTGATTATAGAATATTTGAGTTAAAATTATTATTGAAGTTAAAAGAAAGAAACGGTTTATACTTAAACTTGATGAAAAAAAAAATAATAATAATAATAAATAAGTATGGCGTATTGGCGTGTCTTCGTGGAGCTCGCAGAGACACGTAAATAGTTCATTTATCGATTGCTGATTTATGGAAATATTTTAAAAGTCAAATGACTAATTTCCATTAAGTATTCAAATAGTTGGGTAAGTTTTAAAGTTTGAGCGGGGCGCCGGGTAGAGGGACTTGTATATTATTATATATTATACAGTAGGCGATCATCTATATATAGTGTATGTATTACGACGAGGAAAAATACAGTAGTACTGAACGCTGTATATTTTAAAGACATCGATCGCATATGAATATATGACGTATAAAATGTACAGTGTACCCCGCCGAGGTTTTACTTATTTAAAACGTTGTTGTGTAACAATAGATGACATGCCGCAGTTCGTACCATACTACCATTATTGTCGGTGCGACAATTTTAAAACGGTAAATTCTTCGCGGGATGTATATTTTTATAAAATGTTTGCGCGCATAACACTATTAATAATTCAATCGACAAACCGTTCGACTCCAAAACGATCGGCGTACAGTATCCCAACATGTTCTTCGTTAACTTCACCTGCTTTCTGAGACCCGCGTCTCCTTTAAGTGCCTTGAAATCGTTTCTCGTATATGCCGTCTCGGCGTCGACACCTAAAACACACACGTCGATGGTAAACATTTTTTAATAATGTTACTATATAATACGTTATTATGAATTATAATATTATATAATCTGTTTAAAACATGTATATACAATGTATATTGTATATAAATATAATATATAATATATATCAATATTTAAAAATATTTATACAATCCAGTACATCTATATCGCATATATATGCATTATTCATATTATTATATATCCATACGACTACTCCACTAGGTATTTGACCTTATTTCAATATCCGATGTAGAAACTCATACTAATCTATATTTTCTGGCAAACTCAATTAATGGTCTTATTGATGCTCCCGAGTATCGAGTAAAAAAAGTAATTTCCGTATTCCAGCGTTGTAAAATTTCGTCTCATGCAACAATACTAATTTATTATCCAAGAAGCGATTCACTTATTAAAATGATAAATTATATCTAAGCTAAATCCTTTATAGTTATTTACATTTTAAACCTTTTTATTTTATTCATTTAGTCAATTATTAACTGATTTAAATTCATAATAATGTCTTTTCCTATTATATTATTATACATTTTTGATTAATATCATTAATTACATAGTATATTATACTTAGCCATTTTTTCAAAAAAAAAATAAACAAAATTAATAATGTAAAGCTTGAGCCACAAAAAGTCAATACTTTTGTTTTATCTAAAAATATCGTAATACAGTATATTTATAATATTTTAAACTCAATAAATTGGACGAACCCTTGTTTCGATGCTGTAATATTGTTTTAATAATTAAGTTCAATCTTCAGTATCATATTAGTCTGTGAAAGAAACGAATTTTCTATTAATATGTACTTATTCGTATATTATTATAACATGTAAATTACGTTATATATTAATATTATAATTTTATACGTTTGTGTACTGTCACTGTATTTTAGTCGATTAATGTTATTAGGTTAATGGGCGTGGGTATTTTTTCATACATATTTTATTATGTATATACTATATACATATAGGTATATTTTATACCGTATACCATATAGGTACACATTCGCAGGCCACTATATGATATAATGAATGTTATATCGACGAAACCGCACGAGCGCTGCCACCTAAATAAAATACATATTTTTTCTTCGATTCGCTGTCTGAAAATGCACACCTACTAACTATATAATGATATCGCGTCGCACAAAGACAACGCGCGATTATTATTTAACAATAATAATAATATAATACGTTTACCTACGTGACGTTACACCATCATGACCGACTATAATAAACCTCTTGGTTAATATTATTTATTCGCAATATACGCCGTTCCGCGTTCGTACTGCAGTGATACTATAAATGCAGCACATTCACTACGATATAATAATATTATAATATTATACTATAATATCAGTCTATACGGGCGCGTTCGCGCGAGGTCTTTGCACTCTTGAAAACGGCTTGTATTACCCAACCGTTCCCATAGAGCGTGGAAGTACAACATATAATATTATATTATACAATTATTTATTTATTTCGATTATTATTTTTGCTGGCGTTTTGGTTTACAGCTAAGACAGACACGGTAACACGCGTATTGCTCAGGGCCAGTGGTCCGCGAAGTGGCTTAAAATATTATAATATTACTATATAAGCAATAAGTGCAGGGATATCTGTATTAAAACTCCGTGAGCACTTTAACCACGCAAGTCTCGCGTCAATTTTTTTCCCGTGAAAACTCTAAGTCTACGTTGCTATAACGATTTAAATCTGTGATTTTTCACAAAGAGACGGTGCGCAGGTTTGTAAAATTAAAATGAAGACAAAAAGTTTGAACTACAACAATTTAAACCAAAGGAAGTATTTATTTTATTTTTTTTTTTTTATCCTCTTCGAGAATTTGGAAAAAGTGACCGTACAATATCCCAAAACGCCGTTGGATTACACTATACCGTGTACGACGTATCTTATTATAATACACAACACGTAAATGCACCTACGTTTCGCAATTTGTGTACGATTGTAGTACACGCACCAGACGATCTGCACGTATTTGTGCGAAAACCAGCCGCGGGTGTTTGCAGTACGGGTACATACAAATATACAATTTATATTATTATATTATTACTATTGTCATCGCGATTGTACATGCGAGATAATAACATACGGGATTTCGCGGTTAACGGGTGCGATATCGACGATGCATTGTATCGTGTGTTGTGCCGTTATGATATTACTTGCGATTTTCCAGCATTGGTTCTGCAATCGGAGGTACCCACACTCGTCGATTATAATATTTTTATGCGTATATATATTATATACGGAACGCACGTCTCCGACCTTTGAGCTCGCTGTAGACGGCGATCGAGCAGATCGGAAATCGGCATTACGCGGCTATTATACGCGTTAATATTACAATTTAATACATTAACACAGTATTACAGTGATACATCGTTAGTTTTACTTTTATATCCAACATCCAGTGTTTGTAAAGAATGCGCGTGTATCACGTTCACGTTGATGTATTTCGAGCGACATGAGAAACGTCATCGTCACTCACTATTATATTACATCAATAGAACGGGAACGTGAACGAAATACATACATATTTCAAAGGAACCTTTTTAGGTCGTTCAGATGAATTTTTTTGTTTTAATATCAATTCCAAGTTGTTGTATTCACACATTTTATTTATACATGGCGGAATCGAAAAAATCATATAGTAGTTATACAATATTTGAGATTTTTTTTTTTTAAATCTTTATGCAATCTTCAAAAGGGGGAAAGTAGGTAACCGTTTTGCTGTAAGTAGGCGTCGAGTGAACCTCGTAATTGAGGTCTGAAGAGTAAGTCACTGTATTGTGTGTGCTAAATTCATTTCAGTGATAAACCATTGCATAAGAAAATGATTTTGAGCGGAAATAGTCTGTGAGCCAATATTATTACTAAGTATATTTTACGATGTATTTATATTGTTATCAAGGTAATTTATTTTAATATTAGTAATACAGTAGTCAGTTGGTTGAATTAATTCTTTTTAAAACTATTGCATTTGGAAATTTAGTTGTTTATATCAAATACAATTATAAAGTTAATAGTTGCAAGTACTCAAGAATAATATTTTTAAATTTAACAATAAGAACTAAAATTGTTATAATTCACTTAAATACTTAATTGTAAATAAATTTAAACTTAGAATATCAATTAAAAAATATTTAAACACTTATAATATTTTTTTGGTTGCAGTATAAATTATTTATGCTAAACCATTTGTATTAAATATTTAACTACAAAATAATTGGTAAACTTTCACGGTATTAATTAATTTTTGTCAAAATTTTAACTTTGAATATCTATAAATGAAAACCTTGAGTTTACCTTTTTATATTTAATATTAAAATGTCAAATATTAAATAGTTATCAGATTATGAGAAACGTACGTATTAATTTATCAAGCTTATTGTTCCACCAAACATTTTTTTATCGACATTTATAGAAGAAGAAAAAAGTTAATTGTCTATAAATAGCCTAAAAAAAGTAAAATTAAATTTGGAAATGTTTATCATAATATACAGAAACTGTTAGGTAAGACACAAAATCAATTTTGTCAAGTAGTGATTTTGAACAAAAACTTACTTTTTTTTTTTTTTTAATGTAAAAAGACCATAGGTTCTAGAATGTTTTCACCGAATGATTATATTTGCATTATCTATACATGATATAATTTTCAAAATATTCCGATTCTTTTTTGGACTATTTATAGACATTTTATATTTTATAATTTTTTTTAGCTTTTGTTGTGAACTCCTGTATATAGTTATATTCAGTAAATGCGAATTAGTAAGTAAGCATTTTATTATTGTGAACGGGCAGAGTGACACGATCCCAAAGTTTGAAGGAATTCGCTGTGTAGACAGTTTTGGGGCTAAGCAAGCCCCTTCCATACCTTGCTGTCTGTACAAAAATCAGTGTTTTACTGTCAGAACATCCAGCAAAACTCCCAATAATTGTAATTTTATTTTTTTTAATAAGTTTCGTTGTAATAAAATGTAATCAATAATTAAAGTATAGTATTTAACCGAATTACGCCTTAATTTATTTGTGACTATTCGGTTGTGGAGACGTCCATAACACTTTTAATTATATAAATATTGACTTTAAAATTTTGTGAAAAAGTTTAAAAATATAATAAATATAAATGAATAATCAGTTATTATGATTTATAGCTATTAACAAATATTAAAGATATAATATGTGCACGATTTTTTTGTCATAACTTATAAGCTTTTAAAATTAAAATATTTATAATATTCGTCAAAATTGTAGAAATTGTGAAATTATTTTATAATTATACATTTAAAAACATTCACTTTTTATAACTAAAGCATGAAAATTTAATATTATGTTTTTCATAAGTTTTGTGTACTAAAATCAAAAAATAATATAAATATATCATAAAATATACTTAATAATATAGATGATGATGATGGACAGTATTTTTTCTTATTCGATGATTTATCATTGGATTTAAATTTAATACAGTGACTTACTCAGATATGAGGTACACTCAACACATATTATACAATAAAATGGTTACTTAATTAATTTAATATTTATTATATTATGAATAGATAAATTTAAAAAAATCTTAAAGTGTCTAATTTTTGGTGTGTATATCTATAAATTTTTGTCATGCGAATAGTTTTTTACTTTTAGTATGAATGTTTTTACTTATCTTATTAGAGTTTAAATATTTCCTACAGGTTAGCACCGTTTTAGACCGGATGAGTTCACATAATATTTCCTTAAAATTAACATAATGTGGATTTGGGAGAATTTACCATTACCCAATTTAAAAAAAATAATTTATGATATTATATTTCTTATATAATTTATTTTGTAATATATATTAATTTTTATACTGTTAAAAATTAATTCAACCAACATCATAACCACTAATAGAAAAACATCATAAAATTCCTCAGAGATAGAGACTAATACATCTCTGAAACACGTATCTGATATTTTGATATCTGCTCAAAATCATTTTTCCTAGGTAAGTAATAATATTTATCCTTGAATCTAAATCAAACACATCCATTACTGTGACCTAAAATAAAGACTATAAACTTCTTCTTTTTTTTGCATACAGTATTTTTGATAAACAACAGTAAAATAAAATATTAAGACTTGATAGAAATTATGCGTAACTGTTTCTATAACTTATTTCATTGTATTTTATTAACTACTTTGAATATTAATATTATAAGTTGTAAAGAGTAACATATTGACTTAAAAACCTGGTGTAGTCAATAAATTATAATTGATATAAACAATAAACAAAATAGTCTAGTAATCATGTTACAAAAAATGTATACGTGGTTGTTAGTTAAAAATTATAAATAAACCTACATTTAAATTCGGTTTACCAGTATTAAATTAGTAATATAAACTAGTAAGATATAATAGGATGCGTGACTTTTTGTGATTTGAAATCAAAGACTCTACAATGAATGATTTCATCACGTGGGCTAAAAAGGCACGTAAGCAAGAGACAGTAATCACTCGACATGTGTAATAAATTACTCATCAATATCGAAAATTTCACTGCACATCGGTAAACGCATATGGGCTAAAAACCGTACACGTGCTACAAGTATGTGTATAAAGTAACTTAATCAAAGCTGCAATTTGACAAGACACTTGCATAAAATATTGTATACATTCGAAAAAGAACACCTGTGTGGTGTAATATATGACCAGAGGTTCGCCAATAATAGTGAATTAACGACATATCTGTAGGTGCTCTATACAAGGTCCAAATCATAGATATTAAGTCAAGTTATCATTAAATGGCAGCAATGTAACACTGTAACTGTAAGCGTGCTAATTTTTCGTGTTATTATTTCTTAACATTAAATTTTGTTTTGTTTTTTAATGATATCCATAATAAAAACACCGCCTTTGTTTATAATTTTTCATTCAAGACATTCAATGTACATTGAGTGTTGTATAGTTATAAATGTTTGGTAACCTATTATAGCGGTGATAACGATATGTACGAGGCAATATTATAAAAAATTAATTTTTAAATGAACATCAATGTAAGGTTTTTCAAAATTTCTACATTCAGTAATATAATAATAGATATTCAGTTTTTATTCTACTCAAGTTCATTTTTACTCGACCTGGTTTTAATTTAAACTGAACCAAAGATATAGTTAATTATAATTAAAAAAAAAAAAGTTGTATATTGTTGGATTATAAAGCGCGTATTATAACAACATGTCAAAATTACTTTCAAAACAATGGATTAGTTAACTAAAAGATCCATTACATAGATTTATTTGTTTTTAAAGTAAATTTATTGAATCTGCCTCTATTCACATAGTATAAAAACATTCCAACTACGTTAATACCTTTAAAATGATTAGTGTTTAACCTTAGTAGAATCACCCTGTATTATTCTTAGGGTGATCAGATTTCTACTTTACAGTAGTTGTTTACAATTACAAACAAACATTTAAAATGGAAAGACAGATTAAATCTAAAATATTGAATTAGTTTAAATGATAATTAAAATAATTATGAAGACATTGTAGTTTTAAAATCATAACATACTGATGCAAATATTTCATGAGTTATGAAAAAAAAAATCACTAAAAAATATAATGAAGAAGTAAACCAAGATAAAGAGGCACAATCATTGGAAAATTTGTATGTATTTTTACATTTTTATAGTAAATAGGTAAATACAAATTCATAAAAGAGTCAAATATTTGAATATTAGTAATTTTTGAAATTTAAAATAAAACTGCCAAGTGGAAAAATTATATTATTTATATTTATGACAAAAAAATTAACAACTTTATTTATTTTTAATTTATATAATGCTTAAATGATGGATATATGCATTAAGACTTCCAGGCCAATATTTCTATTTAAAACTTTACATAAACACATGAACCAAATTAAAGGGTAAAACGACCCCAATAAACAATTATTTGTATTATTATTATTTTTATTTATTTATTTCAGTTTCCTCGCTAAAAAAAAAATAGAAATAATAGTCAGTTTATCCACACAGTTTGGTTATGTACAATTATATGAAATCAATGGAACATACTACAAAACTGTTTTAGCACTTTACACTGAAAGGTTGATTATAAGTTACTATATTATTTTTTTTTATTTTTTTTTTATTTATGCAGCTGTTTATAACAACAATTTACGCTAAACGAGAGTGCGAGTTTTTCTTTAGCAACTTAATAATAATAATTTATGAACCAATTATTTACCTACCCGTTTAACATTGATTTACATAGCGAAACGCGTGAAGCGTCGATCGTACGCCATAATAAACATAAATAAATCAGTGGCGTACCTAAGTAGGAGATGAAGTCTTCCCTCTTATTAAATCAGGGAAATTCCTTTAATTCCGTTCTTTTACGTTTTATTCTGAATTGTGGATTAATAATTTAGATTCCTCATTTTTAAATTGAAATAAAGGTAGTTGAACGAGTTCAGAAATGTCTCCTGAGTTATGCAGCTTTCTTTTTAAAAACCGGTCATCCCCAGCATTATTATGAACCAGTCATTTTAAATTACTATAGGGTAAGATTGATGTACCTCACCTATTCGAGCTCTAATGGCCCATACTAAATTCTATTAGACTGTCTATTTCGTAATTTCCTGTTATAATTTATTTATTTTTTTTAATGAATGATCCTTTAATGATAGTAATGCGTTGTTTAAATTTTATTGTAATTTTGATGTTAGGCTTTGATTTTTTTTGTAATTTTATTTTATTTTGTTATAAAATGTTGTTATCTATATCAATTATATTATCTAATGTTTTAACTACCTCTACATATTATATTTAATACTTCATATAATGCCTCGATTGGTGTTCATATCAATAAATAAATAAAAATAATAATATTATAAATGTATAACAAATATAACCATGAATTAATTTTTATCATTGATAGCTATAAAAATACTTTAATAAACAACTTTATCGTGATTAAATATTTTTTTCTCTTAAGTCTTAAAGAGTTATTCTGATGAACTACTTATACCAAGTTGAGTAAGTGCTATTGTACTGATAATATCTAAGCTTTACATCAACCTCCACGCAGTATCAGTAGACCTTTTTATAAATATTCTATGTTTAAACCGATTCGTATCACCGTATAGGGATCATGCCATTATCAGTGTAGTTACATAAACGTATTTCGTTTAACGTAATTTACCTGTGTATGGTAGAAAGGATAAGAGTAATGAAGAATAAAGTAAAAAAAAGTTCATTCCGAGCCCAAATAGCCGTTCACACGTACATATTAATTTGTATTATAATATTAGTATTCTAATAACGTACATTATGATTTATAATATTGGGCCGGCCAGACCGCCGCATAACTTCGCCACGACGAATGTGCACGCACAGAACACACGCATTATAGACCTGCGCACGCCGAATAAGTGCATTTTTCCTCTCTTACTTATTTATTTATCTTATGTTTCTACAAAACACGTGGAGGTGGCAGGGATGGTTGTCTAGAATTATATTATATTTGTAATAATTGGTGAATCTTAATATCAGACAAGTTCGAATAGAACGTCAAACGAACTAGTGGAAACATCAAATCAATCGTATATTAATCTAACCCAATTTTAATACGTTTGTTTAACATTGTTTACGTAGCACACGAATGTTTTGGACGCCACGACCCTTGCGATCTATACTCACTTTATCGGTTTTTATAATATATATATATATAATTTAAAATTTATTCAAAATATATAATCTTTCAATATATTTACAATACACATGTATAGGTAGGTAAGTAATGTATATAATGTATATGAACATAAGAAACTTGTTAAAAGAAATTACTTAACAATTTTGACATGGGTTTTTCTTTTAAATATTTTCTTTTATGCTTAATTTATAATCCAGAATCTCTTTACCCTTCTTGAAATAATTTTCTAAAGAAATATTCTCGTAGCCAAAGGCGAGAATCAGTGGATTAGAATGGTTTACAAGGTGGGAGCGGGAAGTTTATAAATATAGATGTTACTACTTCTGAGATTGTTTGAACTTTTAAATTATAGTGAAGAATATATGATTTGAGACATAAAATAATTCATTGATTGGTAGGTATTTATAACAATATGAGATTCTTTGGAGTATCTTAAAATTGAATGTAAGAACATTTCGTATATTATTATAATTAAAATAAACAATATAATCTGAAAGGGGTGCATTATTTTGGAAAAAATAGAAAATGAAAAATGTAAGTAATATCACCGTTAGTTTTGTAGCCTTTACAAAAATACAGTGGTTTTCGAGATCAAAAAATCATACGGAGTGCTGTGTTTGATTTAGCATAAATTAAAAAGCCAACAAAATGGTAACTACTGCGCAAGCATGACCAAATTTGAATAGACACTGTGAATGAGGGATTTTTGATTTCATTCGATCACAAGAGACTTGAAGTATCTGCCTACTTTACCAAACCCATACAATCCACAGAATATAATTGTATAATATTCACTATAGTGCATCTACTATGTAGAACTGCAGTTGTACCCTGTAGGTATGATAATATTAATATATACAAATAGTATACAATGATACACTGTGTACAACCCTACATAAAGTGACGATTGAAGTGTATATATAATAAAATAATAATATTATACAGTTTATAACAACAGTCGGTTCGTTTTGCGTGTCGAATATTTATCTATACCTACATTTATTGTTTTGTCTGCAGTACGCGTACCTGTGTTTATCTATGTACCTAGGTACCTACTATACATAGTATATACTATTATACGACCGATCACAATTATAAATAAATGGAAATGTTTTCAACGATATTGAATAACGTTCAGCGGAAAGCATTTGTACAGTAAATAGGTATACACTTATTTTACCGAACAATGATCTGCTGCATTGGAGAAGACTCCATACGAATGTGAATACATAATAATATGAATAAGACACGACAAAAAATTAAAATAAATTGTGCACACTTACCGAATAACGAGCTCCCCGCTCGTGACTTATCAAGAACGAATGGCTTGTCCATTAAAACGTGTAACTTTATACTTTTCTCCGTAATTAAGTGGTTGATAACAGAATAGTCCAACTAGAATAATACGAATTATAATGTTGTAAAATACCGGGTATTATGTACAACGTATATGCTCTACTTCTAGAGACTTGTAATAAATTAATGTAGTTATAAAAATCGAGTTACCATCATGTTTGACGGATCACAATCACTGCACGGAAACAGTAAAAATATTATTGAATGTGCCGTCCTGAAACGCAACTTTGATGCAAACCGAATGGCGTTGAATACGTCGGAATTTCCGTTACCTGTAAAAAAAAAAAAAACCGAATGAGTATTAAACGTTTTAAAATTTCATTGTTTTGAACATCAAAAACACCGTGCGACCGTCATAAATTGTGTAGTACACTGTTGCGGTTTCCCCAATATAAGTCTATCAAATATTTTTTTTCTAGTCGCACGACATAATCATATTATGATACCTATTTAATATTGATTATAAAGATACCGATTTGTATATTGTTAAAGAACTGTAAGAATAGTGTAGGACTTGCGAACACTTGACCGTTGACGACAACGCTATGAGGTTCATCAAATAAACCATCACCGCCAAAAAAAACAGCTGAAAATCTGAAATAATAAGAAATAATTTTTATAATGCTTTTACATTAAAAAACTGTCCTTATAATATTATATGGTATGGAAAAAACTGATAGTATTAGTTGACTTGTAATCAATGCTCGTTGAAAATAATTGTTAATTTCATATAATTTATTGTTGTATGATGAATTTGGTGGATATAATTTTTCAAGTTTTATGTTATACTACGGATACGTATTTTATACCATATACTATCCCGTATTATAATATTAAAACTATTTTATTTTATTTTATGTCAAAATTTTATTCAAATGTATTAACACGATAGAACTAATATACCTAATATAGGTATTTTTAGGATGAACTCTACAGGCTTAACCTTGACACCACTTGTGATGCCTATAGTTCATATTTGTTGAAACAATGGCCTGTTTAAAATAAATATTTATGAAATGTAAGGTGATAAAATATTTACAAAAAATCCGCGCTCACAATATTAAAAAAAGTAAGACTTGATAATTGATAATCAAACCGATGCCTTTTTAATACGCATTTACGCATTTTTACCTTAAAATTACTTCAAATGACAGTCGAAAATTTATCTAACGACCTATCTGAATTATACGATCAAGCACAATGAACTAACTTGTATATTTCTTCTTTGTCGCAAGATATGTTTAAACTTAAAAATGTTATAATGTACATATATTACACGTTATAAGCTATTAAATATACTTATTTTAACCATTAAACATCTTTATATACAATATTTCATTAGTTTTAATGGGACGAATCTTTATAGTTGTCATAAAATTGTTACGCAAAAAAGAATCAATGATAATATTATTACCATCGATAATTCAATCATTGTATAAACCTATCAGATACTTTTATGTAGGTACAGTTTATTTTAAATGCATTTTTATATCATTTATATAATACGTAGGTAGTATTAAATAGTTTTAACGCTCAACGTGAATGTTAATGTACGAGTATCTAAATTAAAATGCAAACTATTAGTATAATAGTTCTGATATATTATAATTTATGTATTAAGAATAATATTCTTGATAATTGTTTAAATTCGATATAGGTACAATAGGATAAATTAATTTACGAGTATATCGTATATATAATATTAGTCAAGTAGACAACTAAGTACTTATTAAAATTATACTTTGTCAATTTATGCTAATTATAAAATGATTAATACTTTTATAATTTTAAAATGATTATAATAACTTTTATATTGACAAACCTATTATCAATGACATACCATAAACTTGGAGTAAACTTGTTTTTGGGAAAGAATATGAAGATACATTTTTTAAATTATAATAATGTGTATAATCGTAAGTTTTATAATATAACAAATTTTAATAATTTATTATTATATTAATATTAAACTTGCAGCGTATACGACAATTGTTTTTAAAATGTATGACATGTAACTATTTTTTTTATTCCTTAGATTAGGTAAATTAGTAATCTAACTGTAGATTAATTGTGAAATTTAATAACTTAGCTTATTTCAGTTTATTTGAAAAATGGCAAGTAGATAATTATTCATTAAATTAAAACATGCATTAATACAAATTTATAACTGTGGTAGTATAGTTAAAATTAAAAGTTAATGAAATATTATATTGTTTAACCGTAGGCAATAGTTTTAAATAATTATGAACAAATAGATTGTTTTTTTATCGTTATTCAATAATTGATAGTTGAAAAATTATATGTAATTGCCTAAATAATATCACAATATTCAATAAAAAAGAATAGTAAACTGATGAGTTAGTACAAAAGTGATAGCAGTTATTTAAACATTTTGAAAATTCCACAATTATTCTAAAAGATGGTTAAAAAAAAATGATATACGTATTTTTTTAACATACTTAAAAGTACATTATTTTTTCATATTAACTTCAATTTTATAAAATTAAATACATCATTTGGTAACTATTAGATTATAACTTAAAGTTATGAACATCGATTTAACTAAACTATCTGGATATTTATTTTAGGTGTCATCCAAAATAATAAAATAATAGCAAAAACTAAATTAGTGGAAGTAACAAACGCAAAGTAAAATGAATGAAATTTATATTGAAATATAATAACAAAATATCAATAATAAAAATTGTAATATCTGCAGATAAACCCACATCATAATCTATGCGATATAGTCGGTTAAATTTGATCAATATTAATAAAAATATAAACAATTTGTTGAACATCCGACCGATATCATAGATTAAATTTTTAAAATATAGTTAATCTCATCTTTCGGTTCAGTTAAGTTCAGCGTCCGTGAAGTGTAAAAAAATTATCATAATTTTTTTTTTTTTTATTCCATAATTATTTTTTTTTACATTTTGATAAAATTCATTAGAAGTAATAAAAATAAGTATCTGTTATACGAATGGTTTACTTATCGGCTATCGCAAAGATAATAGTTGTGGAGGAGAAGAAAATATTGGCGATATTTAGAAAATAATTGCAAAAGTAGAATGGCTACATAAAATCTAACTATTTATACCCCCCCCCACCCACACCCCATCCCTTCAACACATCATCATATTCTTGACGTGTATTAAAGTCAAGCAAAAAAGCTAAAAATAACATGAAAAAATCAGCAATTGATAGTGAAAATACCCCACATCATATAATTAGTAATATTAAGCAATTAGTGAATAGGCGAATAGTTCTATACAGGGTAAAGGAAGGTATATTCATTCGTGATATGTATAATTTCGTGATATTTCTTTTAGTATTTATTACGAACATACTTATTAGTCGAAAACCATCTAAATACTTTCAAATGGTTATCCTAGGTACTACTGTCGGGTGATATAAAGTTGTTGGGTACGTGTGGTGCCTACGTCAATTGTTTACTATCAGTTGGTACATTTTTTATCATTATTTTACGTATATTTAGCACATTTGTTTTGATGCACTTGTTCAAAATTTTTATTTTTAGTCTTGTATTTAAGATAAGTGTATTATTTTTACTAAATATCAAACTAGAAAACATGCTTGATTTAATGGTAAAACTTTTGTTTTTTTATTGACTTGCTTTAATTAATTATTCCTTATTACAGATACGCATTTTCTTAACGTTTTCACCTCAAATGAATTTACATTGCCAACACATACTAGTAATTTATTACAACCACTAGATGAAGGAGTATACAAACCACTTAAGTCAAACTAAGCCACTAGTTTAAATGACTTTATGAGGGGAAATTCTGGAAATAAACCAAATCCACAGACAATATGAAAATATATAGTAAATATAGTCTGGGCTGAATCAGACAACATTTCATACAATATTAAATCCAGCATTCATTAAAAGCTTTTCTAAAAAAAATATAAAAAATGCATTTAAAAAAGTGTTGATATTTTTGTTATATTATTCCAGATTTTATACTTAATTAATAAAGAAAAATATTGTGTACTCAAGTAATTACCTAACCACTATCGCGAAATTACCTAACTTTTTACAATGACTTTTGAACTTTTATAAAAACTAATTAAAAGACTTAAAATCAAAAAATTACATATACTCGTATTCTATAACTTTACTCTATGTTTATCATACAATTTAAGTAATTAAATATAATTACTGAAATTGAATTTGTAATTAGACATCTAGTTAATTTATCACGAACCTTCCTTTACCCTATAGGCACGACCATGGCCCGAATGTGGATAGGATTTTAATATTTTCAAAAGAAGATCACTTATCCACTTTTATCTACATGGTTACATAAATATTTTAATGACTTACTACAGCAATATTGATTTTATGATAAATGATTATAAAATCAATACTAGTAATTATCTATTTAATAAATTATAGGAACACAAAAATATGATATTCAGGCATGTTTGAAAAAAAAATTCAACGTGATATATAAAAAATTAAAGCTTAAACACGATATCTTTGCCACCATTATAAAATATTTAGGAAACAATTGTTTCAGTCCTCGCCACCCATATTACTCCAATACTATAGGGATAACAACCCCTGGTACATAAAGTTAGAAATTAATCGTTTGAATTTCGATTTATATAAACTTATTATTTATGTTTCCATCTACAACAACATCTAGCCAAAAGACAAAAACATGTATGTATAGCATTTTATTATCCCTATCAGTTATTAATTTATTTTTGTGTGCTTATTGCCTTAACACTTTAAAGAACTATCGATTAAAAAAAAAAAAAAAAAAAAAACAATATAATTTTACATCAATGTATGTGTTGCATTACGAAATCTGATTCTCAGTTAAACACCGCGTCGTTAGTACTTACGTTAGTACTACGTTAGATATTAGTACAAACGTAAATACGATTTTCGTCAAATCGAAATGTTTGTGGTTGCGTTTGAGTTTTAATCGAAACCTCTGACCTTTATGATACATAGGTGCTCTCACTTGTTGTTCGTCATTCCAACGTCGTGTAACTCTTTGACCATCATCGTGAGCAAGGTGTGCACATTCTTTTTCTCCGTAAAGTTTTCGTTGCACTTCTTGGCCTCGACAATGAATACGATATCGGCCGACGACGGTACGTGGCTACCATTGATACTCATGAAATCGCCCTCGATAATTTCCGTGTTGTTTAGTGCGTGACACCTGTGGCAAAACACGTGAGTAGATTATATCGTGAAATAAACATCGATATTACAGATCGAGAATAATATATATTACACAGTTATTCATTTCACTGGTTACATTCACATTAAAATTCAATTTTTGTATTTATTTTTTGAAAAAATAATTTGAAACTATATATCATATTTTTTAATCGTAATTCTTACATATTTTATTAAAGTGGTTTTTATTTATTTTTTTTTTTATTAATCGGTTATTAAATTAATAACTTTACTCAAATTTTTAATTGATAAATATGTAAAGCTTAAGTGATCGGAGTAAAATGATAAGTAATATCGTACAAAATAATATGTGGTCCGCTACTCCACTAATCTAAACTTAACAATATTTGTATAAAATAAAATTACGAAACCATTTATTCAACACTCAATATCAATTGATAAACATTTTTCATTAAATTTATAAAATTAAAAATATAAGTTTTATCATTGACATTTTCAAAAAACCTCAATAAATTCATAGTGATATAAGATAATTATAGAAAAATTGTAGATATTGTTATTATAAATACTTTGTAAAAACTATTTAGAGTGATTGGCCATGCATGTTCACTACATTTTATACTTAAAAATTATAATGTATAAAAAATCTGATTTTTTTGGAATTTTTTAGTGATTTAATTTCTTTTTTTCAAATGTCTTTTAACTGCAAATTGTTAAGTTTAAGTAGGAACCATTTTAAAAACGTTAATGTGTCTAAATGAAAAATAGGAACAAGTAGCTTCTAAGATATTAAGTCTTATGTTTGTTATGACTCACAAAACTCCATTACATAAAAAAATAAAAATACCTATAAAATATGAATTTAAAAAATATATAAATTAGAATTAAAATCAAATCATTATTTTAGGAAAAATGGTTGAGTGGGGGGGGGGGTGAGTATTTTAGATGAACCACAAATATTTTTTTTCCAAAATATAAAAACCAATTTAAAAAAATATAGTACCTACTTAGGTATGACCATAATATTATTATAATTATAAGATCCCGTGTTTAAAACTCGTACGACAGGTGATTAAAAATAATAATAATAATATATTTCCAACCACTCACCTGACACAGTTTGTCGGTGTGCGAACCGGTAGATTTTCTATGGAGCACATTTCGCTGTAGGCGGTCGCTGATGTACATGTCTCGTTTTTGTTGGCTTGTTTCAAACATAGGTCGTAATAAGGGCTGGGATTTATCTATAGCAAATCAACAAAACGCAACGGAAAAATTACACGAGCTGTTATCATAGGTCTTGTGCGAATCGTGTGTATGTCATTGAAAATCATTAAGTATAAGTAAGTACAGTGGTACATAATATACAAGTACGATAGGACATACATATAAATTATATAGCTATTATCATGACGTATTTATCGTGCGGCTGTAACTACAGTAATGATAATATGATACCGGTCGAGTATTCGATTTGATCAACGACCAGAAATATCACTTATTACTGCCATTTATCGGGAGTATTATAATTTACATAATATTAAATAGACGCTTAATGCTTATCGGACATTTGAACGATCGAAAACAGTTTTAAAATTATTTGGTACATTGTCTAGGATTTGTCTCGATATTATATTGTATTAAAGCTCCTTTTCCAGACCATCGACCTTTATACGGAAAAATGTTCACTATAAAATCCCAAAGTAGTGAATGTGATATCACTGATATCACTGTAAGTAGCTACTTACTTCTTTTTTATTATTTCGATAATGGAATTATTTGAACAATTGAAATCAATTAAGTAAAAATGTTTTTGAAATTTTTATTGGAGTAAACACATAATATGTTTATACACATATATGTCAATATTATTTAAGTATTAACATTATTTATAATTTTCTTCACTGTTAGAATTTTAATTATCGTTTATCATTCTAAAAATCTTTTTTTTTTTAATAGCTTTTAAATCTTCACACTTTTTTTACGTTATCGTCGCTTATGGATGTGATAATTAGAGAATTAGGACGTATAATAATTAATAGGTAACAACAATTAAATAAATTCATTTTAAACAGGTGGTAGGTACCTAGAAAAGCACGACTATACTAAATTTTATATTGTTGAATTCTGCGGGCCAATCAAAATGATGTATTATACATATATTATACAACAATGGTCATAAAAGTTATTTTAATAAGTTGCACTTCGCTCAGATCTAATGTGAGTATATAGAAACATACCATAAATTATTATGGCATAATAATATACTGGCAGGGTTTAATAAAAATAGTATTATCTAACAATGTAATTATCCTTATTCTAATGATTTTAATCATTGATTTTTAAAAAATACAATTATTATGATAGTATTTTTAATTATGTAGTAAATAATTTAAAAAAATTAATACTAGCCAATGAGAATGAAAATTAATATATAAAAGGTTCATAACAATTTTTTTAGTTGTTTTTATTACACCGTGTGTATTATATATTTTATAACATAATATTTGAAATCTGAAGTACTCCATAAAATACTTTTTTTTTATCAAAAATATTATTTTTCTAATATTTATTTTAACATTTAAAAGTATAATTTTGTTTAAAATGTTATTATGTATACCGTGTAGTGTAAATATAAGAAACTATTTCACCAAATGATCTTTTTCGCCGTTAAAAAGAGTAAACTAACTTTAACATAATCAATAACAAATTAATATTTTTTTCTATCAAACTAACTCATCAAAGATTCAAACGATTCTATTCTTTGTTATCATTTGTTATTTGACAAATGTATTTATTTTTCTTTTTTAAGGGAGGAATATGATGGGTAAAGTCATATTATAAGTCTAAGTGCACCCATGCTTAAACTATATAATTATATGTGACTTAACAATTATTATAATATATTAGTTCTTGTAGTACCTAATTAGTATTGAAGGGATTGTATCTATATTATATTTTATACTTAACTATTACACGCGTCTCTATACTTATTTAGAACATTTATTTTATTTTTTTACAGAGCGATATAACGAGATTACAATTAAATGACTGGTACATGATTTTCATTTGACATCCTAAAACTCGTGTCCCGCAGCGTTTGGGACTTGTTATTAAATCTAGTAAGCATAGCTACCGTTGCGGTACGTTATTACAAGCACAGTGAATTTAATGCACTGACAACTCATGAAATAAAAATGCATCCGTACACTCAAAAATAGGAAAATAAACATTACAAATGTGTAATCAATATTCTGATACGTGAAATTTACTCCATGAAAAAAATTCACAGTTATATATGAATTAAAAGAAGTGTTTAAATTTAATAAATAGTACGCATAAAATATTTAAATTGCACATAAGGAAATATACATAAAAAAAATAAAATTTTTAAGTTTATAAATAAAAAAATTAAATTATTTGGAAGAATTTATGAAAACACATTTTATATTAAAATATTATTATAATATTATGAGTATTGAATCTGTAAATTCAAATCCATAAATTCGCATTTTGTTCCTATAGTTATGCAATAAAAATTACAATTATAATATGAACCAGCATACTCGTACATAGAATTACGCAAAATACAATTTTGAACTAAGATTGATAATATATCGAATCAAATTTGTTTCTCAGTTATTTTTAATAAATACTGAGTCGAATTCATCGATACGAAAACGGAAAAACCATTAACTTCATAGCCCTGATTGTTTATTATTATATTTGATCTCAATCATTTCATTAACGCCAAAGTGAATGCGCTGAAAGAAAAAATAGACTTAACTCTCCCCCCTCTTTCTAAACGAAAAAAATTAACAGCTCTGTGCAGATCAAAACGTCAATGTTGGTTTGCGACCAAACAAAGACTTTAAGCTGCTATTAATAGTTTTTAAAATCGAATTAGGGACCAACTTCTTTGTCGCGCACGCCGAGTCCTTTCGAATTAGACAGTTTAACCGTTACAACAATATTGTATGATAAATCGTTATTAATAGTGATGCAACGGCGAACGTTTTATACGTACCACGGAGAAACAGGTAAACAGCGGCGAAGTTTTGTGTTTGAAATAACTGTCACAGATCTCCACGATCTGAGCACTAGGCAACGACTTCCTCTGGATCGATGTATACGCGCTGCAGCTGTTCTCGTTCAGCGACCAGCTCTCGGTAAACTTAAACAAGTCTGGTTCCGAGTACCCATTAGATGACAACATGTCATCGACAGGCTCGTTGTCCATTGTTCCCAGCAGTCCCGCCGTCTTCCCGAAATACCAACCTGCAACATTTTCCGAAATATATAATTAGTCTCGTTCAAACACTTTATTAACATCAGATTTAAAACTACCGATGGAAATCTTAAATTGTTCCAAGACAAACCTTAAAGACTGCCCAAAATAAAATAATATCAACAATTAATATTATAAAATATTAGATAACGATTTAAATACATTAAATAAAAAAGTTGATGACATTTTATAACTATATTTCAGCTTTATCCGAGAAAAATTAAATTCTAAAATTCCTGTTGTTTTCTAACAAAATTATATTGCTCTACTTCTTAAGTCTCAAATTAATAAAACTTAAATTCGGAATCGAAAGATTGATAGACAATCTCGTTTCGGTTATTTAATAACTTTTAACTTATTATCTAAACCTGTTTTAATCTATAGTAGTAAATCGAACTTTTATTTGCAACAATAAAATACTCATTTATTATTCTAGTAACCGTTTCAGTTCATACGTTTGCTCAATCGCTCTAATACATAATATGATTATACATTGATTATGTCGAAAACATATTTATTGAATGCCCTGTGGCTAATTTTTTGTTATCAAGAGTAGTTACAGTATTTACTTTTTGAAAAATTTTTTTACACTGATTTATATTTTAATGAAAAATTATCTTATTTCAATTGTTTAAATATTAAAATCATTTATTTTAAATATAAAGTGTGATTTTTGACTATAATATATTTTAAAATTTAATTTAAATTTTATGCGAAACTTTTGCCCTATTTTTCCCGTTGGCTATAACAAATTATGTAAATTACAATTTGTTTATTAAGTATATAATCTAAATATAGGGGCTTATTTTATCTACTATAGTTTTTTTTTTTTTTTGATTTTATTTATTAACCATCCTTATTTGATTACAACTCTAATATTTTTATTTATGACTTACATAATATTCTATAATTATATCTATCTATAATAAATCATTGTATCCTTAAAAGTACGTAAATAATAGAAATAAATTATCTTACCCCTTTTAATTCAGTAAAGATTTAAAAATGTAAATTAAATAAAAACCAAGTGCTTATTATTATTTAAAAATGTATAACCTTTAATTTTTTTAGTATCATACTACAAACGTAAAAATATATGATACGGAGATTAAAAAATCTATTTATTATTTACTAATAATAAAAAAAACATTCAATTTATTAATATATTAGTTATTTAAAATAATTTTGGAAGTTTTTGATGTAAATAAAATCTATAAGTATTATATACATAATATATTAAATAGAGGCAGATCTCTATTTAATTCATAACACTAAGATAGGAAAACTGACTTTAATATTGAAATTTAGTAGTTAATTAATCTTTTTTTCGATAATCGTTTAAAGTTTCTATAAAATATGCACAAATTATAAGTAACTTCGAAAGTTATATTAACGATAAAAATGAAATTTATATATTTAAAATTGACATTTTTAATGCATTATGGCTTATCAATTTAATTTATATAATGGCCCAGATGATATTTCAGAAAAATTCTTCAAAGAAATTACATTTGTGTTATTACCTAGATACGTCAACTTTTTTATTTAATAAATGGATTCAAAGGAGTACATTTCCAGGTAAATGGAAGTTGTATATCATATAATATATTTAAAATAGATGATAATTCTTCAATTACAAATTATATTGTTTTTTATAAAAAATTTCAAAACTATTTAAATTATTATTTACATTTATAAATAATATAACTTTTTCACAACTGTAATACATACACGATTTTCGACTAAAACGTTCATAAATTAATAATTTGTGTATTTTTAAAATATTCTAAATACCCACCTAATATTTTTATGAAACTAAAATATACGAACCAATGTATTATTATTCAATTTATTTTTAAGTTAATTTTAATTATTTTTGCCAATGATGTGATCATAATATGTTGTTATGTTTTTAATATTGACAAATTTTATAAATATCAAACTCCCGAAAAAAAACTTCATTATTAGTTATTCTATAAAAATAAATTTGACTAGTAAAAATATTATCAAAGAAGAGATTATTTGATTAAAAAACAATTTTAATAATCATGTCGATAACATATTTTGGAATATTTTTTTTATGAAATTAGAACTTAGAAAACGCATATATAAAGCTGTTTATAAAGAATCAGCTCAAAAATATTACATTTTTCATGAATTTAATCTCAAATTGAATATTTGTTTTTTGTTTTTTTATATACCACTCATATTATATAAATTAAAATAATATCATCCTATTTCAGACTAAAAAAATTTTTTAAGTTATTTAGGAATATCGCTTAGAAAGAGAATTCCATTCAGGATATAACTACATATAGGTAGCTTTTTTCAAATTATAGCTCTTTAAAAACCAGATATTTTACATTAAATTTAAAAATTGTATTTATATTATTCCATGGTATTATGATTGATTATTCTGAACTTTTCGATAGAATAAATTGTAAGGTAAATATTTTAATCAATTTCAGGAATAAACATACATTTAATTTACCAAATATATTATACAAAGTACGTAATATATGCTTAAACTTCAATGTCTGCATGTATACTATACTCTGCTGGTAATATTGTAAACAATGTTAATTTATTTTAACTATAGATATGTTTTCTTACAATTAAAAAAAATTCTTTTAAATCCATTTTTTTTTTTGCATTTAATAAATTTTTCATTTAGTGCTTATTGTTTACCTACTATTTTTTGTTTGAACATATTAATAATAATTATTACCCTATATGTTATGTTTTATGTTATTATTGTAGTATTTAAATTATAAATGTATTTTTAACTATCATATATTATACTTTATATAATATTTGTAATTTACATTTAATATTCTTAAAAATATTATTATTATTAGATATACGCGTATAGATATTCAACGATATGGTCGAGTAAATATCGTGGTAAATTGCAACAAACAGAGAAAAAGCCATTCTTCAGAGATTATTGAAATCAGAAAATACCAATTTATATTACTAGTAGTATAACTTAATTGAATTAAAATTTAACAGTAGAAATAACATCATAAAATTGAAAAAAAAAATAACAATTATGTATAATTACATCTAAGTAGACGTCACTTGGCAAATATTTTAGAGGGTAAACATTTATCTTGGTGTTTACACAGTATACACATGCTTGAAATTTTTATAGCATAACTTTATTTTAAACTTGATTTATATTTTATGAAATTAAAACAATATTAACTTTGTTGTATGTTTAATAGTGTATTTTTTTATTCTAAATTTATTATAAATTAAACTATAATTTTATTTAATATAGACAGTTTTATTATCTAATCTAAAATCTTACTTTTCATTTTTATTAGATCAATGGTTTATAAATATTTAGTTAATTACCGACAAAAAAAAAAAAATTAAAAAGAAACATTGTTAATATTTTTTTTTATAGGCAAGAAAAAATATTTTATAATAATATGAGAAAAGATCTTTTTTTTAAAAATAAATATCGATATGAAAATTGTGGTTTCGTGATATGATAAGTGAACTAATATGATAATACAAGCAAAATTAATTTGATGTATGAAAAATGTTATGGAAAAATCATAATTAAATTAGTTAGGTACAAAATAATATTATATATTTTAAGTTGAAACTACAGTATATTATACATTGATAAATAAATATATAAGATAATTCATTATGTACTTTTATAATCATAACTTGGAACATGACTAAGACGGAAAACAGAATTAAATGTAATAAAAATACAAACATATGTATATAAGTATGGAAGTATAATTTATAAAATGTGTGCTCCAAACATCAAAGTATGTGGGAAAAAAAATTATTTCTGTATAAATACAGTGAATTTATGAAAAAGTAATATATTAAATATAATTATAAAAATATCAAAATGATGTGTTGCATTGAATAATTACAATTCCTTTTAAATTATTGAATGTTAAATGTCGCCTATTAGGTCTCAAAATATTTTTTTAAATGGCTAAACGATCGTTCCATATTGACCAATATAATTGGAGCATATAGAAACATTTTATAAGAATGATTTAAATCATGAACATTTCGTGTCAAAGTTTAAATATCTTGATCTCTAATAAAAATATGCATTTACCTATAAATCCGTTCCCTAATCATGACTAATATTAGAAATAATATAAGATTTTATAAATAATTTAAAATCACGATCAAAATATTAATAATAATTAATAAGAGTACAAAAAAATAACCTTTTATATATAATATCGATTTGTTAATAATTTATAATTTTTATAATAATTGTCATTCATTCATTCATACTAATTTTAAGACTTAATTAACTATACGCAAAATAAAATATTAACAAATAAAAATAAAACAATCTTAGCTTCTAAACAATATAAAATTAAACAAGGAACGGTCCTGATTAACCAGCTAAAAAAACATAATTTTTATTATTATACTGTTTTTTTCTTTCTGTAATAAATTGTAGAGACGATTTGAGTTAATTTAAAAAAACAGCAATACTCGATATCGTCTACTTAAAAATAAGTTATAATAATTAGAAGATAAGTAATTTTGAATCTTTTATTCCCTGGAACCATAGTTCTTGAAGCTACTAGAATTAAATAAGAATACTTAAAAAATATTGAGAGGATAGTGATCATATCTATTAAAACGTATACCATCAAGTTGAAAATTGATAGGGATACCTTTTCAACCATTTTATTAAAAAGAAAATCTCAAAACATAAACGATTTTGAATGAAATGAAAAAATCTTGTGTATAGTATATACGTCGAATAATACTCTTTATACTCGAATCTTTACCAATTAGCGAGATTTCTTGAGGACTAAAAGATGTATGAACTTTTTTTTTTAAATAATAATATCCCTTGGTTTTTATAGAAAACCACCTATAAAATATCGAACATAGATCAAACATCATTTAATATGTCATAAAATGTATTTTTATCATTATCAATATTGATAATTAGATAAATATTTCACTAAAATTAAAAGATAAAAAAATGCAATCTAAGCATAATCGAATAATCGACTTTATATAAATTAAAATATGGATAATACGAAATTGATAGTTGCAATGTTAAAAACCAAATTTAAAAGACATACATTTTTTGAAAAAATAATAACATAGGATTTCTGAATAAAAATAAAAATACAGTTATACAAAGCTGAATCAAGTATTAATCTATTATACATGAATGATCATTAAAAATGTTATTTACCTCAAAAATTTTAAGTTAGACAAATTTTAAAGAGTACGAGTAACACTTTTATCAGAATAGATAACAATTTAAGATCAGGAACTTCATTAAATCAATCAAACATGATCAGTCAGTTAGTAAATTAAAATAAAAAGCAAAAAATAAAATAAACCGATATTACCAGACGCGAGTAATTCGATAGCAACAATAAGCAGTCATTATAAATTAGCAAGATAAATAAGTTGGAAATTAGATACTGTTTAAAATAAACTTTTAGTTTATAACAATAAAAGAAATCAAAATATTTTTAATATAATTTATTTAACATTCAGAAAAAAAACGCAAGAAAGAATATTATGTGACTTATGTGAGTTAATATTTTTTAAGTGTGAACCTAAAACGTTTCATAATCAAATAGACAATAAAAGTTAAAATAGTGTTTCCCGAATTTTTTTTTTCTTTGTCTCCTCTTGTGGATTTTTAAAATTCTTACTTTCCCCCTAAAAAAAAAATTGTTTACTTTTTTTATTACTACCAAAAACGGTAATATGATATAAATTACAAAACAAATAATATATTTTTCTTTATTAGTAAGTACCTAACACTTTTTAATTACTTATACAATTTAAACTATACAATATCATTACAATATTATTAAATACTTTCATAAAAATTTATTTTTTAATATTATGATAATATGTTTGATTGATTATTTCTCACTAAATCGTCAATCTTTGAGAATATTTTTGATAAGACAAAATAAGTGTCATTTTAAAACTTTGTTCTAATCATTTCATCATCACTATATTATCCCTCATATACGCTTGTGATCGCATACAAAAAGTTTAATTTCCTTTTCAATTTGCATTATTAAATTTGTTCATACTATCATAATGCTCAAAAATATTTTCACGTACATCGATGATAATTAAAACATTACAATTAAACTAATTATTGCTGTAGCCTGCAAAGAAATGCAATAATAATTTTTAAACCAGCTGAGTAAATAATTATAAATAACAACCAATAATATAGTTCAGTTATTTTAGATTTTGTTAGTTTTGTTAACATCCATCATTAAGTAAAATGGTCTTCTGCAATCTATTATGTACGTGACATTTTTATTGATGTTACATACTATTTTAGTAAGTATTGTACATTTCTAATTTTAATTTTTCTAAGACATTGAAATAAATTCCAATATCTATGCTATACCTACATACATATGTATCAAGCTAGTACCAACCTATTCACAATGTTATACATTGCTGTATGATGTAAAATTTCAAAATAGTTAGACTTTCAAAGTCAAAACATAAAATATACATGATTAAAAATAACAAATTAGTTTTTCATTAAATAATATTAGCAAAAAATTTAAATGAAGTACAAAATAACTTAGATGTATTTATACATATAATATGAGGTAAAAATAATTATTTATATAGTTTTAAAAAATATGGAAAGTAAAAATAGTGAAACATTCAGAATCGTTATACGATGATATTAATTTGTAACTTTGTTAGTGTTGTACCGTATTACACTTATAATAATAATCAAAACCATATCTCTAATGATAACAGTACCTAGGTAACTATATAAAATATATTACATGGCACAGATAGCACAATACCATGATGTATGCTGATATTATTATGTGACCATGGTTGCAATAATTTCAGCAATAATAATAACAATAATACTTTTGTACCTGATACATGAAACGTGCAGTATTGGAAATTCATATTGCATATTAGAGATAATCCCCTTTCGCTTTCTACAATGAGTATTTCGTTTTCGTAGTAGATAACCGTATCGTTCAGTTGCAAAGGTAGTTGTTTAATACTGTCGGGAAAAACTCTCACGTCCTGAAACATAAAAAGGAAACCAAGACGGTTTTAATATACTATAAGTAGTATAAGTATAATACACTAATATCAACATATCGTGATAGTATACACTATACAGTGCACAACATTTACTGGAAATATCGTTCGAATTTGTATAAACATTACACAGTGTATAGTGTATACATATTGTATTGGGTTAATTTCATATTAAATTAATAATCATTATTATATAGTACTCGTTTTGAACTCTAATGGCATAGGTTATTTGAATATGCATTATAATGGCCTGTATAGCTGATTCGTCACAATAATAATGGTTAAATGTGTCCGAGAATCGATTTTGTAGGTACTACAACCTACTACAAATCAACTGTATTTTAGAATGTATCTACTTAAAATTACGATAAATCAACATTTGTATTGATTATAATAATTTTACAATGCGCATTGCGAATAAATAAATAAAAACTTTTTTGTTACCATTTTAGAAAACATAATTTATAAAAAAAAAACACAAAAACTTAAAAATTTAAATTTTTTTGAGATAATTGGCAAACACAGAAGATATAATATAACAATGCAAAACATGAGTATCGTTTCAATATTTAGAAGATAAGCATTATAACTTGTTAAGTAAAAATAAAATTACAAGTCACAAATTTGATTAATGATTAGGTAATTACAGATTAAAATCTTATTGTATAATAGTACAAATATTAATTGCCAATTGTTATTAATTATTTGTAGTGGGTATCAATTTAATATTTTACACTTTATCTAACGTGTAATGCAAAAAATAAATAAATAATATAAATTAAGTATGAATAAATAACAAATTAAATAAATATCAACTAGTTATTGATAATATTTTTTCATTAATTTTATCTAAAACGAATGAAGAAAATAAAGAAATTATAGTTAAAAAATAAAATTAAATAGAAATAAAGAAAAATGAGAGTGGCAATGTATAGGGGTTACTCATTTGCGCTAAAATAAAAAAGTATGTTTTTTTTAAGAGGCCATTTGCGCCAAATTTACCCGCGTAAAAAATTTACATTAACGAATTGGTTAATTTTTATATTTAAAAGACATCGTGTACTTGTGTCTATAATGTATAGAAAAATTATTCTTATAAGTCTATAGATTTTAAATATAACTGCAGCATGTAAACGTGTGGCTATCGAAAATTCGTCCAAGGAAGGTTATTTTAATTGAAATGAATAACTACATAAGTACATAACTAATTTAGATTTTACTGATGTATCTGTTGTACAAAAAAGTATTTACCATGCTCGTAAAAAATCTCTTCTTTCAAATTCTAAATCTGTGTCTGATGTTCATAAAGATTTATTGATATACATCTCACTACTTCTAAAAACGAAGATATAAATGTGTACTACTGATTATTGTTTGAAAAAAATTCGACCAACGACTATGATAACCAACAGTTTACAATTTTTAAAAAAAATATGTAGGTACTTACTAACTATTTATTACCTATTGTTTAAAATAATTTGTATTATTATTTTTAAAAATGTGTACAATTGACTATAATTTAAATAAAGTTGTATTGATTCTTGTTTAAAGAAAAGATGTAATACTTTATTAAATATATCAAGTAAATTTGGTCCAAATAAGCTGTACCCAAAAAGAATTAATTTTTTTTAGCGCAAATGGGCGATGCTCTTATGTATTATTATCTTGATTTAAGTGGAAAAATGGTTTAAGTATTGATTTAAATGAAACTGAAATATATATACTTACATTTATAATAAATTAGTGAAATAATAAACTTTACTTAGGTTTATATTTTATTATTAATATAACTATAGTCAGTGTTAATGTATTAAAGTATTAAAGTAATATTATTTAGTGAAACTAATAATTTTCCAGAACAATCTGTTGTTAAAACTTAAGTACTTATTATAAATTAATAATAGAAGGTATAATTTATTATTTCTGTTAATTTAATAGTATTGTCTTATTATTTACTGCATATAATTATGTATTAATTCTTCATAAGATACACGCCAATATATTATACTTTATAACGAAATAGTATTCTTAAACATTTTAAGTATCATTATTATAATAATTAATATAGTAACTTATTATTTATTTAATAGTTGCTAAATAGTATTGATTCTAAATAAAGAAAAAAAATTTCATTAAAAACATGTTTTTTTGCTTACATAATATAAATTCCGAGTATTTTATTCCATTGCATGTTTAAATTTTTTTTAAAGTATACTTTTTATCGGTAAAAAATTGTATCACTTTTAAAAATCGAAATAACTATATTTAAAATTACAATTTCCAGTCGCTAATGGTTTTTAAACAATTTCACAGTTTTATTTTATTTTTCATAAAATGTTCACACTTTAATAAAGTACTTATATTTTAGAGTAATTTATTGATTTTTAATAATATAAATATATTTTATACTTTTAAATTTTAGAACTCCGTACAATTAGAAGTATTGTTTGATAGACCATACACTTTATATTTTCAGCCCTTCAGTCATTTTATACCAAAATAATTATCGTTTACCACTTCACCCGTACATTATCCATATTATAGGTGTAGTATATTATACTTATGTCATGCAATACAAATATTGTAATAATGCAATAATGAGATCGCTACTGTTACGTTATTGTATGCATTTATTTTAAATTATGAGCGTATTTGTATTGAATCAATGCATACTAGGAAGAGATGGAAAATGTGAAATTGAGTATTAAATACGGTTCGTTACGTAGATTATTAATGGCATGTCATTCAAGTTTACACTACAATGCTGAGTGACCATAGGTACCTACATATTATAATTGTAAGCATTCGATATTGAATAGTCGAGAGAACTTGCTCATCAAACTTTAATGTGCTTAAAAGACAATTATCTATTGTTACTCTGTCGCATTTATATAATAACTACGGTACTTATGATTCTTCATTTACAGATCTAAATTGAGCAGGCGAACTAACTAGAAAATCTCAGTGAACCGCTTAAAATTTGAGCCGTTTGTGAGTGCTTAATATTTATCATTATTTTTTTTAAATAGTAAAAAATATAATTGAATCGAATTATGAAACCGTACAGTAGCCTAAATCTGTAATCAAACGTTAGAAATTCTAATACTTTTGGTAAGCCAGTATCTTACCTATCCGACGCTGAACATATAATATAATATATTGGTGGTAATAAAATAATATTTTCGTGTACGTTAAAAACATTACCCTTAACTCCTTACAATAAAATTATGTAAGCTGCTCGTACCTTGCGATGAAGATCTATCGAAATCGTCTCGGACCCCAGTAACAGCAACATCGTATAGTGGCCTTTAATTTCCGATTCGTAGTTTAGCACCAGGGAAAACTCATGACCGACAAAATCATTGGCCAACAGATACGAACATTGCCCTTTAAAGTCGTAATGCCTCTGGTCAAATGTCACAAAGTGCTGTGATCCTACTATCATTGCATGAGCTGCAACATGTGTGTGTGTGTGTGTGTGTGTGATTACGCAACAGGTTAAATTATTTACGTAAACAATAAAATATAATAATATAATTTATCAGTATTCAAGTGCATTATTGTTTCATGGATGGTGTCAGAGGTGTAAAATTATGAGAATACTTCATAAACATGTATAGCATATTTTTAAAGTTGGACCAATAACACTTTTTCACGATATTCAATATTATGATGTATATCGTATACCTATTACTATTATAAAATCTATAACTAACATTAAAACCCTATCAATCGGATTAAAACTTGTAAGCTTATACATTTATGTAAATTATGATGTGACTTATCAATACATCTTGCATTTCTGTAAAAATGATTCATTTATTATAATGCATTTTTTATAGATGCAAAATTGAAATACTCTTTTCACAGGACAAATAAAAAACACGGATATATCTTACTGTAATAAGTAAATAATAATTAAAAATAGCTATTTCTTAGCATGAATAAAAAACAATAAAATGTTATATTATGCTTGTATTTAGCTTGTAATTTGTTTGATAATTCAGATATTTGATAACATTCATAATTGTTTATTGTTATTTATTATCGATTATCAATTCAAATCAAAACCACGATAAACTATACGTATTGTTTAACGTACAATTAAATTGTAATTATGGATACAGAGTAATTTTTAATAGATCTAAAAATAGTATTATCATCATAATATACATTATTAGATTATGTAAATTTATACATGAAACATGACAGGTATTATATCGAATTCACTATAGGTTCGAAAAGAAATCTATACATGATGTACCGATTGATATCAATCCAGCCCTACAAATTTTTAATTAAATATCCGTGTTCCAAATCCCCTATCACCATTACTCCACTAGTAAGCAAAACACCGCTTATTATGTATACATTTGTATTATTAACTATTTTTTTTTTTTTGTGTTTAAACTTAATTGGGTTTATAGATAAAATTAATTTTGTATAAAAAGCGAATTTTTCTAAAAATGTGTGAGACTACTAATAAAATTATAAAATGTAGACTCTAAAATTTTAATGAATCCTATAATAATTTTTGTTTAAACCAGTCAAATTCAAGAAAACATTATTCGCAATATATTTATACAATTATACAATGGGTACCCAAGAATGAATATATCATACATATAATGTCGAATATTATAATAAATAATAAATAATATTTATATTACGTTTACAATACAAACTTTTGGATTTTATGAAATACGTATATCTTCTGAATATTTTTTATAAAATCATGTTTTTTTTAAAAAAAAATTTAAATATTATATTGTAAAAGTTTTAACCACGCATATTAATTAATTATCCGATATTACTTATTGTACAATAATATGCAACATACAAGTTCGCGCCTGGTTCGTAAAATAATTAACGTTTGGTGCGCATAACTAATTAGTATAGTAAACTATTCCTACTAGTTAAATAATATACATATCACATCATGATATTATTAAAGGTATGAAACTTTAAACCATGAAATGCGGCTCGTGTATTCAAATATTATTATTATACATAATATTTTTTGATAACGAAATTTTAATCACACATATACCTATACACATACTCATAGGCATTATTATATGGAATTATTGTTATTAAAATATTGGTTTTATAATAAAGAGATAGGTACGTTAAAATGTTACGTGGTTACGTGATCTGATCTACAGCAGTGTAGTCTGAAATAATCGGAAAAATTGTGGCCATGCACACGATAATATATTAATATGATATATCCGTACGAATTATAAAACCGTAATGATGGAGTGGTTTTTGTTATTACCTATAAGATATTAAAATATACAGGATATTCAAAGGTTGGAGAATTCGTGAAAACTAATTATATAAATATTAGCTAGAGTTTGTTGAGTTAAGTCAGCGTTAATAAAGTAAAGTTTTATACAATTATAATTCAAGTGATAAAACGAAAAAAATAATTATTTAATTAATAATAGATATGTATATAAATAATTTTTAACTTAAAGTATTCATTTTTTAAATTAACTGAAAAATGTGATTTGTTGTAATGGATTATTTGATTGTTTAAGTTATTAAGAGAATTAGAAAATAAGGCAACTAATTAAATAAAATTAAATAGCTAAAAAAGTATGCATTGCTTAATTTAACCTTAACTTTTTAATTATTTATAGATGCCTAATTTTGTAAAAACCTACCTCGGAACGGTGGCAACCAGTTTGTGTAATCCATAAACGGCATCAAATTGTAGTATAAAAACCAAAACGTTACATTAGATGGTGCAAACATACTCAACAGTTTAGTGGCCATCCTATATTCTGGAATTTCCTGAAAGAAACGATTGAGTGGCAACCGATAGCGTTTAATTGTTATTTCATAGTTTTTGGAGCAATTAGTTAAGTATATTATAATGATACATTGATGAATAATTTATGACAGGGATATTGTAATAACAATTACTTCGTATTTAGGCGTTTCATTGAAAGCGTGCCACGAAAACGGTAACTTCTGTTCCAATTCTAAAAATCCCTTTTCCGGATTACATAAAAATTTTGTTTTTGCTTTGTGGTATCTGAAATATAACAAACACGATTATTCAGGATTTTTTTTTTTTTTACCGTAAACTAAACAAGAAAAAAATAAACTTAATCATATTTTTCATTTAAAAGCTAAATCTAGTAATCAACTTTTCGGCACGTTGTTATATCAATTAGGTGGATATCTATTATCCTTACAAACAGTGATGGTAAAAACTTGCAATTATTATAAGGATATTTCAAAAATCATATTCACTCCTGATTTTTCATCGATAGTTATTTTTCACGAAATATTCGATAGACGTATTATTTAATCTTATACTTGGTTATTGTTGTAATAATTTTTACAGAAATTATAAAAATTTTAAAAAGATTAACATAAATTGCTAAAATCTCAAATTATTATAGCCTTATTAATCATTCCAAACCTACTTTTTTATTATTATTATTATTTTAAAGCCTCGGCATCTAGGGCTATTGGCTAAAAACCTACTTATTAAAACATATCTTTAGTATACAAACTTGAATACTCTAAAAACTATAGTCATTTAAATTTCGATATAGACACCTATATCAACATACTCAACTATAATTTACATTAAAAAAGTGCTTGTCATTTAAAAAAAAAACAGTTTATATAACCACAGAATACTACCTATAGAATTGATTAAGTATTTAGAAATATGATAATTAAATATAATTATAACTTTCAAAATTGGTAATTGAATAAATAATGCATTATTTAAATAAAATTGGGGTGAATACGTTTGGTGACTCATACGTTTTTATAAACGAAAACGAGCCTTACTTCATTTCATTGTCGACTGCTGTGTACGTTAGATCGTATAACCGATTCACTAATTTGGGAATAATGTTTTGAATTTTTTTGCTTAAGTCGATGTATTCGCAAAACCACACAAACTAAAAAACAAAATATTATAAATAGGCCGTGAATAACACACACTTAAAATAATATTATATTTTTCATTGTTTAAGATAATATGATATATATATCTGAACAACAGTCAGCATATTTTGGTTGCGTAATGATTATTACTTGGTTGATCATTGTTTTGGTGTTGTCGATCACGTAAGAGATCAACGGCAACTTGAGCAATTGATTCACGCCGTCGATTATCTCCAGTCTGAGGGCGTTCATTTCAGTCGCTGAAATCATTCCAAGCACACATATCATATTATTATAAATGCAAGTATAATATGTCGTAGAACTCGTCTGTCTGTTTGACATACAACAGTGCAGCTGTAATATACAAAGTGAAACTTTCATACGTAAAATACGGCAACATCGTAATATTTTAATATTTTTTGGCTGAGTACCAAAAATTATGTACGTACACACGTCACACATACCTACATTATATCTATATATTAGTAGGTAGATACTACATTGGGTTGACGTGTGCCCTTGTACGAGGAGATTGACATTTTCCAAGTAAAGTGGATAAATTATTCAAAAAACGTTTCAGAAAATGTGAACAAGTGGTGGATAACGGAAAATCCAATACAAGTAACAATAGTCTGAACTATCGTATATAGGTACCTATATGAATACAATAAGTACAAATCGAATTTTTATATTATAATAACGTATAATTTTACACCGTATAATATGTAGCATTTCCGTTGATGTTCATATTTTATTATGTAATGCTAATAATAATGCAAAGAATATATGGGGTCGTTGTTTTAAAGATAAACATTCATTTCTTAAAAAGTATTAAGAATATTTTTTTCTAACATAATTTTAATCATGGTCACTAAAAAACAGCATTTAAAAAAATATTCATACATTTTTTTAATATTTTTAATAGATAAGTTATTGATGAGTAGTTTATTGATAAGTAAAGTAGAGACCAACGTTTTACAGAATATCCATATGTTACTCCACTTCAGTCATCAATACTTATAATATTTAGATATAGATAACTAAACTCTTACCATTTAACTACTCGTTCGAAATTCGATTTGTATGTATTGAAATTTAATAAATATTCTGCTTTGGAGTATGTGAATAAAAATAAATACTGTAGGTAGCTATTCAAAAATTAAAGCATAACAAATTATAACAAATTATAAATAGAAAAAGTATTTATTTTTTTCAAAATGTTATTTTGTAATGATTTAATATTATCTTTAATAAAATTATTAAACAAGTACATTAAGACTTATCGAGAGAACTAGAAATTACCTTTGAAAAAAATCACCCTATATACGCCATTCATGTTGTGATTTTGAAAGGGGAAGGGGGAACGGAACAATATAAAGGAATTTTAAAATCACACAGATGTGCTATTTTTGGAGTTAAGTATAACAATTAGATTTACCCGGGGAGGAAGGGGTTACTATAATTTAGGTACAAAACGGCACTAATAGGATAAAATTTGATTTTTTTAAAAATTGATAACATTTTAGAATCTATCTTTAAATAAACCCGAAATGGCATCATTGACGTCATCGTTATTGAACGCACTAACCGTAATGACGAAATAAAATAAAACCAACACAGAATTTACTCAAAACAATTATTTTAAGCCACAATATCTGTAGAAATACTAATACTTTTAAATTTTAACTCCAAACATAATATTAAACAAAAACGACACACATGATCATTAATTTCCTAGCTTCAACTATCATGGGATGTATGCAATTTTCATTCTTTGACATTTAGAGGTAACGTGTCAGGAAGTTTGTGAATACAATTCATTAATATACTACACACCGAGCAATTGAAAATGATTACAAATTTAAGTTGAATTAAAACTAATAATTAAATAAATATAAATTTTCTTAAATGTAATAATATTATTATATATTATTATTATTACAAATGCGTAAATTATATTTTATAATATTATGTATATTGTTATTACTGAGTTTTTTTTGGCACGACTAGTAATTGTTGAATATATTTTTTAAATTTAATTCCTATAAGGAAATTATACACGTATTTACGCGAGAACTAATTTTTCTGCTATTTTGTAGAATGGATTTATGCCAATATTTTTAATGAAGTGAGTAAATAATTATGCGAAAAAATTATTCTCTGCTTACCAATAACTTCAGTGAAAATATCTAATCATACACAACTTAAAATCTATTTAAGATTAAGACATATTATTTACCATTATAAAGTCTAAAACAAAATCAGTTATTGATTTAAATAATTTAAATTTTAAAATAAACTGCAAAATATACTGTTTAGTTATAATAATAAATGATATATTTTAATAAGTCTTTTTTTTAATAAAAACAGCAAGTATTATAATAAATATAATAAATTAATATACTAAAATATAGGTCATCTACTGCAAAGTGCAAATAATTTACCGCGTGTACGAATATCTATATAAGAAATACTTGCATCAAATTTTGTATTATATCGTTAATCAGGTTTAAATCTGGTTTTGCTGGGCAAATAAATAGATCTGATTTTTAAAAAATGGTACACGAAAATATTACTCGTATAATATACGTAAACATGTTGAAATTTTTTTTAATAATATTACGTGAATTAAATCAAGACTTTTTTAAAAAGTTAGTGGTGTCCTCTACCTAAACACACATTTAAAGAAAAATCCAAATTGTTAACTCTCTGAGAATGCGTAAGAGCAGAAAGACCCATAAACTAAATATTAACTCATCTATTGTCAGTCAAAATTCTTTTTAAATAAAATAGGTCCTAAAATATGGTATCAAAGTAGATATTAATATGTCTATTCTAGAGTATTAGAGTATTAGAGACACCACTATTTCAAATTTCAAATTTATGTTTTGTCGTTTTTAAAAAGTAGCGATTAGCAAGCGAAAAGTGGTTTTTACTTGTATACTATTTAAATATACAAATGTATACACATGGTACATAATATTATAGAGTTTGTAATATTTTTATATAATAATATGATTAATATGGCACTTCGATTGACACTGGGCTTTATTTTGTTATTTATTTATTTTTATTTTTTTTTAACCTTTTTAATGTTTAACATTAATGATATGTTTTATGAGTAAAAGCCACACTTGTTATTATCTTGATGGAAACGTGTAGTAGATGCCGAGCGACAAAAGCAATTAAAAAAAAAAAAAAAAAAATGTTTCCGTGACAAAATGTGCACGTAGTGATTGATTACATCAGTGTTATTTGTTTGACGAATGATAAGTATTGTATGTAGGATAATACGATACATAACATTTTGCTAATACTGTAATAGAAATAAAATGAATGAATTTAATATACCCAACAGCTATGTATAAAAAAAATCATACTTTGACACTTGTTTTTTATTTATTATTATTAAATGTATTATTGTGGTTTGATAACAAATATTTGAAATATTCTTTCGTCAGGTTAGAAAATATTTTTTATAACACCAACGAATATTTAAAATTTAGATAAATCTGATCGAGACAAAATGTATTTTTATTATCTATTTGACAGTACTAATTTTATTTTATTTTATTTCTATATTATAGAACATAAAAAATACGACAATGCTGTGCTTAATCTGACTTTACGGATAATAATGCACGGAGTTTTCTATTGCGTTTCCTATACGTAATGTGCTATAATTTTAAATATTATTTCATTATACCCGAAGCATTATATTACATATTGTATCTGAGTATCTTAAAATAAACATGGTAAAATAATTGCATTTATAATACAAAAATATTGTATCTACAAATTATATTTAATTTCGGCGCTACGAAATACTGAAATCATAAGTAGCTATATCATACATATATGTAGATACTAATTTTCACATCATATAAGTAAAATAATAATTTACTACGTTTTAAAAACACGTAGATGACTGGATTATCAATTTTAATGAGTGCCACTATTAAAAAAAAAAAAATAGATATATCTACTATTTATTTTATTATTCACTGATTTTACTTATTTTTGTTCTGAGCTATTTTTATGTTTAACCATGTCTTCCTTTAGCCACTTTTATACATTGTATATTTATTTATCTGTTTATTTTTCTACGGTCATTTTTATAAATTACCGTTAAATAATAATTCTATTAGACTAGAAAATATTTTATTTTTAATCATTTCGTTTTAATCTTATTCATCATCAGCTTTACGATTTACAACAACAATAATTTAAAATAAATATTTTAAAAATAAAAAAATAATTTAGCTATATATCAAAATACGAATTATAAGTTTTAATTTTTCAATGATTAAACAAATTCTGTTTCAAGGTCTTTCCGCGCTCTCGTTGCTTCCGTGCCTACCTTCCTAGTCCAGATTATTATATAACATTATATATAAGTAGATTATTAAAACTCATAGTCCATACAATATAAAAATTATTTTGGTAAATACTCCAAAGTAAAAAAATAAATAATTTTAATGTGAGCTTAATTTAAATTATACTCTAAAATTAAATTGTATATTGAATATATTATTATTTTATGATTACATCATGTTCATTAAATAAAATCTAAAATATCTAAAATATCTATTATCTAAATGGTATACATTCTCGGGACTTAATATAGTATAAATTATTTCATGTCTATAAGTTACTTTTCAGGTTGTATATAATATTTATTTAAATGCCAATACAACAAATGTAAAGGTAAAACACGATTGCGTACGTTCGTTATCGGTGATATCTTTTTAAGATACACGATTGCGTAAGATTTTACCTGATTTTTTTACACTATTGTGTACAAAATATTAAACTTTATTAATAATTTATTGACAATTTTATTTATTTATTAGTTATTTTACTATTATTTAGTTATTCTCTTTGGTATATTTTGTTATTTTATATTGATTATTATAGAAGTGTACATATTCTACTAGATATTTATTAAGTTTATGGTAAAATTAATAAATTTGATAACATTTGACAACTCATCCACAAACATACGTAATTGTGTTGCCAAAAAAAACAAACGTACGCAATCATGTTCTAACTAAATGTGAAATGTATATTTTTCTTTCGATTTATAATATGAAGGTACTTAAGTAATTTAATAAAAATGTGCATTTTGTACTTATTTAAATAGTTAAGTGTTTCAGTTTTAGCTTACTAAATATTTTTATGGTGTAACAAATTTACAATTAATAAAAAATATAATAATTTAGTGTAATTCATTAAGGATAAAATAAAAATTGATGTACACAATATAATTCTATGTACATATCATTACCATATTATTATAGACATCTCCTCACTTTTCCTGGTTTATTTGTTTACATAAATCGATCCTAATCGGATTTTCGACGATTTATTAAATACTAAATATTTAGTTATCATGGTAGTATACATTTACTTTACAAAATGTCTGCGAGTTTACAATAATAAAACAATGATAGATTGCATATTTGCATGTGGACGATTGCGAATTACATAAATTCTCTATTCTGTATTTAACTATAAAACGCACACTGTCATTGCGTATAATACAATATGCACATAATTTATATTATTTGTATTTTTATTTTTTCGCTTTACATTATAAAATTTGCCAACTTTATTGCGACTGTTTTATGTGGGATAATGGCTTTGGTCGTTGAAATTACTACCCTATGACTACGACTTTGTTGATCGTCTCGGAAATAACTTCCCAGACAGCTAAAAACAAAATCTTGATTTCACAGCAGATTAAGCTCATTATATTGCTTGATTCAGTGTTATTGCTCCCCCTGCCCCCAATTGCGATTTAAGCATTGAGGAAGCGGCGTTTCTCCAATATTTATCACTATATAGCTGTCGGGCAGAAACAATATAATTATTTCTTAATACACACACGATCAAACAGAGTAAAGCGCACTTAGTCCAATGGAGTTAGATTAAGGCAGCAAGGGTGGATAATATAGCAATCACCACCCTCCCAAAGATAGTAATTTGCTTTAACGAAAAAGCCCATCGATTTGACATATTGATAACTTTCGGCTGGGGTATAATTATTATAATAGATATGTCATTTGCTTGTCATATATTTTATCATAAAATATAAGTAAATATGAAACGAAAATAGTGAAAAAAAATATCTTATAACACCTTACTTAACAAAACTCCCTTTATTTTTGATAAAAGAAAAACTAACCAGGATGAAAAAAAAAACTTAAATACATATACCATTGTTTCACTGTCAACTAAAAAAACAAAAGTTATTTATTTTTTGACTAAATTACTAGATTTACTGTTTATGGATGTCTATGAAGTTTGTTAAATTATTTTCATTAATAGGTTAAGTATCTTTTACAGAACTACAAATAATAGGTAGTTAACTATTATCTCAAATGTCCCAATTTGAAGGGAGGACTTGAGGGTGATTATTTTATTTATAATTTATTCTATTTGTGGACTAATTGAAAAAAATAAAAGGTTTTAGTATGCCAATTTTTTATCTAAATGTTGTCATTTCCCATTTTAAACTTTTTATTTCATCATATAATAAGTCTCAAAAAATAATTATCTTACGTTGAAATTAAAAACTGAAACTGTGTCATATTTACATTTACACAGATATGCTCGATGTTATTGTATAAACTAGAGGCATATATATTATATATAGATAAAGAGAGAGAAAGAGAGAAAGTGATAGCCAGTGGAGTACTTACCGAACGGTATGAGAGGATAATATTTAGTCTTGATGACGTCGAACAATATTATGCAGTATTTTTTTAGATTTGTAAACAAATCATTTTGCATAAGATCTTTATAAAATTTATCCAAGTCTTGTGTCATGTTTTGTGTGTGCGCGTAATACGGCGATTGCATAAGCTCTTGTTGTCTAGCGTACAAAAATTCTGTTGTACCATAATAATAAAACAAAAACGTTCATTATTAATTTATTTTTAATTTATTTGAACTAACTATATTCATGAAACTCACGAATGACGTGTTTTGTAGCTGACACGAAAACAGCTTCGATATGATGGAAAATCTGCACCACAGTCGGCTCGATAGTTTTTAATACATTACTCCAATACGCCGCCACCGTATTTGAAGATTCTTCCAACATACTCTCAACGTATCTTATGAACGATATATGAACGTCACGTATCAACTAGTCAACAAAAATTCAGTTACTCGATGAATTTTTACTTGAATTGAATAAAATGTTTCTATCTTATAATTATTATCAAATATAATATATTTCGTACTCACTTTGTCGTATTTAACCATGGAACTATTAATAAAGTCTGAGATATAAATGAAGGCTTCACCTTCCATCAATCGTTTCAATAGTTTACCAAATTCTTCGTAAGCCATTTTTATCTGCAACCAAAACAGTAAAAACAATAAAATATAATCATTTTCATAAAACATATCTAATTTTTCTTATCATAATATCATAAAATACTGCGGTCATTATGTCTATTTTATTCACGTTTATTCATGATAAAAACCCGTTAGATACTCTTTTTTATCAAATATAAAGTAAGTTTGATTGAATTGAATTTAAATATATATTTATTTTTGGTGCATTTTTAATGTTTTTGGAGCAACTAATTCGTGCAGTATTTTTTTTACATTTTAATATTATTAAATATAATTTATTATTATTTATTTTTTTTTAATATTATTTTTTATATGTTTTATTTTGTGTGATCTTGTATAATTAAGATATATTTTTGTTGTTTATTGGAAAAAATTATCAATAAGTTATTTAAGCCTATAATTTCTCAATGCGAACAATTAATTGACAGATGGAGTTTTCTTTTCAATGAATGCTAATGCGTGAACGAATTCAATTTTTTACAATAGTGAGGGAGAATAAATCGGCAAATAAGAATCTAAAGGCCATGAAATCTAAACTTAGAATTAAACACAGTGTTTATAGTACAATCGTGCAGAAAAACTAAAATATTATAATATGGTTAAAAATCACTGCGATGAAAAAAGGAAAACTATAGTCAAGCATAGATCAACGAATACATGTCATTGAAAACAATAAGGCCGGAAAACTATAAAATATTGAAAAAATAGGGTAATTGACAATTTTATATAAATTCACGAACGTTGTTGATAATAATTATTCTCAAAAAGTTAATTTAACAATAAAAATATTATTGTTCCAAACCGTCTTTATTACAATAAACAGCAATTGTTTACATTTCTGCTTTCTTTTATAAATATTTATACTGTTATTTTATGTAAAAAAAGAATATTCAATTATACAATGGTTTTATAAAACGGTTAAATTAAAATACGCCAATCTTGGGGTAAAATTTTTATCATCATGTCTTATCGTCCATATCAATATAATAAAATAATATTTGATATGAATACCTATCCCTAATTTTGGTATATCTTACATTCTTCTTACATTACTGGACGTAATTATTTCTAAATTTATTTTTTTATGGAGCAATACTACATAACTATAATTACTAAAAATTGCGGTACATGTTCGATAAACTGTTGTAACTACAATAACAAACATTTTAAGATCTGAGAAATAGAAGTATTCATAATGAAATATAAAATACTGAAATAAATATTAATTGAAAAAAGTTTTTACTCGAGTATTTTTGTATTTTTATTGAAAATGTTTTTTTATACAATTGTTTTTAATAATATTTTCATAGTTTTTAGGGGTCTAAATTAAAAAGGTCAAGAGTTAGTGAACAACCAAAATAAAAAAAAAATTATAATAAAAGTCAAGAACATAATATCATAATATAACAATTATGAATTTACATTTAATATTTTTCTTTCTTGATATTTTAATTCTTAATCAAAAATACACATGATTTAAACAAAAATGCCATTTGAAAATCTAGTATATCACTTAAAACCTAAAATGTATTATTATTCCAGTTAGGTATTTTAAGTGATGTCACTATGAAATGCTATGGATTATTTAGACTTTTAAAATTTTACATATAGGTCGTAACAAAAAGAACTGATAAATTGTAATAATTTTTGTAATAATGAATATTTGTATTTATTTTTACTTTATATAATTGTTTAATAATAATTGATTTTTAAAAAAATTATAAATAACAGTAATTTAACTACACTTATCAATCATTACTGTAAAATCCTTTATATGTTACCATCATTGTATAATATAAACATAATGTCACTCACATTGTCGATAAACCAAACTATAGATTTTCTAATTGTTTGACCCGTATCACCTAGTGCTGTCCATATTTCATTGACAATCTGTGGTAACGATCCCATTGTGTTCCTAAAAAAACGAAAAAAAAAATATTAATAATAAAAATAAGTTATTAATAATTATTATTAACGTATTTTAAATAGTACACCACAAAAATACATCGTAGTAATATAATAATTTTATAAGTTTATAACATTTGATTACTTCAGTGTACATGAAACACTTACATAAATGACATGTCCTCCATCATTGCAATATACAGCCCATGAATATCTTTCAAATAAAACTCATTTGCGTTGTAAGAATTATTGAACACCTTTTTGAAGTATGCCAAATCTTCTTCTAGTACGTGGAAGTTGCTGAACAAATTACGAATAATGTGAATAAATGTAGAATAAACAAGATATGTAAATAATATTGGTATACATAGATAAGGTGATCTATTTATCTGTTTATTCTTATTATTTCTAAAGGTCTTGACTTTTTTTGATAATATTTTTACGCAATTGATGTTAAAATAATATTTAAAAAAAAAGTATTTACAACTTATTATTGTTATTATTTTTTAAGTGTTGTTTTTTTGAATCACTGCATATATCTTATATACCTAACATTAAATATTTTATAAGTATATTTATATTTACGTAAAAATTCTGGATCCTAATCTAAGAGTATTACTGTTCAAACTAAACCTATTTTAAAATAAATCGATTAAATCTATATAATACTAGAATATTTCCATAAAAATCTAAACTAAATTGTTCTATTGTTTTAAATCTGTTAACCTTCGTGAAATCAAAGTGAATTAACTTTGAACTCATCGAATTTATGTTTGAACTAATTCAACTTCTGAGAAAAGGTCATATTGTAGTTTCTATGTACAAATCAATAATCCAAAAGTAATTGGTATTAAATTATAAAGTACCTACGCCACTATATTAAGCACATTTAGTTTAAATAATAAAGCAATTTTTATCACAAAGTTTTTCTTTTCTTAAGTTTCTATTCTTGAAGTTCAAATAAAACAAAAATAACAATACCTTATATCGTTCAGAAATTCTTGTATTTCCGGTTTTGTGTCAGCCCAAATACCATTTGCAGTTTCCACCGTCTGAGATTTTATGTAATGTGTCCAAAACTCTGTTGTATCTTGGATATAACACCAAGTACGATTCACTGATGTACGTAACACACTCTAAACATACATATAGAGTATTATTATGTATTATAAATTATCAAGTTGAACACTTCTTGCAACATAGCCAATGTAATAATAATATAAATAAATATAATAATATAATGCAATATTAATATTAATAATGATAAATGTTAATTACCACAATATTATCTTTTAAATCGATTCTCCATTCCAAAGAAGAAGACAGTAATCTAGAATGGTTAAGGCTTAAAGAAAATCCAACGTCAGGAATAATTACATTATCTTCAGTTCTCCATATGTTAAATTTAGCAATTTTGTTCTCTAACATATTTCCAGACATAAACAGTTGTTTTGTGGCATCTAAAATAAAAGTATTAAGAAAAAACTAATTATAAATTCAATGAATACATAAACAGCTAATACTCAACTAAATATAAACTTTTATAAAGTAATTATATAGTGACTTGCGAGTTGTTGAGATTAAAATATTTGTATAATAGGTACCTTATATTTGAAATTTAATTTTAATCCATTAGAAAATTAATATATTATATGTTAAACACGTAACTTGATTTTATTTAGCAACTATTTTAACTAGTATTAAATCCAACGTACTGTAAACTTTGTATTTACTATAAATTTTCAACTAAAATATTCACTGATTTTTTTCCTTTAAATACACAAATGTATAGTTAATTAATTATAACAAAATTTAGTTATAAATAAATTAATAAATTAATTATAAATTAATGTTAAATAAATTAACAGATAAAAAACAAAATTGGTTTTAAAAATTAAAAGTATATGATAATTAAAAATATATATTAAATTCATATGTTATTTTAGATTTAAGTATACTTATACAAATACTAATTTGAGTATGCTTACAGTACAATTAATACAAAATATGAGTACCAACCTAGTTTAATTAACTTAAATTAATATCAAATCTTTAAATTTTATTGATCATAAAAAAAAAAATCATGTACTTTACTCGGACTGTACTAATCTAATACCTAAGTTGTTAACTGTTTTAGGTCCCTAGAAAAATGTTAAATGTATGGATTTGTCAATGATATTTGTATGTGTGTGTGTATTTTTTTATTTGTTTAATTTTGTTTTGTGTTAGTAATTTAAATCATGCATTTATGTACAAAGCTTAATTAAGAAGGAAATATAGGTATATATTTAATTACAAATTGGCATAATAAATTATTCCTTACATTCGCATAAATTTGTACAACTGTTTTTAAAATATTCAAGATATCGGTTTATCCGGAAAATTTAATTTTCTCCAGTCCTACCTACACTAAAAAACAGCTATTTTGAATATTTTAAATGCGCAGTTCTGAAGAACTATAAAAGTGTATCTACCTAAATTAAACCTAATAACTCTTTATCCTCAAATGATTTTTGTTGTTTTACTATAATTCAAAATTATTAATCTGAACCTTTCCATTAGGTATAACTTATATTATTTTTTTCTATTTTCCCTATTTAATTAAATTTTCAAAATATTTAAACTAATTTTAAGATTTTTTATAGGTATTTAAAATATTTAAATTTTAGTTTGTTTTTTATAGTAGTTAAAAATGTTTTTGTTCAATCAAAAAACCTACCTAATAATTTTAAACAAGATTTTTCATAATTTTTACCTAAGAAATTTTGAAATATTAAAATTATATGAGGCACAATTTTATTTTATAGACATATATGTTATGTGTGAAGTATTTAACTTGGACATTTCTTCAACAATGTCTAAACATTTTATATAATACTTTTTGTATATTAAGTTAAATTGAAAATTATATATATTTATATTATTTAAGAATATAATATTTTTTTTTGTATTAATACATGATTTTTATCACTTATTGTCGCTTATTGTACTGCTTAAGGCTTCCTTTCAACTTTGTGCAGTAGAACTAATTTTCAATTTTAAAAAGATATTTCTAGAAGTCCATAATGTGGTACAAATGAAAATTTCATTCCGAGAGACAGCACTAAATTATTTTAGTTTTTTTTTTTTTTTAATTCAATAAGACGGAAAAATGGGAAATATAATACTGTTAAATGCTAATAAATATTCATATTACTAAAAATATTATTTACACTCACCTGGGGTAAAATTAATTACTAAATGTGTGTCTTTCTGTGGAATATTGACGTAAAATTTTCCAACTATGTTTTGATCATCTCCTCTTCGTATCAGTCCGTTCACATAATGTGTTCCTTGAAAATTACTGTAGTTCCCGTGGATAATAGTAGTATCGAGAATTGAATATTTCTAAATCACAATATTATAAAATGTTAATTTTTTTTTTCTTTTTTTTGTAGTAATAATTTATTATTAAAAACATTTTTATTTACTAAAAATATATACCTCGATCTGTATAGTTTTGTTAAAAAAATCCAATAAACCTTTACCGTCCCAATACTGATCTGGTAAGTATGCTCGTTTATAAGTAATATTATTATGGAAGTAATGATAGAATTCTTGTGATTTAAAAGTGCCAGCCGCGTCTAATTTAAATCTAAAAAATAATGTTCATGTTAAAAGAATTATTTTTATTATTTTTAACACTATTTTTTATTTTTATAAATTGTTTTATATTTTTATCAATGATTTTATCTTACAGTAATTAAATAAATTAAAATTATTATTTATTATTTTTTAAATTATTATACAATCATTCACATGACTTATAATAATTAATTATTACTTGGTAATTAAATGTCTTCCTTTAAGGGATAAAAAGTAGTTTCGTTTAGACTTAGCCGAATTGTTTTCAATCAAACAACCAATAGTAAATTTCCGTCTTGAATCTAACGCATAATCGTATTCAGCATTTAAATCGAAGAGTATTGAATTACCACGTGAATAGTTTCCTCTAATTGTAACATTCTAAAAATATGATACATCGTTAGACTCTATAGCTATATGTGTTACATACATTGAAATAAATATTACGATAATTGCATCATTAAGCGATTATCATAAAATCCAAAATCTAAAAAATAATGTGAAGCTTACTCCTAAAAGTATATTTTAAAATATACCTACTTTGTGAATATTAAAATACACCAAAAACGATTTAAGTAAGATGAACATTTAACTCTAAATAATTATAGTAAATATTATACATGACATAGAATAATATAATATGTATGACAACTAACATAATACTATAATTAATAACTGGAAATAAAGTTATTCACTATTGTTTTTATTTTTATTTTTTAGAGGAATTGTAATTTATAAATTAATAGTTATGTGATCTTATTTACCAAACAAAATACACAATTTTAAAAACAAGTTGTTATATATATAATATTTTATAGTTAATTATTTTTCTCATTCATATAGCGCTATTAACGCATATCTCTTCATTATTAGAAATAAAGGAGCCTATATACTATAATAAAAGAATAAATTAATACACTACCAAAGTACCTACTTTTTATTTTAAAAATATTTTCACACTGATAATATCTGCTCATAAGATGTATAAATAGTTTATACATTTACAAGTTTACCAGCAAAACTGGTAATATTATTGTTTATACTTCTGTGAAGTTTAAACTATCATTACAAACATTTTTAAATAGAAAGCACAATGAGATATTATGTAAAGTGTATTTTTAAAAGTTAAGAATATAAATAAAATAAAACCATCTTGAGATCCAAGCTCTCTTTAAAAAAAGTATATATTGAATAATTTTTACAAATAAAATAATATATTTAGAACTCAAACACAATTAAAGTTGACGACTATAGTCAATTCGAAGTTTATTTACTCTTGACATTTTATATTAGAATTACTTACTTTTTGGAATGAAGGGTGATACAACAATACGTTTATACGATGTCTATTAACTTTAGACTCAAGTTTTCTCCAATCAATTCGATATCCGAGTACGTATTTATCGTCCGGCAAAGTTCTGTGTTGTATTAGTGTCATCTGAGACATTAAATATTTAGTGTCTGTCTCTACGTCGCTAATAATCGAAAAATTCCTCCTGGGATAAGCTACGTTTATATCAATGATTTTCCCATATTCACTAGGTGTCTTCAAACAAATTAAAATTATTCAAGTTATTTTTAAAATGAAATATATACTTATATATATATTAGTGCGCATTAAATTTTTCTTTTTGAGAATCGTAGCAAATTTTCATTCAGCAAAGTCAATCTAATATTGTTAGTTAAAAGTGCATTAACATACAATCAAACTAACATTATCTGTGTTTATATTTTGGCTATTTTAAGATATTTCAATTTTTCTGCAAATAATGATTAAAAATTACTATAGAAAAATTAAAATAGTGTTTTATAACAAACGTTTGAACAAAAGTCAAATTCATAACTTTAAATCTGTTATCGGACACTTGAATATTAAACCTATCTATGTACTGTACATTTTTTAATGTAAATTTGCTATGATGTGCGAGGATCAGAAAAAGAAAAAAATAGGGCGCCAACGCCCTCATATCTAGTGTAATAATAATCATGTACTACTTACCGAATTATGATAAGCAACCTTCAGTGCTGAGTTCATCCAGGCTTCGGGATTCAAAACTATTTTTATATTTCTTGTATAAGAGTCATCATTATCATCAACATAATACGAATTTACCACGATACTCCTATTGAAATTTATTACTACAAATATAACGAAAACAACTATTAATTATTTTTAATTGATTTTGAATTTTGAAAAAATGCATATTGATACGTATTGATAAAAATTTGTATAAAAAAATATTATTAGATACGTTATGGAAAAAATATAAATATCTGAAGTTAGTATTAGTTTTTTTTTATTAAATTTTTTCTATATAAATTATATTAAATTTAGTTGCTATCTATATATTTTTTAAAGTTAATGTGGTTTTTTAAATCAAGAATTTCAATAATATGGTTAAAACTTTGCTTTGGTAACTTGAAAAAATTCATGAACTACCAATAGTTCATATCATAATTAAATCAATATATTTAGTAGTATTTACCTAACCTATCTCCTAAACTAGTTAGTCATATAGTGAGGGATAGAGGGTAATTTTTTCCATGATATCTATAAAGCATTACTATCCTAACTTCTAATACCGAAATCTTTGGGATTGGTTAAAGTTCTAATTAAATGCATGACGTATAATTCAATATTTTTTTACTCGTATTTATTTATTAAAAAATATTCTGCATATTTAGTTTTGTGGGCTAATGTTGCAGTTAATATAATTATTTATTACAGTTAGTAGACAAATTTCTGACTTTTGATTAATACTATCTAATAATTTGGACCGATACGTGTGATAAATACCAATAAAACAGGCATAATATCTGATGCTCTGATAATTTGATGGAAATTAAATACGTTGTTAAAAGGAAAAACTTTGGCAAGAATAAACATTAATTATATCTTATAATAGGTCGGTAACAATGTTTCCCATAATTTAGAAAAACACATATTCATTTTTACATTTTAATTTTCAATATTTGTTTAAAACATTATTAAAAGAAGTATTATAATTTTGTTGCACTAACATTATTTTTTTTTTAGATACCAATAGATTTTTAATTTTTAATATATATTCAGGAACCAACACATTTGCATACTCAGTTAAAATTAGATTGACAGAAAAGTTAATAATTTTTGATGTCCATCTCCGTTTACTTTAATACTGTGTTATAAACAACTGATTAAAATTTTAAATATAGATAGTTTTTAAATATTTTTATTCTGGCTTATATGGTTTTATTTTAAAAGATTTACATCATTTTCAGCGTTTTTCCGGTGTATCAATTTAAGTCGTTACCAACGCGTCACGCATAAAAAAAAAGTATATAGTTTTATTTTAATTGAATATTTTGTATTTGTAGTCTTCAAATTGTCTGTACAAAATGATTTAAATTAAAACAAAAATTGAATACAATATTATTGATTAGTGAATCTAATTGTACACCAATAACAGCGTTCTTCTTGCCTTGAATAATTAGTTTTTGACATCAAAGACATGCCTAGTTATCACAAAATTCACTCAATCATTCTACGTTTTCATCTATTGAAAAATAATTAATTTACTGTTGACCGTAATGGTACTTGTAATGTCAAACGATACCAATACGTAAATAATTCTTGGTAACATATTTGATAAGTGGAAACTCGTGCGTTGTTTACTCAGAATTCATTAAAATGGATTTTTTTTTTTTAATTATTGGAAGTGTTGTTTCAAACCCATGAATGGTAACTCAAGATCGATTACGTAATATTTATTTTTGAACTAAAAATGTACACACAACTCTCAAATAATCGATGTCGGAACGCAAAGTAATAATATAATATAATATTATTGTATTGTAAGTACAAATTCTTTTTTGTTATTATTATTTTAAAAATGAAGGCTGTAATCCTTTAGGTAAAAAATATGATATTAATATACTGCGCAAACTGATAACAATTATGACTAAATAAACACGACAAGCAAACCTTTCAATGTATTTGCCCTGGCTACTTCGTATTTGTCCTGCAGCATTTCAAGAGTCACGTTGAATTCAGTTTCATTGTGAAGTTTAAACATTTCTATACGTTTAAAGTCCTAAAATTAAATACAAAAATATTATTCAATAACAGCTCTATAAATATAAACAGTCACTATGTATATAAGCTACTTGGATTGCGATTAGGAGGACGTCTTACCAGTATTTTTCAAAGATTTAATATAAGTAACCTTATCGATATTTGGAGAAACAAATGTTCATGAACTAACTTTACTCTAAGCAATTAGTTTACATCAAAGCATAATATTAAAATCAGCTATTACTGCTTAACATTTGTCTTAAAAATGAAATAATTTTAAGAGGTCTTTATATTGGTTATTTGTTACATTTGACAAAATGTAACAAAAAAAAAAAAAAAAATTCAATTTTTTAAATTTATTTATTTATTAACTCATTTTTTGTAACAATTTTTTTTATCTATATAATATTGATCTAAAAGCAGTAATTGCCAACCTGCGTTAATATTTTTATGTACCAAAAATAAGTAGTAAAACTTTCTCGACGCATAAACGCGTTAAAAAGAGCAATTGAATAAAATAATTGTTACTCACAGTTTTGGGAACGTCCACCGTAGCCACATGTCCATCTTTATTCACCCTATGAAGGTATTTTACGCCCAGAGGTAGCACTTTATTTTGAACCGTCACATCAATGGAATCATCAATAAAGTCGTTATTGTATACAGTAAATTTCCTGGTGAAGTTTCCTTCGACGATTTTAATATCATCGTACACGACTCTCGAATCTCCAATTATTTCTTTTGTCAAGTCCTATAATGCATAATAATGTATTTAATTTAATTTAATATTAATATATAGTGAATAGAACAAAAAACACAAATTCAAATTATTTTGAACAAATAACAGACACATCTATGTATGTATTATATTCAAAACAACCAGATGAATCTCCATCGAATATGTTATTATTCTGCCGTTGGCTTAATATAATAATAGCTTTATTAAAATAAAGATTGTTTCATACATGTTTTAGTACATAAATTATTAATAATTATTGTTAAATAATGAAAACCGTTGTTAAAAATTACTATTTAATTGTAAATATATTTTTTTTCAATCTACCTTCCAAGTTTTAAGTAAAACATAATAATACGAGCGATAAGCAAAACTGGCGAAATACATTACAAAGTTTCCCATTTAAATGGCCAGACAGGACTTATTCTTTTATAGATACAGATAATTTACACATTTTAAAGTTTATAACAAGTGTTTTTACTAAATAAACAAATCACAATACCATTGTTTTTTTTTTTTTTTGTTTTTTTTTTTATTGCCTAATTTTCCATTGATAGTTTAATAATTAATGGATTAGAATAGTGAGTACTAAATTAGTGGCAGTTATTAAAAAGTTTGTATTTAAGTTTACTAATTCAGTCAAGAGCTATAAGCCGAAATTTAGGATATAATAATTGGAGTTTTCAAATTATTATTTGTAATATTTTGCATTAAGTATTGCTTTCAGTTTTTTATTATTTTAAATTTGTTTAATTTTTTACTTCTGTTAATTGTTGTAATTTATAGACGTTTAACATAATATAAACTAAATGTCTAATTTTTTATATAATTTATAGATATAACAATAATAACAATAATTTACAATTATTAATAATATTGTTAGCAGTAAGTAATTATAAGTTATTTATGCAGTACACACACACCAATGTTAGTTTAAGACGTTTAAGTAGGTACCTAGTTATGTTAAATACTAGATTTAAAAGTCACAATCTTAGACTTATTTATGAATTTTTAATTATAGATTGTTTAAAATCTATGAAAATGACAGGACTTAGATTTTTTTTTTCGAAAGGAAGAAGGAGGTAGCTTGATCTGAAAGTAATCAGCACATGCTATGTACGTATACGATATAATACATTTATATATCATTGAACTTACTTCGTATTTGAACACGAACCTACCGACGTGGTACTTCTTGTCGATAGGGAACTGCAAAAGTATTTCTCCAACGTTCATCGTGCTGATTTCTTTCAATGTCTTGGAATTGGTAGCGTTCAACAGAGCACTGGTGTGTGGCCAAAACACCTCAATATGTCGATGAAAGTTCAACCTGTCGAATGCACACCGTCACTGTAATATTATTGTCGCAAAAGTTTCCAGTCTCAAAAGCCGGATGTATTTATAAAAGTTAAAAAATAAATTATATTTTACAGTGTTGTTTCTGCAATAATGCGCAACGCAAAGTATGGAATAGTGACGAACGGTGTAGTCGTGTTAATGAACGATATAAAATTATCGAACGACTCAAAATTCACCATTGCTGAAGTGATCTTGACTTCCGGTGGGTAAAATACTTCCAAACTATAAATGAAAAAATAAATACAAACATCTATACAATTTATTAATTTTACTCCTATGTGCAAATAGAGAATTAAATTAACCAATGCTTGAGTAGTTGAGCCCTTCAATTTTTAAACAAAAACATTACTGCTAGAATTTAAAAAAAAATTATTAATTTTTAGTGAAAAACTTTTTAGTCTTATTCTTAAAAAAAAAAACAAAAACAATTATACTATTTATTTATAATTTATCAAACAATTAAATGTTTACTGTCTAATTAATATCATAATAGTTAAATGATGTAATAATAAATTTCATGAAGTACATCATGTACAATGAGTTATATTTTTGAGCATTATTGCAGTCAAAATACATTTTATACATTTATTGATAAAAAAAGTATTTAATTTTATCTAGATGTCTATAATCTACCTAAAATTGGAAATTTGTTTATAATTTTACATAGCTACAATATTTAAGTAGTATTTTAGAAATTATCTAAAAACAATTTTCTAAAACACGTAATAAAAATCTATTGAAATAAATTAATTTAGTGCATGTATTTACACATTAACTATTCAAGCATATTTCTAACATTTTTATTACGCAAGAATTTTCGATAGACGAGAAGTTATATTCAAAAATGTATAGGTACTATACAAAATTCTGAAAATTGTTCAACTTATAAATGTACATGAAAATTAATTTAAAATTTTTTATTAAATTCAATATGACTGCAGACTTAAAGTTCTTTTCAAAGTAATTTGAAAATAATTTGAAAAGTCATGGTTGAATACAATTTATATAAATGGTAAATTTTAAAATTTTCTTTTAGTTTGCTATTTTGAATAATTACTTGATATTTTAATATAAAATTTGATAAAATAATATAAGACTGCAAAGTATAATATTATATTTCAATTGTCTATGCTTTACATGTATACATTCAAGGTTCAAATAATTTTATATTAAATTCATTTTTAAAATGTTTAAATCTGTTGTTACAATATTTATTTATAAACACCATGAACTTTGAAAAAAATTCTTAAAACATTATGATGATAATAATTTTTGATGAGCCTATATCGAGCGAGATGTTGACATTTTATTTATTTACACTTCTAAAAAATAATTTATACTTTGATTTTTCAAATGAATATTTAAAATTTAAGTAGAAAATTAATTTGATATTTTAGGCACTATGAATAATATTATTATTATTTTAAGTTATGTACGTATAGCATATAGCATTCATATATAAAATATTATTTATAGAATAAGCTTTATTAAATATTATTTCAATAATTTTTCATCTGCAGTCTTTTTATTCCCGGTAACAAATACAATATTATTTTTAACCCTGTGACCTTAAAGTTTCTTATTTATTATTATTCAACTTGATAAATTGTCTGGCTTTGATTCTGCAGGATTTGTGTACATAATAATGATACGACCACTCTATAATTACTTTCCTTTTCAAATTTCATATTTTCGTTCTTATTATATTTTTGTACATTTTGTAAACAATAATTAACAATAAAAAAATAAACACTTACAAAACTCTAACAATACAATTTTATTTTTAATAACCTACAACTACTCATAAAAATTAAAAAAATAACTAAAACATGGTTTTCATTAATGTAACCAAGAAAAAAATAGAAGCAATAAAAATGTTAAAACGAGACAATTGTATATACGTAATATTAATAGCTAACCTACTTTTTATATTATGATACATTGTTTTTATAATTATATTATCAATACTTAAATCAAATCCAATATCAAAAATTTATCCAAATAATTATCAGGTACCAATTTTACTTTTAGATATTGATAAAATGTATCTCTATATTAATAACATTGTAATTATTACGAATTTAATATTAAATAATTTGTATTAATAATGTCTATATTGAATGATTATTTTACTAAAAAAACAATCGTTATTTCTAAATCTATTAAAGATTTTGAAAATATATTTTATTTTCACATAATTTTCAGTCAAAATCAACTAACATTAAAATAAAATGTTTTCAATATTTTTATCATTATAATTTTTTTACTTTTTTGAATGAAAACATACATTTTTAATTTAATATTCTGAAGTAGAGTATTTTTTGGAGTATTCCAATAAATAAATATCACAAAAACTTCAAATACTTATAATTAGGGATGCATTTGCATTTTTTTCGAACGCTTTCCAAGCTACAAATGTATTTTAAGTACTCCGTGTTTTAACCACAAAATTTTTTTGGGACATTTTTTGTATTTTAGTGAGTTTTATACTTTTAAGGGCAATTTTTGATGTTTTTAATACATTTTTTAATTTTTTTAGGACATTTTTAACCTATTTCTCTTGTTATAACTAAAATTGACTTTGTTTAAACATAGTACTATACATAATACTACGTAATGTAAATTATTTACATGTTGAATTTAACACCAGATAATCCGGTTTTAAATTAGATGAGGCATTGTCAGTGTATAAAAACTTGTAGATAGATAACCGTCGACCATTAAAATTTCAAATTATTAAAGAAGTCTTTATTAGTGTAATGCAAATGTAATTTAATTTTTACTCTTTTTTAATTTTTTATATCATACTTTTTTTTACATGATAATTTGAATAATTATAACAAATAATGTATTTTTTGAAAGAACATTTTTTGGTATTTTTAGGTCATTTTTAGAGCTTTTAGGTCATAAATGCATTTATTGAAAGGGCATTTTTTGATATTTTTGAGGGCATTTATATCCGAGCTCTACTCATAACTCATATACTACTCACATGAATTCTAATTTTTATGTACAAAAATTCTCCAAAAAAACTATGCTTTAGAGTATGAAATTAAAAATGTATATTAACATTTAAAAAACTAAAAACCTTAAAAAATTATAAAGAAAAAATATATTAAAAACTTTTTTTTATGTTGTCTAATTTCAATTGGAAATTACCTATGTAAAAAAAAAATATATATATAATATATATTCAAAAACTTAAATAAATTTAAAAATATTAAGTGTTGTTTAATACAAATATCACTAAAAAAACAATATTATATGAATAAAAATATTCATTATTTTTATGAAAATAATTATACAATTTTTAATTCTAAAAAATTATGTGGATTAAAATATAAGAATGTATTAACCATAATTATTATTATGAATTTGAATTTTTCTTTATGTATTTTGTGATTAAAAAATTGGAACTTTACTTAAACGTTCATAGAATCGTAAAATCTAATAAATGTTACTAATATTATAATTATTTGACAAAAAAGTAAACATAATAATATTATACGATGTACCTATAGTAAGTTATATACATATTATACATGCAATATTAATTCAATTCACCTGATATTATGCGGTTTATTTGGCTTTTTGTACACTAAATTAGAAATATGTCTGTGCTTAAGGAAACTCGCGTCAAACACATTATGTATGTCGTAAAACTTTTCCATTGTCTTACCACTGAACGTGTCAACCAAAAACACACGATTTTCTGTTCTATACGCCCACATCACCAAACCATTTATTTTCTCGTTCCAAAGAACCTGCATCAAAAACATTCAGACACATTTAAAACCGTCCACCACAACAATGACATTGCCGTTGTCCGTCATAGTTAGGTAGATAATCGCCTATAGGACACTTACCTCGCTAAACGTGGCAAATTCGTAATTTAAATCTGGCGACCGATAATGGAACAGATGTGAAATAAATTCGAATTGATCGTGAATCTTCAAGTTGCCGACAATTGCGTATTTATTGGTAATATTTTGTGGCAATATCAAATGCGTCGAAAATGATATGTTTCGAAGCGACGGTATCATCGCTGTTGAATTAGCTTCGAACCTATTAAACATATTAGGATATATTTTACAAGAAAAAATTAATTGATTAATTGATTACAAGAACTAATATAATTATGTGGTAGATATGAGACAAACTATTTGTACAGTTTAAGGGCAGGTTATAACTCTACCCCATAAAATGTAGGCAATCGGGAAGTTTATTTCTAATAATATTGCTTTACTTATTTTCTTTAAAACATTTTGTAATTTTCAATAAGTATCAGTTATTAAAGGGAAATTGACAACAAATTTATTACTTTTTTCAAGTAATATGAAATATTTTTTTAAATATTTTATATACAAATACGTTTGTTTTGTACTAAAACTAAACTTCTATAGTACGTATATACTATATGTGGTTAAGTGAGTTTTTACACGGAAAATGATGACTCTTTCGATAAATATAAGAACTCGTATTGTATGCGAACTTAACAAATTACTATAATGTAATTATACAAAAGCCTGATTTTAAATTATACCTACATATCTAAAAGAAAACTAACAATAAATAAAAACTTAAAAATATTTAGTATTTATTTTCTTATTTAATAAGAATTTTATTTTAAACTTTTTATTAATCATAGAGCTTTAACATTTTTTTTTACAATATTTTAAAAAACTAATATCATTACATATTACGACTTATTCGCAAATTTTGAATTACTTATCGTTCATTACAGAACGAGTTTTGTAACTGTTCCGTAAATATGATTTACACCTAAAATTCAATAATTTGAACGTCATATTAATTAATTATATAATATATAATATGAAGTATATATTATATTAGTACCTATAAAGTAATAATAGTTACAAATTAACCCCAAAACTTCAGACACATATTAGTATATATAATTATAGGTACCAATATTACATATATATTATATAGACACAATAATAATAGTAAAAAAAAAAAAAATAGGTGATTTTCTAGTTATGTAATAGGATACCTATACAATAGTCAATATATATGACTTACGTCCATTTGTTATTGGCAGTGACACGTGCTCCTACAGTTATTTGGCTAATACTGTTCTCGGGAGCAATGAAGTACATTTTGGAAAATAGCTTTTGTTGCGACATTTTGTTCAACGCGTATTCAATGTCTACCGCTCCCCAGATGTGTTGTGGCGGCGACAATACCCAGTCAATATTTATGTGTCCTTGTAAATATCGAGATTCCACAGAGCTTCTGATTACGCCTTTATCACCAATAAACCTGTTGGCACAAATATCGTGATTTAAAACATTATTATCGATGGAAAAACCTTAACTCTCAATTTTGCGACCAAACAATCATAATATGTACCACAATTTTACGTTTCCTAATAACAAAGTGGATACTCCATCGATTATCGATTCCCCTTGAACATTGACAACATATATTCCTGGCCGCCTGAACACTAATGAACTCTTCACGAACACAGCTTGAGAGTTATCTTGCATTGAAGATATCTGCAAGTAAACCGATATACGAACATATATAACATAGTAAATAATATGTATAGTTTTATTATAATTATTATAACACTAATTATATTATAATATTAGAACAAACGATTTTCAACACTGTCATAATTTGTTTCACATATCAAATATGAGGTCATTTAAAGGAATTCGTAAAAAACTATGATGACAAAATAATAATTGGCTTACGTGTGTCCACTCAAAATTAAAGAAATTTGAGCCTTACTACTCGTATGTGTCTGTGTTGTTTTTTTTTTTTTTTTTTTTATGTTCTTTTAACTCCTTAAGGTGGAAATCTGATATTATGCTAATAATTTAATTGATAATATTAATCATGTTTCATTTACTGGGCAATAATCTGCTTGATTAAAATACTAGATATTTGTCAGAATTCGCTTATCTACAAATCAAAACAAACTCACACTAATCAATGTTGTGAAAACAATATTATGAAAAATCCATTATTTTTAATAGAATTATTACAAAATTGAACATTTATCGGATAAAATTCAATTGAATTTATTAATTTATTTTATATGGCTGCAGAGATAAGTAACTCAAATTAACTAATACAGTAGTTAAAAATAATTTTAAGTTCCACAGGCCACTTTGTATTTGAATGATATTTTTTTGCGCTTTTTCATAAAACAATAATTTTAAAAATATATTATTTATTCAATATTAATTTATAAATAATCAATTAATACACTGCTTAATAACTGGTGTTTATTTCATATTTATAAGAACGATTCTTTTTATAATAAATTACTTTATTAACTGTATTTTTTAATCCTACAAGTCTACAGCCATACATATATAATACACCTACTTAAGAATTATTTTATATAAATTAACAATTTAAAATATATAACGTTAGCTGGACAAAAGAGGTAGAGAGTCGTCAATTTTTAAACGCTGATATATAACACAGTAAAATGTATTAATATTTAATAATCCGTGCAACGGAATCCTATATTGAAATTAATTATGTTCCATTCTAACAATTCGTCATAATTAATAATAATTTTTAGTTTATTATTATTTTTTTTTATTATTATTATTATCTTATTTTAGCGATAAAAATTAATACTATCACATAGCTGTAATAAAGCCAATACAGATATTTGATTATACAAGTGTCTATAATAAAATTCCATATCTTCGATTCAGTTCTAATTCATATAAATTATTTATTACGCATATTTAAAACAATCTTACCTCTACAGTAGTCATTTTTCCTTCTTCAGAGGATACAATCAGTGTACTTAGTCTGATTATTTTTTTCATTGATTGCAACATTGCTAAAATCATGTAACCATGGGCATCATGCTTCACTTGCATCACAATACTTCCGACCGAAATCCCTTCTTTGGTTAAATAAGCTTCCAGCTAAAAGACGGTTTAACAAGCGTTGATTATAGAATATTATAAATGTACCATAATTATATAATATAATAGTTTCAGTGTAATAATGCGTGACTGTTTGCAAAACAAAATCTTTTAATATTTTTTTAGTGTAAGCATCTAATCACAAAGGTAAGTGCAATTAACAAAAACATCTCCATCTACTGTAAAATAGGTTTTTGATTAAATAAGTCATTTTGATGGATGTGTTAAATTTTAATTTTAAAATAAATCATTAAATACAAAAAAAAAAACTATTCTGATTAAAATTAACAAATGGAATTAGCATTTATATAAATTTTTTATTTCATATTAATTATTATTACCTATTAGTATTTATGTGTAAGTCCATACTACAAGGAGCTTAAATGTATCAGTCTAAATAACTTAAAAAATATAGGTTAATACCTAAGTAAAAAAAAATATGATAAACATTTTAGTGAAAATTTCTAGTCGCTTAAGTTTTTTCTATCTAAATTAACATATTATTTAAATGGTCTTATTAAAAACACGTGTTGTTTAAAATATATTCCAGTTGTTTTTTACTAATTTTTCCAATTCAATATTGAAAAAAGTACAGTAAAATCCCTATTTTTAATAGTCTAAGGTATACCTACTAAATTATATTTCGAACCAGAAACCAACCATACTAAAGAGTAAAGTAAACTATCTAGTTTAAAATGTGTCACCAATCACAGAAACAAAAAAATAATAATAATAATAAACACATTATTACAATATAGCTAATATCTACAAGATTCCTCACTCCACTCAGAATTCAAAATATTAAATTAGTTTGATTTTAATCACGGGCTATTATTTAGTTACCTACTTTTATAAACATATAATTTAATTGTTTTCAAATGAACTGGAAAAACCAAGTTATTACAATGCCTCAATTAAGTAAAAAAATTAAAAATTAAATAACTTTCTAACTGGTTTTTGTCCATATGGCGTGAAGTCGAAATATAATCCTTGAAGTATATTTTATTCATTAGTCATTAAACTCTTCACTGCAGAAAAGATTATTACAATACATATATACAAATAGTATACAATTAGTTATTGTGTACATATATTTTTTAGTTATTAATATTTTTTTATTAAATAAATATTAAAAACAATGATTTTCAATAATATCTAAATTAAGTACTTCACTAGGTATAGGTAATAAAAACATTTCAATAATAATCGTTTTGCCGTCTTAACGTCATAATAATATTATTGATTTAATGACAATGAATAAATTGTCGATTTACATAGAACTTTTCTAATAAAACCAAACCTACATTGGAAACAAATGGCTACCTATTACCATGAAAGATCTTGTTACAATACTGTTAAAATATTAATAATGTTGATGATAATAATATCGAATACATACTGCTAATGGAAACGAACTGTTTGCAGACGCCCAGCCACTGATCCTATAAGACTGGTCACCGATCATAATCGCATCAATTCCTTTTCGACCATCCTTTGCAACCAATGTGCCCAAAAAGTGTACGTTCCTGTACATTATTATTATTTGTATATCATATCATTAGTATGTTGAAATAACCTTATTCAATTATTAAGATATTTTCAATTTATTCTATTATGGAATAAATTTATAAAAATGTTCCGAAATCAATAATGGTATACAAATTTTGATTAAATACTTTAATACTTTATTGCAATATACAATAATATGAAATATGGTAATGAGTTATGGTTTAGCTGACCTCAATCCCTCCAGCGATGATTCCATATTAAGAGTGATTGACTGTTCTTTTAAATGAGCCCTGGCCTTCATTTCAGCTTTCCGAGAATAGTTGAGGTATGATTCCAGGAAATACGATTTAGTGTCTCTCTGGTGGAAATACTGTAAACTACCTTGCACGTGGTTGAGCACCACAAACGGTGTTACAATTTCGCCACTAAGCTTTATGAAATTATATCCGTCTATCTGCCAACTGCTTTTAATATCCAACACTACCTCGTTGACCTTTTTCGTAGTATAACAATTTTTTTTCGAGGGTCAATAATGTTTTAAATGACAATAATTTAAGAGCGATTTATGTATTTACGCTTTAACTTTTAACTTACTTGCGACACCGTTGGTCTGCTGATTACAAACTGCACGTTTTTCTCAATCTCTGTATAATCTTTTTTAACTTGAACGCGAAACACGGGCAATTTGAATAGTTTTGATGTCACGTCTACATCCACTATCGTATCGAAGTAACCGTCATAGACCTGTAAAAACATACGAGCAATATTATTAATTTAATTGATAATTGCTCGTAGGTATGAGGAAAGAAGAGCAATAAAAAGTCACAAATACATTTAAAAAAAAAAAAGTTCTTATTAAATTAATACAATTATGATAAAAAAAAAATTATTGAATCAAACTAATCAATTTATTATTTCAGTCACAGTTTGCCCTTCCTTCCAGATTTTTTGAACATTTATTGTTGTACCTCCATATTGCCTATGACAAACATGTTGGTATAGTTGGTCTTCACCGTGATGTTTGTTTCGTAAAAATGTCTCAATATTTTTACAGTCATGCTCGAGTTACAGAACTCGAGGAGTTTGAACGGTGAAGTTAAATAGAACTTGATCTCATAAATACCAAATGGAATATTGTTCGCTAAATCCGGATCGTCTTGATCTTCTGAACCAGGATCTGATAAAGCCGTGGTTAAGAAATCAGCGTCGAGAGTTGTCTGTAATCACACAAAAAATTATAATCGATTTTAAACATTAAAACGTAACTCAATTTTATCTATTAACTTGACTGAAATATTATTAAGGACTAAAGAAACTTTTTTGATTGTATCTTTATTTTATGTATTAAAATAAAAATTTTACATACAACATTTAATTCATAAATTTTGTAAATGCATATAATTTTTTTGCATCCATTTTCTTTATTTTTATTTTTATCGATTTCAAAGAAAATTTGTAGAAGTTTAAACAAAACAGTGAAATTTCACCTTACTATAAATATCAATATATGTTTACATAATTTTCCTTTGTGAAAATTAGTGAGAAATTAGTTTGAATGGTTGGAATTTAAATGTATGCACCAATCGTTATGTTTTTATTTTTTAATTATTTAACTTTATAATGTTATTATTTGTAGTTATAATTTTTTTATGTAAAAAAATATAAACTATTGTTTTTTAAAGTTTTGCAATGATATTCTATAATAAACTTTTGATTTTTGACATTAATTTAAGTAAAAATTAAGTCCAACATAAACATTACACTAAAATCATAATTTAATCTATTTTCTAATATAAATTCAATTTTAAATTATTACTATCATTCCGACGAAACACTAATATAGATAGGTACCTAAACAAATTTCTATATAATGAGTATTTTAATAATATTCCCACAAAAAGCAAATGCAGTAACACTAGAGATTGAAATCCATGAAATATAACAATATTTGAACTACCCGTTAACGGCTGAGTAAATCCTAAAATACCGGTAATTTTCGTCAACATTGAAAATATAATTTAAAAAAAAAATTAAATTATATACTGAGAATGTATTTTAATTTATTTAAATGACATTTTATGATAAAAAATAATATAAATTCCAATAAATACTTCTGATTGGAAAATAACACAATCATACACCCACACACATAAATAAACCTACATTTATTTATGTATAGTTATTACGTACAATTATACGGTATATGATGCTTTCAAATATTTTAATTATAAATATTATTATAATTTCAAAAAAAACAAAGTTTTGTTTGATACTCGTACAAATCAGTGTTTCTAATTTTATTTTCATTATACAAATTAATAATTTGAGTTTTTAGATATGTTTCAATGTATTAAAACATATTAATATTAAAAATAAATTAGTATTCTTTGCACGTGGGCAGTTCATTGTTTTAAGTCGAAACTGAGTAAATAAATGTAATTTAAATAAAATAAAATAATTTTCATCAAATATGTAAAGTTTGTAAACCTCAAAAGAAAATAAATATAATTACATTCAATTGATATTTAAATAATCTAAAAATCATATTATATATTAAATAAGAAATTCGTGATTATTTAACAATAATTATGACTGTTTAGTTATTTAAACAAAAAAATATTTTTTACATTTGTAAGTAGGTATAGTAAGTATAATACTATTTTTTAATCAATTAATATAAGAATCGATAACACATTTAAAATTGTTAAAGTGTTGTTAAATATAGATGTATCTAACTGTGACCAATTAAACAAAAATCCAAAAATATATTAATATAATATTATTATTTTTTTTTTTTTTTTGGTTTGTTCACAATTTTTACGAAAGCCCTTTAAACCACCTTGTTTATTTTTCAATTGATTGACATATTAACTAAAAGTTATTTTTCGAAAACAAACATTACTACATTACCTATAAATAAACCAATAATACTTTCTCTTTCCCAATTATAGTACACAACATACGACTGTCACTTGTCTAGTACTTATATTAAATTTAGTATTACAATATACCAAAAAAATGATTTGTATTATTCATCGTACTTATTTAAAATACTAGTTTAAAATTTATTAATTGAATTTCGCTTGCATAGAGTTTATTGATTTTATGAATTTCAATAAACATGATTTCCAAGGTCTAAAAGTTCGAGACTATAGTTAGATGTAATTTTACTTATCGGAAATTACCGTCAATGTTTTATTAAAATTGACCACAGACGCGATTAAATTGGATACAATGTGATTTTCATTTTCGGCAAACACTGCAAACTCAGAAAATATCTTCGAAAAACGGTCATACGATGTTGTCACGTTCAGCTCATTTTTGATATCCAAAAAATTCTGACAAAAAAAAAAAATACATACGTTAACAATGTTTAATGATTTTTATCGGTTATGTTTTTCAATCGTATACCTTTAAAAATAATTCATCTATCAATGTAACCTTTACGATTATTGCTGACAGGCCAACTTGTGTTGTATACATAATATCTTTTTGTGTGACATTAAAATTCGCAATCACAGATGGATAATATGCTGTGTCGATTTCAAAAAGCCCATTATAGAGCACCATTGATAACTCAGCATCCTCGTCGTAGTAGTATTCATCTATTTCTTCCGGTCTAGGTATAGTTGCATACACGAATTTTACACCTATCTAAAAATATGATATATAGAAAAACAAGATTATTATTGTTATTATTATCTTGAATTAAGAATCAAAATTCTGAAGGAAGAGCTATAATTCTAGTATACCTTTAAATTTTTAAACTATAAAAAATTTGGCCTAAGTCAGTATTTTAAGAGTAATTGATGTCCAATAGATCTTAGGTTAGTAGGTAGTAATAAGTACCTAAATTTTTTGTTATTACTATATTTGTATTCAATACTTTTTAATATTACCTATGATTATTGTTTAAATATTTATTTTTTTATTTTTAGTGTACTAGATAATATAAAGTATTAAATATGTATTTAAAATTTGAGAAAAAAAAAAGACAAACATGAATGGATACATCTATTATCTTTGAAAAAATTCTCACCCTGGATTATTTTCATTAGACCAGGGGAAGAAAAGCCTTTTAAAGGTTTTTTTTTTAAATTAAACAAACACAATTATGTTTGACATTTATATTGAGTGGATTTTTATTAAAAAGGACATGTTATCAAAATTCATAATCAATGATCTTAAACAAAGATTGGATTAGGGAAAAACTCCGTCAGTACGGCACGAGTTGAATAATTTCTGAATTATTTAAAGATATTGATTAAAGATATCAGTTTATAAAGTTTAATTCTATATTTATTATTACATTAATATATAATTTTATATATATAAAACAAACAAGAACCTTTTTCAACAAAATTATTAAATATTTTAAACAGCATTAAGTTTTTTTATGTACAAAACTTATTATCTAGAAAAATATATCATACCTTTAAAAAAAAAAAATTATTACCGGAATTTCAATGAATACTCGTACATAAAAATACAAAATTCTTGAATATTTTAGAAACTACTTTCGAAACGATCACCCATTTCATCGTTTACCCTAATTAAATATCAAATTATGATTTTTAAATGGCAACCTTAACTTAAAGTACATATCAAAAAATATTTATTTTTTTTAATAAGTTTATCATTTTTAATGTCTATTTAATATAATCCGTTTGGTAACGTTGATATAATTACTTAAATTTTTTTTTGAGAGAAAGAAACGTTTATAACTTTTTTTTTTAATATTATAATTATCATATGCCCTTTAAAAAAAAAGTGTTTTATGTTTTATTGAACAAATAATGATAAACATTAACATATTTTTCATAATTATAAGTTTTACATAATTATGCATCGAATTAATATTGAATACTCTTATGAAAATATGTTTCTTAGTAAAATTATTTTATATATTATTGTGAATTGTTAAACCTACAATTTATTTCTTTTTAAAGGTAGTATAATATCTATCTAGTGAGTAGTGACTCCATATTTGAGCGGGATTCATAGAAGAAACTAAGCAATACTTAAATAATTAAACATTTGGTGAAGATTATTTAAGTTTTATTTCTATTATTATGTACGATTATATGCGCAGTACAACTTGCGTTAGGTTATGCAACTCATATTTTCAACTACACATTTAAATATACCGATTTTTAAATCATTTTAGCTTTTTAACCATTATTCTAAAACAAATACTCATTGAATTATAACTAGTTATTATTAGGTAAAAAATACGTGAAATCATGTAGAAAATCATAAGATGATGATTGAAAAATATAATATTTTAATAATTTAAATTTAAACTTAATATATTAATTATACAATATGTACGATTTAAACAGTAGACAGAAAATCTCATAATGAAAATATACAATTTAAAATATGCCATATCAAACAAATCGTCAAAATTATGTTACCTATAATCATTATATTATTTATTAAAATAGTTGAAAAGTACTTATGTTTGTATAAACGACTTTCATTTTGAACAAATATTAAAAAACGCTTAAATTCATTAAATTAAATTTCTCAATATTTACCAAAAATTAATATTTCCATTTAAAAATTAACAATTACTACACATTTTGCGTAGGACCAAATACAAAAAAAACAATTCATGAGTAATTACTAGTTGTCTAGGACCTAGGTACTATAATATTATACGATTATGAGTATCCCGTAATATATGTCAATAGTTATAAATGTTATAAGTTATAACACTTATAAAATATGGATTTAATAAAATCAAATTCCCCAAATAGATAATATTCTAAACCAGTATAATTTTTATCATAATATATTTGATATTATATTATATTATTCAAAAACGTGATTATTTTTTAATTTTATATTTCTAAATAATATTTATTTTAATACCTAACTACTTATAATTTATTATTAATGTATTTTTTTTTTTTTTTTTTAATTAGTACCTTTATTAAAACAACAAATATTTTTAAACATTTTTACTCCGTGGTACTGATAAAATAATATTACATGCACTAATACTATTGTAAAATAGCTTATTTAAAAATATAATTATATTAAAAATACATCAAATGAAACCGTTTTAGACAAGACTGCTAAATATATAAATACATTTTATTGTGTATTATATAAATCTATTTTATAGTATGGTTTTAATATTTCTTTACACTTATTTTTAATAAACATATACAGTATTTATATTAATAATTACCATCGACAAATCTGGCAAAACTGCTCGAATCTCACAATCGATATCGTCGATAATGTAAATTTTCACGGTAGCGCTGCTATATGTAAACTTTTCCACAGGCGTATATATCTGTAAAGCATACTCGAAATCGGACCAGCTGACATAATGAGAAATACCAGCAAAGCCCAAAACAAAGTGATTCCATCCAAGTCGAAAGTCGGCCTGTAACGATCGCGATATTTATAGAAATAATGTACAAGACAATAATCTCTAATAAGTATAATAGTTGCACTGCAAACTACTTATAGCGTAATTGTTGTCAAAGTAATTTTTTATAAACCACTATGGAAATTTTTATTTTTAATATTAAAATATCACATTAAAATTAGGGTGAATAGTATACGAAGACTATAATAGAAAGTTGTCAATTATTTTTGATAGAAAGTTTTTAATTGCATAGTAAATGTTTAGTTAATTTTTTTTACACCGACGCTGCATTTATAATTATTTCACAAGTTATTTACATTTAGGCATAAATGTAACTTAAATTGTATTGTCATTATTTAGAATATTATAAATTTTAGTTAAGAGTATGCTAAACTCGCATGGAATTATCTCTTTCTAAAAAACGCATAACATAAAAATTGTTTCATGCGAATAATTCATTGTTTAATATTACAATGAATTTACCTGTATTAAAATTAAAACTAAGAATATAAACCTATAAATCTCGTAGGCTTTTTTTAAAATTTTAAAACGAGTTATGAGCATTTTAATAGTACAAATACTTTAGTTTTCATTACTTTAAAATTTGATAATAGGTAAATTCACTTTTATACTAAACATTCCAAAGTTAAATGGATTATTCAAAATATGCATTTGAAATACGGATACAACGCATGTAGGTGTGCGTCTTCTTAAACTGTAAATAGCTGTTTAAAAAATAGCTTATGTTTTAATAGTATAAAATATTATCAAAGCTTTGAAAAAATTTTAGTTTTGCATTTTTTTTTTTTAATATTTATTCATTTTGAATTACATAAGTCTATTTTAATAGTTATAATGAGTGAAAAATATTTTTAAATTAACTATTATAACATTAACACTCAATTATTCTTACTTACTTATAGCAAATATTAATCCACTTCATTTTAAACAAAATAAACGAATAGTTTCAAGTGTTCCAATAAGAATGATAATACTTTTTTTTTTTTATTTCAAAGTTTATTTTCAAAGGAGCTACTAAAAATGTGATTATTTTAATAAAAGTAAAACAAAAGTTATTATAACACCAATTTATTTGGCAAGAAGGTATTATTTTGTATATTGGCTATTTTATTTTATTATTTTTAAAGCTTTTATGTGTTTTAAATTATATTATAGCGAGTTGTGGACATTTTAAGTACAGAGTTTTCATTATAATATTTTACATTTTACGTCTATACATCCTACTAAATGTATATAAACGATACATTTTATAGGTGTCAGGTGGAATATACTTACTAATTCACTATTTAGTTTACCAGCAATTATCAACTGTCTTAACGGATCTACGGGTGTGTTGACACGTAACTTTAGATTATAGTTGGATAGATTTTTATATAAGTAACGCAATTCCATTCCTAGTTTGAAGTTATCACCATATATATCGAAAAAAATGTGTTTTTCTCTTGCTTTATATCCAATTTTTCCGTATAGAGTCTTGTAACTTTCATAAGGAGTTGAGATTTTCAACAATATTTTGCTATTGTCTAGTGGCATGTATACACCTAAAATATAAAAATAAAATATTATTATAAATTGTTATTGTTGTACATAATTTATTATGTGCATTTGCTGCGTAAACAGACAAAAGAAACACATGTGCAAGTTTTCACCAAAATTCGGATAAAGATCAGCACTGAATTTCTGTTGTTACCTAAAATATACTCGCAGATACGATAATATTCTGTCAAAAGAGGTTTGACAGCGACATTTTTATTTATAAAATACTGCAATACGTCAGTACAGCATAATTTAGTTATAGACCTATATTAGATTTTGGATAAAATGATATAATATTCTATAATCTATATATTATAGGTATTATCTTAGATTATATTTAATCTAATTATCAGTTTATAATAATAAATTACTTGCAATGAGCGTATCAAACACAACAATGATGAAAATGTAAATAAAGTTATCATAATAAATTGATGTCAAATTTTAACCATAATGGCATACTGACAACCAAAAAGCAATAAAAAAAAAAACTAAACAACTTTTGACTAATAAATTGGAACTCTCAATGCATAAAATTTAAAATCGTAAGACATAATTATGTCACACAATGAACACTTGGTCATGAAATTACATGGAAACTTGAAGTAGGTAGTAATGATAGCCAGGTTACATATCATTCATGCACTCATACCCAACGGGCAACCTACTCACAGTTTCTTGATAAATAAAAAAGAACCTGAATACTATATCCTTTATACAAAGTTAGCTAAATTTAAAATGTAAAATGCATTTTAACTTAATACTACACTAACGAAAAATTTTAAAATAAATTGTAACATTTTCTATTAATTTTAAGCCCAAATTTTTTTTTAATTTATTTTGTTATATTATTATAATATTTATACTATAATTATCGACTTTTAATTTTGATAGTCAATTGATATAAGCTTATAATTTACATTTTTAATATTATTATTATTTGTGAAAATATTTAGCTTTAACAATAAGGGAAAATTGAGCATTATATTTTTAAAAAAACATAATATTAATATTAATTGTGTTATCTAACATAATATTTGCCTTACAATTTTTTTTAATTTTTTTTAAAAAAAATATCAAAACAATAATAGTAATGAACAGTTTTTATATTTCATATTTTTTATATGTTATTGCCAATTTTAGTAGGTACTACTTGCATTTTGTATATAAGTTACTTATTTCTTCCTAACCTATGTATTTACTAACTTCTTGGTTACGTACTTGGCTTAGTTTTAAGACGAAAATAGTTTGCAGTCTTAGTTAACCGGTTTGGAAATATTTATATATACATTGCACAACATATTTCATGTTTTTACTACTATTCATTTAGCAATTAGCAACATATTTAAATAAAATGTACACAGAACAATATTATTAACATGATACCAAATATCTAAATCATACCATTTATACAATATAATATGTATAACATATTGTATATTAATTTAGTTTTTTTTTCGCTATAAAACGTACCTATATTTAGTTACATAAGTATAATACTGTTTTCTTCTTTAAAGAAATTTAAATATTATCTAACATTTATTATAACGTTAAGTCATAACAAATAATTTTTTTGGATACATTTTGTAATAACTTTTATTTTATGTAACTACGAATTGAAATTATACATATAGTAATAAACTGATACAATAAAAAAACAACAATATACATTTAAATGTTATTGAAACTAATTTCAATTTCAATTAGTAATAACAAAAATTAAATTGTATAGCTTTATTCATCAACAATAGGTACCGATATTAATAATTTTTAACTTCATTTTACGGGACAACGAGAAAATAGATACTTAATTGAACAACTACATTTCCACGTAGTTTCATTTAAATTACTTAAATTTTATTCCTTATAATTAGGGAGCGGATTTGTATGTATTTGCATATTTGTCTGGGTAATCGTATTATATTATGCTAAGTACGTTTCTAGTATTATGAATTGAAATAGTTTTTAATGCATAACTTTGCATATTTTGACATTTTTTAATATTCAGTATAATTATATTTAATGTTTTTAAGGTCATATTTCGATTACTTATGTACATTTCAGTCTTTTGATACAGAACATGTATATTGAAGAATAAATTTATAGATAGATTTTATAGGAAAATTATTTATATACTATGAATATTTTTAAATTTAAATATTTACAAATTCAATAAAAACTTTTGTCTTTTACAACTATTATCAATTAATAGGTATATCAGGGGCAAACTGACCAAGAAAGCAATTGAACAATTGTCTCCCGGCCACTAAATCTAAATCGTATCATTATATTAAAAATTATACATTATACATATTAGTAAAATACCATTTATTTGCTATAAGCAAACACAATAATGTTATCATGAGCTTATAAATTTACACTGGTTCGTGATACTTGTTATAAAAATAATATAATAAAATATTTTCGTGATACGTATTCAATTTACTTAACCAAATCTATATACAATTTAGTATCTACAGCATACATTCTAAAAATTCTGTTACCTTCAAATATTCTTAACGTAAATAAATGTATAATATATATAGAATATAGATATACTGTAAAGGTACAATATAATATATTTTAATATTTGCATACAATACTATTATATACCTATACGAGAACTGTACTTTAAATTACTAAACTTAAATTTCCTTCTTGACAATCTTGGCCGGGATGAGTAAGCAATATATTAATTATTAAAAAATAATTTACTCTGTTTAGTTATTTATACTTAATCTAAGAATTACAGTATGTCTCAAAGTGTATATTAATTTTTTAATTTGTATTTAAATAAAACTCAATAAAATAAAATAACACTATCGTACATCCTAACATTCTAACGCGCACGCGAGTAATTAGCAAAAGTTATAAAAAGTTAATCACATTATTTCTATAGGAATTTCACGTTTTCGTAAAAAATATTTGTTAATGTTTTTTTTTTTTTTTGTCTATAAATAAACTTACATTATCTGAATTTATCAAGCTTAAAAACACCATCAACTCTACATGGTATATTGTGAATAAATATAATATTTATATTATTTTAATTAGACTATTGAATATGAAATATGAATAAAATAGTGAACCAACTTATAGTATAAAAATGGTCATTCTAAATGTAAATTGAAGTCACAAAAATAAACAATAATATACTGTATATTATAACTTCTACTAAAAAAAATAAATCGGTAATTTAAAAATTAACAGTGCTGATCAATACCAGTGATCGGTTATATCTATTATTAACCGATTGATTAAGTCACACAATAATATGTAATTGTATATCCGACAAAATATACGTATCGTTTAACAGAAATTATTATGGATTATAAAGTTGTCGCCCATTGGCAATAGTAAAAGAAACAAATTTTCAATTAAAAAAAATACTGTATTGTTTTTATCAGTGTTAACTTACCGTGGAACTCGACTTTGAAATTACTAGAATCTATTTGTAACCCGACAACACCATTTAGTTTTTTTTCTTGTATACCGACTTCTGACTCAAAGCTAAATGTCTTGTAATAAAAAAACGGGGTTAGCGTAGTTACCGAACCGCTATAAATGGTTTCAGTCTTCGTACTATTAATTTTTCCAGTCAATCCCAACGATATTACGTATTTTGGATTTATCTATACAATGTTAAATAAATATTTATCGTCACAAATATCAAGGAATTAATATAGTGTCAAAAAAGATGAAAAAACAAAAACAAAAGTGTACATTATTTAAGTTTAATAAAATATCACCTGCAGTAAGACAGTGGTGTTGAAACTGTTGGTACCGTAGTTGTGATTGATATATATGCGAATAGCATTAAGATCTTGCAACGAACTGTTAACAGCTGTATTAAACGAAAATCCGAATTCTTCATCTAGCGTTTGATAACCGGATTGTACATCAAAGTCCAAGTATTGGGTACCTTGCCACATTACACTACCGTTTGTGTGCAAGTTTTGCGGTCCAATCATAACGCTATAACATCAATACACGTCATTATACACAGGTAGCTAAATTGTTTTAAGGTTTACTAGTGATTGACATTGAATTTCGAAGTTTAATTATTTTAAAATAAACATTTAAATAATAAATCCAAATACGTAGGTACATTTTAGATTCAAATTACATATAATATAACATAAAATATCTATTTTATATTATTGACGTAAATCGTGTTATTACGATTAACAAGCAAACAATGTTGCTTCAAAATCAAAACTAAATTTATTTAATTTTTTCAAAAAATTATTTTTACTAAAATTTGTTAAAAATGTATCTTTTTGTGCAATTCTATTAAGATAACAAAACCTAATATCTGTATACGTCAAATATCGGTGATAATGTACTATAAAATATTATAAAATATTATGTCGAAGACGTTCCTATGTGAAACTTTTTTACTATCAAACCTTAATACACAAGACCTAAATCATTTTTCTTCGACAATATAAGTTCAAAGTAAAATGTTCGTCAGATTTTTAATATTTTATTAAAAACAATCACGATTGATTATATCAGTTTTTACTTTAGTTCATAAAATACAAAATCGCTTTAGGTACCTTTGTTCGTATAATGTTTTCACCCAATTTTCGAATGGTGTGAGCATCTTACAGCCGATATATCCACTTCCTTTTGATAGGAAGTCGTTTTTCAATATTAATGAAAAGTCAATTTTTGATACGGGATCCCATTCAATTGAGCTCAATACAAAATAGTGTTGTCCTACGTGGAATTTATAATTGTTAAAAACAAATTAATAGTTCATAATAATAAATTGTATCATTAAATTATCGAAAAAAAAGTACACCTATTAAATGTAAGCAAATATAACATAATAATATTATTATTATTATTATAATGAAAACATTCAAAGTTATAAAAACTAAACCGGTAAATTAAGCTTTTCTAATTTATACTGTTATATTCATACCCATATATCTCAATTCTAAATTGATGTTCACTGTCCGACCAGGATATTCTATCACCAGTAAACCTAGAAATTGTTCACCGTCGACAATATCGCTTGTATTTGTTTTGAAGATGACTGAAAATTTTTGATCAGGATCTCGATTGGCGTCCCATTTTATTTCAAAAATCGTATGTGAATTCCATTCTTTAACAAATCCTTTACCGTAAATTGATATATCTCTGTACCTAGATCATGCCATTAATGCATATTTTTAATTAATTTACTCTTTCATAGGTAGTGTCAAAAAAAAAAAAAAAAAAAATGGCCAAATTAATTATAGACACATATTATTGGGTACATTATAGATTGTATTTTGAAACCATTTATTAGTAAAATATAAATAAAACATAATAGTTAGATTATTTAGTCATACAAATTTGACTCTTTTTGGCATATTTTTATATTCAGTAATCTTAACTTTTAACACCACCCATCTCATCCTTAATTACCCGTAAAAATATTTTTGGATATCAAGAAAAAACAAACATACAGGTATTAAGCACAATAAGGTTGTATTTAAATAATGGCAAAGGGGCGGACGCTAATTTCATATTCTATAGATTTATACATTTTTTTAGTTTTTAAACGTTGATTTTTCTGTAAGTTGAGTTCTGTTTTTGACTAAATTATTATTAATAAAATTGTGTATAATAACTAGTAATAATTACTAATAATAAATTAAATTGTGACATTTAAATTAATTTATATTATATTTTGTTATTTTAATATGTGGTTAAAATTATTTATTCATAATCTCTTAACAGAACTTCGTACCCAATACCCATGTATTATCTTCGTTTAAATAAAACTCAAAAACCAATTTTAAGTTCTGAATAATTTACTTTATTGTATTTTTACATTAAAGTAATTTGATCTATTAGTAAACTAGAAGTTAATAATATTATTTAAGGCCTTGTTAATGTCATTAATTTTGAAGCAAGTCAAAATTATTAAATTATTATTAAATTTCTTTACTTATTTTAAATTTAAAACAAATTTTCATTTTAAAAATACTCACAGCTTATTTTAAAATTAAAATACCCACAAAAAAAAAAATACACCGGATACTAAATAATCGTAGTCATCAAGTCATTTTAATGTTTAAAATAGCAAAGTAAAATGTATTATTCTGATAGAAAAATTTGCCATACTAGGCTTTAGTAAGACGAAAATTTGTTTCGCTTAAAAGCATTAAATTAAAAAAAAATTAACCCAAACAATATTAAAATTTGTTAAATTTTCCACCTTCAAATTAATATCAAGGTGATCAGGGATGTAAAAACATAAATTATTATTATTTTTATTATAATCATTGGATTATCATACTGGTCTAGGTGCATTTCCAGCGTTATCTCGTGATGTTTCAGGTCGATCAGATTGGACACCGAATACGTGCTTGTGTTTAGTTTCAGTTCACCGTATGATTCATACTGCAACATATTGGAACGAGCCAGATGTCTCAATAATACAGCGTGCTTTGTGTTATTGTGGTCCACCTGTATACAACACACGAATATAATAATTCTATTTGCTATGTTTAAATAGCCATTTAAGGATTTTTTTTTATTTGATCTGTTATAACATAAAATAGACGGCGGATCAAGTCTACGTTGATAATATACTGATAACTGACCCACGATTCTATTCTGTATTCCTCGTCAGATACGTAGATTTTCCCCATAAACACTATGTCATTGAACAAGTGAGATTTTATTAAAAGTTTAAGTGTATGACTTGTTAGGTAATATGAGGAGTGGTCTTGGTACAGCCCTCTTGCAGTTACGTTTTGTCCTCCAATCCAAGTTCCCGCAAAATCAATCTAGACAATTAAATAATTAGCAATGTATAAATTATGTTCAAACCAGTGTATTTTATTTATCAAGTAATATATTATGAACATAATGATATCATGTAGGTAAAATGATGACAACCAACCGATATAATATGTAATTTGTTGTGATTTAGCGTTAATCATCAAACTTTGTATCATTTTCTATTATAAACAATAATGGTGATATATAATTAAATGTAAAAATATGACAATTATTTTAATTTCTCAAAGACAAGTATTGACATAATGCACTTTTAATGAAAGTAGTAAAATTAAATAAAATAGCTATATTATTGATGATGTAGATGACTTGTATTTTTTTGTTAATAAACCCAATATAATCAGATCAATTTATTGTAAGATAGATAATAGAATTCTAAAATTAGAATTAAGTAAAATATTAAAATTAAAAATACGATTAATAATATTTTATAGGCCCGACCATTATTGCTGTTTTATGATACCAACTATAATCGTAAATAATGCTATATTAATAAATTAACTGTCGATAAAATCACACTTACGTCGTATTCGTTCATGACTTTTTCTTTGATCAGAATGCGCACGTCCAACGGAAATTTTGCAGATGGTATTGTTAGCTTAAATCTTGTATCTACATTCAGTAATATACTCGGAGGCATTAAAATGTCGAGTTTGGCCGTGATATTTTTGTCTGTACGCATTACGTAAATATAATGTAAATTAATTGATAACACGTCATTTGATTAATAGTTAAGCAAAAAAAAATTAAATAAAACACAATTATATAATATGTACCTGGAGCATATTGTACAATAACTGCAGTATTGGACATGGTTTGCGTATCCTGATGGTTTGTTATGAACTTGAACAAAATGTTGTCCGCCATTTTAGTAACGAATAAGTTTATATTTATTTTATTACCAGAATAATATTTGATTTGAGTGAATCCGAATTCAACATGTAATTTTTTGTTATTGTCCTTCAAGCTAGGGTAGTTAATAAAATCAATACGACATTCTGTGTGACCTTGTGCTTTCTGAAATAAGAAGAAAATATTTTCAAGTTAATCGAGTTAATGAGCTATGATTTGTATAATGATTAAATTCAATGAAACCATAATATAATATAGTAAATAATAAAATTTAACAATTAAATGAAATATCTGTAAAAAATAATAATATTTACTGCATATTTTTAGATCATATTAAAACTATAAAACTTAAAAAGTACTAAAAATGTATCATAAACACGAAAATCATGAAATTATTTTAAAATTTTAGTATAACGAACAGTTTATAAGTATAGTGACATATCATGTAAGTACAAAATAGTTATACTTTTTATTATTTTTTTTTTCTAAGAAATTAAGTCTTTTACTGTGAAAAAGATACAGGATATTATAATAAAACTTCTTATCACACTATGTAACTCTTTATAATTTAAACTTCTTACTCAATTCATTTCTTCCTCGAATTACATGTTCAACAAACAGCTTAATGCCAAAGTAATATAAGCACAGTGTTTCAAAATTAGATACCTTAAATAAAAGAAGATACTAGAAGGTGTCGAAAGCTATTTATCAAATGGAAAAAATATAGACGGTTCCTATTGGTAACGGCACCCGCTGTACAGAAAAATATGATCAAACCATTGCAAAGATCAAAACGAATTGACGGAAAAAACGATAAGATGAATTGTATAGTCGAATTTTGTGTTTTTTTTTTTATTATTATTATTATTATTATTATTATTATTATTTGAAACAAGAAAACTTTATTTAGGTCACATATTGGACTCAGATTTTTAAATTAACTTTAAATAACCCTTATAAAATACATTTCAAAATACTCAACAATTTATCATATACCTACAGAAGTTTTCTACAATTGCTGAAAATAGAGTTTTAAAAGTTGGAGTTCGATTTATTTATTTAATTTTTCACTGGTAAACATATTAAACACGTTTGAATAATTTTTAATATTAAAATTTTCAATAAATTAATCATGACGTGTTAAATATTTTCAAAGTTAATTTCCTCGTATTATAATCAACAAATATTTATATTTAACTGTTATGAATTTTATTTGAAAAATGTTCAGTATTCCATGAATTTGTTTCAACTCATAATTTTATTTTATAGCATTTTATTATAAGACAAGTTCAATACTATAAATTACAAATCTGTAAATAATATCTATGCGTTCTACATTAAATACATATCGGAGATATAAAAATAAAATATATTAACTTTAGTCGAAAACGTTATCAATATAGATAAGAGTATATTAGTTCTGATTTGGGTACTATGATATTATTGTAGTAAATAATTTCACATAACATAGCGTACAACTCTATATGTTTATTTACTTATAAACTAAATTATTATACCTGGTATATGGCTGAAGTCTGATGGTTGATATGTGGATAAGCTGATGATTCTAATTGCATAGTTCCTTGTAATGATGATAAAGCTTTGGTTGATCGATCACTGATTTTCACTTCCAGTTTTACCGTGTCTAGGGTTACAGCTTTATCGAACGTGTATTCGAATATCAAATTTAATGCTGTCGACGCATCGTTTATTTTTATATAACCAACGATTGTAGAATCAAATTTGGTAGTTTTAAATGTCAGGTTGATATCGCACTGAGAAATTCCTTTTTTTTCAACCCATTTGTATTGACCTAAGATTTGATAACAGATATGTGATAATTTTATTATTTAAGTAATTATACGTATAATACATATTATGGATAATAATTTATAACTTAAGTTTAAAAAACTGAATAAAAATGTTGATAATAATTAATAATAAAAACCACCTTCGAGTTCAGCAATTCTCCTTGCGTTTATGTCAAGGTATAATTTTGGTAAATACAAACGACCGTATTTTTCATTTTCGATTTTCAGTTCCGTAAACAGATCGAGATGCCTCACATCGTTAATATCTAATGTGAACGTCATCAACTTGTGCAACGGAGAATTTCTATATAAACCTAAAAACATTGATTCAAAATAAGTTATCTTTAGACGAAATTACAGAAACACTAAACAGTACCTAAGGCTTGTAACTGAATGGTTTTTCCATGAACTATTAAAGTGAAATTTTGTGTTTGGGTGTCTATTTCTAGAAGTACTTTCATATAGTGTTTAACTTGAGATCCAGGTGTTTCGTATATAAAACTAACGGAAGAATTTTTCTAAAGCAAAACATAAGCAAATACTCGTTTTATTTTAATATTAAGCCTATATAATATATGGGTATCCACATAGAAACAAACACGTTCACTTACTCTGCCAGTGAGCCATTTGTATTCAATTACGTATTTATTGACTTTTACATCCGATTTAAGTAGAAAAATGTTCAATCTTAATGGCCCATTAAATATGACCATTGGCGATTTGATTATTTCAGTAACATTTGGTAACCGATAATTAGTGTATAATTTAAGGCCCATCATCTCTTCGAGAACGGGCAAACTATACGACAATGTAGAGGGTGCCACAGAATTTCGATTCGGATTGACATCGACGTCTAACTTATGATCTTCTAAAAACAACTCGGATCTATCATAATATAAAACAAAATTATTAAATAAAATGTTTTAAAGATAAGATATTTTCATTTCAAATAAAAAATATCTAAGTTCACTATTTAAGGTATTATCATAATTTATATTTAATAAGAAGTACTTAAAATGCTTAAGTCAAAACTATACAACAAAAATATGAATGAATATAATATTATATACGGAAATAATACAATTTATTGAATAAGTATATTATTTTGTATATTTAGAAATAAAACAAATTAGTTAAGAAATAAGTATAAAATAAATTCACATTGATAAAATTAGTCAAAATATTATTCACTTGTTAAAAAATATTATTGTATTTACGCTCTAGTTAAATATTTAACTGTGGCAACATTCATACGTACTCGATGCTAATAATATCAGATCTGATCTTTGGCAAATCAAATACCAAATTCACGAATTTATATCCCTTAACTTCCGTGGTTCCTTCAAATGCAGTTGAAGTGTACAACTTTGACTTAACTTTGGCCTGAGTAGTCTCATAATGAAGGTCCATAGTCATTGAGCCCTCCAAATTCAAAGCTAGACTACACATATTTCGTGGAAATAAGTATTTCATTTAAAATTAATAAACGGAATATTATGTTCTATACTCGACAATAGTATTATAAAATAGAAACAAACTATAGTATTACATAATACTAAAAAAAATGTGTTATATAACTTTGTTAAATCTTAATAAAAATATATTTAAATACATTTCTTTCGTTTCAGACTAATATTCCATGCGTATTTTAAAAATTAAAACCGTCAAAATATGCTATATAAAACTATACAAAATGTTAATGTTCAAACGGAAATTTAAATTTAAAATTCTGAAACAGAATAATTATTATTTTGGCAATGTTAATACTTTGTACGATAATAATGGATTCTTTGAAATATACAGCGCTTTGTATTTTAAGTATTTACAAAATTACACTGCGATTTATTAAAAATAACATAAAACATATGCACGATGTATACACGCTACACTTCTGTCTATAAATCATGATGAGACTATGGGTAGTTATAATACATATTTTTTACAAAATATGTTAAAATGTATAGATGCAATATAGTTTATATAAATTATAATATATAGATTGTTTTTATAAACCATATATTATAAATATATTAGATATATGTAATAACACGCCAAAATTAAATTAAATAATTAAATTATTTAATATCAATAATAACGTAGGTATAATATGATGAAGTTTCTTCGTTTGCGAAAAATATATTTAAATTAAAACCAAAATAATAATATTATTATTATACTTTTACTAAATTTCAATTTACCTTGGATACAATTTGGTTAACAATTTAAACTCCCCAAAGTTTTTGAAAGCATCTGCGTTTATGTAACTTGACATGTTTAAGTTTACTACAGAAGTACCTACGGCGTCTAATATCAAAGGCATGCCAATTCCAGTAGGTACAACGTATTTTAAGTCCATAAACATAGCGGATTGGTCGTATTTGAATTCCTGAACAAAAAGTATAAAGTATAATATATTACTTAGCTTATGCTAAAAAGGTAAAATATCACGAAAATATTTACTCGTCCGTTCATGAAAGTTTTCATAATATTATATACATCAAACGAACGGATCGCTTTGTTGATTTCGTCTACACCATTAAGACGTAAAAATTTTACTTCGTTTCCAAATACTTTAATCGCCAAGGATATCTGTAGGAGAATCAAAATAATGATCTACACCAATTAATTACTTTTAAGGATTATTTAGAAAAAAGTTCAATACTAATTTCATCAAGAATCGATATTGTTTAGTATTTTTCTGATTAAATTATCACTGACCTTTGGCGGAGGCACATTGTCTATAACGACATTTGGCAATTCGTTAATCCTATCCTTGAGGGTGTCCGGCATTAAACTTCGCACAAAACGTAAGACATCCAATCCTTTTTTTACTCGTTCAGAGCTAAATACACCTCCGGGCTTAAATAATGCTTCTATATAATTTTCAAAGCCTTCGGCGTATACTTCTATCTAATATGTTTAACAACCATTAAATTATTATAATCTTTTTTTTTTTTTTTGTCATGACTTTATGTATTAAAATATATCAACCAATACGTCATGTAAGTTATAACTATTTTTAATAAAATAAAATACTATTTTTTTAAATACTTATTCAAATTAGGTATTGTTATTTATCATTCAAAATCAAAACTAATAAACCAATCTCTAATTAAACTAATAAAGAGAAAAAAATGTATTAATCAAATTAAAAAATTTAATTACTATAAACTTAACATATTATTCGATTATAGCTGTAGATTTTTTTTTAATTACTAATTAAACACTAACTTCAAGTATGTTAATGTATTCTCCAAACAGAGTTAATGTGATGTTTGATGTAAACGATCGAGGTATATACGATTTTGGAGAAAATATCACATTACTGTCAAAAGATCCACCTTGATAAAATTACATTTAAAATAACGATTAATAATAATTATAATGCAAAGCATTACCTCCAATAAATCTTACCAACACCGTATTCGTTTAAAAAAAATGAATTTTCATAATTTCTGGAAAACTTTCGTATATCAGTGTTAAATTTCTTATTTATGTCACCAGCTAACATGGTTTGTAGCTCTAAATAAAATGGTACAGATGTCTTTTTCAGGTTTTGCAAATGTGTCCAAACAAAAGAGCCAACTATAGAAAAAATGAAAATAAAAATATTAAATATCATCATGTAATATAAAGTAATATAATATTATTTAATAAATTCTTTCTCTTAATACCTTGGTTGACTTCTTCCTTATCTAAAACAGTTACTATATGCCTCACCACACTATATACGGGACACCTCATTACTTGCAGGTACGCAGCAATACGGACTTCCGAGTCTAGAGATTGGTTGACGAAGATATCCAACATAATCGGTCTCGTTATGTTACAAGGAAATCGTCTAAAATGTATTGTTCCAGATAATTTAGTGGCTGACCAACGTGTGACGTAAAAATGTTCTATATTTTTTAACAAACCTGTAAGCCTGAACTCCCGAAACTCTAATGTCCACGGTTGAATCTGCATTCATAATGATTGTGTTTAATGTATGAAGTGTAGTTGGCGAAGTCTGCCCTGTGTTACCCAACGATTTCAGCCATATTAACGTCTAAGGAAGAAACGGGTATAATATTATTTTCGTTAAGTTTTTACTGCATTATCTTTGAATATTTAATTTTAGTTACCTCGTCTCGGTTTTCTTTTATCAAAATATTCTCTTTGATTTTCTGTTCAATGTATACAATGGCTGGTATTAGCTCAACATTTTCTTTACAGTTAGGGTTCAATTTGCAGTATGTATGAATCAAAGAAGTAACACTTAATAATATACCCGACGAAGCATTTTCTTTGTGAAGCAAATGAGAAATTTCAGAAATTACTTGATCATCGGGCCTGTAGCATTTTAATACAATTATTAGTTTTATACATGTTTTCATGTAATATTTTATAGGTCACAATTTAAATAAAATAAGTAGCATTAAAAGTTTTACACAACGATAAAACATATTTTTAATAACTGTATGTTTTTTAAACATAATTTATTAATGACAATATGCAACAAAAATAAACTCAATTACCTATCAAACATTGCCATTGCCATTAACCAGTTGGAAGAAATAGATTCACTAATGGTTCCATTCAATAATATGTCTTTCATAAGTATTACTGCAGACGTGGTACGAACATATGGTAAAGCGCTTTGTAGATGTTTGCTTGAAATAAAACAAAATGTAAAAAATAATTATATAGATAACCTGACATTTGACATTTTAAATAATGAAGTATATTTTATTTAAACGATTCAAGTAATGTTATATACATTTAAATAGAAACTATATTGTAACTTTTTTGAATCAACTTCAATAATTCGAATAATTTTTCTTCCCTCTTGAAATCATTCACACGTTCAAATCAGTATACAGTATGTTAATGATTCAAAAACTCTAGAAAGTAAAAACTCCATAACTTTGGATTTGTTCATCTCCCTCGAGTTTTGAATTATAGGAGTTGCATACAATTTAAAAATACCTCTAATAGTTATTTAAATTTAAAAATATATTTATGTGAAAAAAATTTTTACATACATGTGTATATACTAAATATAATATAGGTACGTATTATATTTACAAATAAAAGGTTAAATTTAATTTTGAAAAAAAACTTACGTTGCAGATGAACACAAATCATTTTGTGAAAGATAATAAAGGTGTTTTAACGCATCATACGTTAATTTTCTAGCTGCTTGAATAACCTTATAAAATTCGCTTGGAAAATCAGGGTCAAATTGTCCCTAGGAGAAAAGGTAAAAGATAAATTATTTGTATAGTAAATTAGTTTTTATTTTTCCATACCTCACTCATTGCGCATAACTTTTTAATCAGTTCATTGGTTTCCGTTACATTCGATGAATCCGGATTACTAATGAGCTTGTGATTGTATAACAAAGGTTGTCTGGATGTAATTTCATAAGCTAATCAAATAAAAACGGTTGGAAATAAATTAAAATAAATTACATTTCCTTTATTTAAATATAATATGAATTGCTAATCTTCAAAAAATGTATAATTATTTATAATATATCAATACATACATTATTAAAAATTGTCTATATTTTATAATATATTTTTACTCGAATTTCATATTATTAACAATTCGACTAGGTAATTAATCAAGATTCACGATGTTACTATTTTTAGTTTTTATATTTTCTTAGTTAGTTTTGAATTTATGACAAATGTAAATATACAAGTAAATTAAACCATTAGGCATTGAAGAAAGAGCATAATTGAACGACAATTACAAATTAGATAAATTACAGGATAATATTTGAAAATCATCTTACTATTGGGGTGAGATGAATACAATGCACTATCTTCTTTTATTAATGTCATCGTTTGAAATATTTTTGTTCTTGCACTATTTGTTTCATTACTAGCGAATGGTTGGAATGAGTGTTTTTCTTGACAATCGATCTTTACAATAATATGATGATCAATGTGGTAAAAACAAACGAATAGAGATTTCATCGGAGACCATTTGTGGTATTTCTAAAAAAATTATTGATAAATAATAAATAATAGAAATAATATTATAGATTATCAATCAAAAAATATGAATTATACAACGCAACTGAAAAGAACCCAAAATCAGTGTAAACAAACCACAAACACATACTTAATATGTACCCACAACATCGACAACCTACCTAAAATATATTAGATAGATGCTCACTAATCCTTTAAAAAATATAGTTTGTATACTATTGAAATTTTAAAAAGGATGAGTATAAAGTGATCATGTTATTTTAAAAACAAATTTATAAAACATTAAAATTATGATAATATCAAACATCAAAGAATTAAAAAGGTTGTTTACCCCTTTAATAAAGCTTGTAATGTCTATTATATAGTTGCATAATATGTAGTAGGTACATTACTAATTAGTAATAACGTCGTTAAGATGGCTATATATAATATATTTCAATATTTGCATCATGCTTAAACTATTTACTTACTAACATTTATATACATTTAATATATATAAACAAAATATATTTAATTAATTTTTCTACATACTCGTACATAATATTATTATTCGTAGGGCTAGTTTCGTTTACTATTCACAAATTGTTTTTTTTTTATTATTTAAATCTATACTCTCGGCAACGTGGGCCATTGGGCTTACAAAATGAGAAAGAAAAAAAAAATTACATTGTATATTAAATCTAAATGTTAATTAAATTTTGGTTTGAAGTTTGACGGCTGTGATGAATTGGATGATGTTGGCTATGGATTGGGGTTGATTGCTTAATATTTCGGCTGAAAATTCAGGCAGGTTGCGGCTTATTCAAATATTTATTCACAAAATTATAATAAGTGAAATAACTAATAAGAATACAGCATACACTTTAAGCTTATTAAAGATTGATAGTACATTATTACTTATTTTCAATTTAAAAGTCATACTATTTATTATTGTTATATATTTGTTGCCCATATCATGATCACTTTTAGAATTTAAGATTTTATTTCTATAGAAAAACTATTTACTGACAATACTGTGGGTTAATTTAGAAGTTTTAACTATAGGTACATTACAATTACAAAAACTTATTTGAATGAATACAAAATATAAATATAGGTAATCATTATAAGGTACATTTAAATATTAAATATCGTATATATATATACGTACATAATTTATAGTTTAAAATAAATTTTATCGTTGACTAAACAATAAGAAAATTTTTAATCACCAAGCATATCATTAATATTTAATTGTTGTGAATGGAAAACTAAAATATTTTCAAAAACTTGACTAGAGTGTAGATAGAGTCATTAAACTAGATAAAAATATTATTTTCAATATATTTTATTATTAATATATAATTTTATATAGCCATTATCAGTTTTAGTTAAAACGATTCTCCTAAATTAGATTTTAATGTTTAAAAGTAAGTACACTGAGAATATTTTAATAATATTAACCATACTCAAACTAATTTAACCTATTAAACACTTTAAATTTTATTTAATAATGTAGGATGCAATTTTTTATTAAATTTTTTAGCCTTCTAATTATTTGTCCAAATTTTATTTCTTGCATTTCAAATAAAATAATTTGTTTACAGTAGAAACTCGTTTAACCGTCACTCTCTGTTATCCATCATCGATCACCATCGAAAAACGGTCTTAAAACCGTCAACTAACTACTCAGAAGTAGAAGTAATGTTATCAAAATGCATTGATTGGTTTTAAGTGCAAGAAGAGGCAAATGCAACGCAGGTTTTACTTTGTAAAATTACGATACATGTCCGCTCAAAAAATTCGTGCCTCAAAAAAATTACATAATATTATATATTATAAGTATTTATTACTTATTACATATTATTTTTTTTTGCGAATCACATCATAAAATATAATATACGTTTATTGAAAAATTTCTGATAATCGTCTATTCGATTAACTTTCATTGTCCTGGTTTCGACACTGACGATTAAACGAATTTTTACTATAATTTCATATAATATATTTTATAACAATTTACAATAAAGAATAATTTTTTTTATTCGCATAATATTGATTAAACCAATCTCAAGTATTTCAAAAATTAACTAACTCATTTGTTTAATTAATATAATGATATAATTATCAAATCTGAATAAGTTAGAATTTAAAAATTATTCAAGGTTTTAAAAATATCATTCACAAATCATAATATTATTACAAAAGACATTTTATAGTTATTTAAAATCAATGGTTTTCCATTTATTGTAAACATACCAGACCTATAATTTTGTTCAAAAACATACTCTACAGGAAAAACTCTCGGACCTCAAAAAGTGAACCGATTACAATGATTTTTCTTTTTCTTTTTTTTTTTTAAAAAAAAAAAAAAAGATTTCTTCCAAAGCGTATTGGACTTTTATTTTCAATATTGTTGTTTTAAATCCTATGATAAAAATTTCACCAATTTTCACGATTTTTGTTATTTTCATTATTTTTGTTTTTAGTGATGTACGTAATTAAAAAAACCACAGTCCAATACATACTGTAAGAAATATTACTCTTCTTGACAAAAATCAATTATTTTAATCAGATCAATCTATGAGATGTGAGAGCTTTTTCTGTAACGTGTATTCTGAACATATAATCACGCTTGTAATTTTTCTGTCTGACATGACTAGTCCGTGTGCGTGCTTAGTAGCCTCATAACCTACGTAACGTTACTAACATTCACACTGATAATCATTTACGTCTAATACAAAGTTACCGAGCAGGGGCACAAATTGCCTAATTATTACCCCTTATTAAATAATCACGAGTCGGCCTTAATTGCTTTTTTAATATTAAGTGCCAAATGTATATTTTTAATGTTTTTATGCATGTATTTAGTGGAAATCATTATAATTAAATATCTATTTGTTCATGACCTCCCTTTAATTTTAATAATTATCGTTGTTCTATTAATGTATAAATTTATTTTATTTTTTTTATTTTTTTTTTAAATTTATTTATTAAGCAAACTCGTTAAAGGGTTTAACGTAAAAATATAATAAAGTAAATGTTTTATTCAATTTATTATTATTCAACAATGTTAGAAAATATTTTAATTCATGCAGAAACTGTAAACTAAGTTGATTTTCCTACAAATTATTGACGGTAAGTAGTTAAAAACTACAAATATTGTACTGTAAAGAAAACTATTGGCTTACACTTTGAAAAACATATGGTGAAGTTGGAATAATAGAATGCATGTGATATCTCTCGGAACATTCTGAAATATCCTTTACTTTATCTACCACTATTTGCGTACCATTCGATTTCAAAAATGTGTATGAAGTTGGGCAAAATCCGTTTATGTCTCTCTAAAAGAAAATAACGTGTAAATTAAAAATTAAATTTTATAATAAAAAAAAATAATAAACACAATTAACCTCTGCGACAATGTGATGAATATCAAATCTCTCCATGCGATTCTGGAACGTAGATAGTACAGCTTTTTTAATGTTTAAAGCCCACACCGATTCGTTTTCTTTAGGACAAACCGTGCTAATATGACCATCTTGGAATGAAAATCTGTTGAAAAACTTGTTTTATTCATTCAATGCACTTATACTTGTATACGTTTTTCGTCAAATTTAATTGGTTTTGATCGTTATATTTAATATTTAATTTAAAATTCAATGAAATATATACCTACAGCATTGTATAATCATAGAAAACTTATTTATTGAAAACTAATAAGAAGCCAAGATCATTTTCTAACCCTCTTCTCCCCCAACCTTACATATACACATACACACAAATACATGCCAAAATGTCACCCAATTATTACTCAAATACCAATACCCTGACATAGTCATATCGTCGTTGAATGCTTGTTTTATAATAAATATAATTTCCATTTTCTAATTAATAATAATTTATGCTGTAAAACAAATTTTCTCAATTGTGTGAATCATTTCCGTGGTTATTTTTCAATTACGATATTGTATAGCTTACATTTTCAAGTATAATAATACTTATGTAAAATAAACAAAATAGTACGATGAAACCAATTGGCAATTTCTATATTACTATAGCTAATAAAATTCATCATATTATTTGTTTTTTTTGTTAGAAGACAAAACCAAACCTCAACATATTTTTTTCCAAATCTTCATACAGCTCTTTTTCATCTGATCTTAAATAGTTTTCTTCATCCACAGTGTTGGAGTTCCTTGTTTTGACTCCTTTATGAATACTAGTATCAGTAATCTAAAAAATAAAATATGTTATTATTTTAGCGAATCGAATTTTGTAATGAATAAAACTTGAATTACACTTACAAACATGAACCCGTCGCATTCTTGAATGTGTATATGAACTTTGAAATTAAATTCGGCAATCGACGCTGTGTTCTTAGACTTATCAAACGTAGTCTGTGTACTAATGGAATTTTTGTACACATAAATGGTACCGGGTAAGAAGTTAAACTTTCCATCGCCTACATTCAAAAATAATTAAAAATGTGTTAAAAATAATCTAAGACATAATCTATTTGTGATTTTCATACTAAAACAAGCAGATCTTGAACAACTGTTGTGTTTGGCTGTGGTATCTGAAAACAAAAAATTTTCAATAAAATTTCAAAACCCGAATAATAAATGTATATAATAAACCTGCAATTTATTTTATAATATTATAAAAATTATATAATTACGTCATCTAGAACGACAAACAAAAAAATTTTTTTAAAAAATAAACCTTTTATTTTTGTTTTTATTGATTTATGATAGTATTAAAATATGTATGCAATTTTCCATCAATACAAAAAATATTATAATATAATATTAAGCTACTTCCATTAGTAATCTTGGGCCAATATTAGTTTAAAATAAAAATATTTCATTAGTCGAAAAACATACATCAATTTAAAACCAATACATTCAAACTCTAAAATATTATAAGGTACGAAAAATGTGTCACTATAGCAAATATTACCTTTTTTATTCTATCATAGGGAGTTTCTAGGTACAACATATTATTACACTTTTTATATATGAATAAAACAAATATAATATTTGTTATTTTGTATAGCTTATGAAATTATTTTGCTTAAGGAATTCAACAATAGTTTGTAATAATATGTTTATTATTTCTGTATTAGATATTAAAATTCGTTAAAGTGGTATTCATTGCTTTAATAATAGCAAATAATATTGTATTTATTGAAACTTTTAGCGCTATTAAAATAGTTATTTTGTTGAATATAAATTACATATCATTATATACTTTATATGAATATGAATAATTCAATAAGAATATAAGTATTATTATAATTATAATGATTTTCTACTTAATGATTTATTGTACGAATAGCCATATTTAAAAGTATTATGTAAATAGGTAAGGATTCACATAATTAGACATGGTAACTGCACATATAAAGTAAACTTTAATCAGAATCATATGAATTAATCATTTTGTTGCATTCTTTTTATTGAAAACACTAATTAATACTTAGGATTACGTAAGTATATTAGCACTTTGAGAGTTTATAGAGTTGACATTATTATAAGTACCTATCTTAATCATCAATGTATATCGGTTTTAGTGTATCTCAGTTTGAACGCGAATCACCATATATATATACTTCACTTTGTGAACTAAATGCCTAACTTATTCGATCGGAATGGGTAATATCCGTCTGTAACGTATTAAATATCGCTTTTAGTGTAATCTTTGAATATGATTCAGACAACTCTCTAAACTTTTCTATCATATCTAATATCTAAAAACAACCGCTGAAACTTGACAACGTCGGTCATGTTATTTTTGAGTCTAATAAATAAAGTACAATAAATATAATATTATTTTATTTTATTTAAAACAAAAAATCTCATAGTAACGTATAAGGTGAGTCGGCTAATCTATACCAATTTTTCTTTTTAAATTTAATTAGATTTAAAAAAATGAGTTGTTCTACAAAACTCTCCTGAAGCCTATTTGGGCCTATGATATCCAATTATGGTGAGCAACAAGAAAATCCAATATTTACAAAATGCAAACATTTCAATCGATATCACTTTGTGTAATCACAAATGCGCCCTTTTATGTATCAAACAATATACTATACTCAGCTTTTGGACTACAGGCTGTTTACGAAATGGCTACATTCTCTTACATGCAAGCGTTTCAATTCTCGCCTAAAGAATCACCAGACTCCACTAATTCTTACACTTAACTCAGTAAACATTTCTAAAAACCTGCTCAGAAGACTTAAGAGACGCTAGTAAAGCGTAATTTGGCTTAATTAAACTAATAGAAAAAAAAAATAATGTTAAAAAACTTATACTATTTGTACATAAAATACATAAAATAGCCTATCAAATATATCACTCTAAGGGTTACTCCTGGGTAACTACACTCCTCAAGATTTCAGGACGTTTATAATATTATTTTTTTTTTTGTTCATCGCTCATAAACTATTATTGTGTATAATCTAATAAATGTTAAAAATAAAAATAATATATGTCAACTATTGCCAACCCTATATTAAAAAAAAAAAATGATTTGATTTTCATGGTTCGAAATGAAAGTTATAAGTGAATCATCCTATAGCAACCTTATAAAGGTTTAAAAAAAAAGAAGCTAAAACCACCTGCGAGTCTCGAGGACTAATATAACTCTTATTAAAATCAAACTGGTAGTTCTTGAGTTAAGTACGTTCAAACATACAAAATATACTCTTTAGCTTATAATATTACTGTAGATAAATATTACAATATGATACTAGAAATGTGATTTTTTAAATTTTTTGTCTATAAATCTTACACGATAAATTTTAACAAAAAACTCGTTATCGCTTTACTATAAATTGAATGTAAAGTGGATCACTATGTTAAATTTGAATTCAATGATATTCCAATGTATCTAAAAAACAATTTCAAGTGAAGATGTTCTATCAGCCCTTTTAAGTATTTTTGATATAGATTGATATGTTTTTTTGATATAACTTAAAATGCCATTTATTTTAATTTTAAAATTACGGTAGGTTGATATTGTTTTTTCTTGAATAATAAAATTTTTAATTATTATAATGATATGTATACATTAATACCATAAGATATTAATTTATTTAACTCAAAAGTTAATTTTATCTTTTTGTAAATACTGTAACACAGTAAAAATAAATTCATAGTATATTTAATCAATAATTTCATTACGTATAGTATAATTCAAAATAATATAATATATATAAAATTTACGTACCATAACTTTTTGTTCCCTCAAATAATATTTTAAATTATAACAAAATAATAAATAACGTTGTTTATCGTTTAAATAAGCGATTTCGTCCAAATTTTAATTTAAAATGTCAATGAAAAATAGTTGTCTTTATATATATATATATATATTTTTTTTAAATTTTATAGTTTCAAATGAACATTTATGAGGATAATTCAGGTAATCTTAGGTACACAATTTTCACGAATTTCTAACTATAAAATAGTTAAAAAAATTTTTGCGATTTTGACAAATTTTATTAAAATTTTAACTTTAAATACATACAAAAAAAAAATGTTTCCAATGTATTTAAAATAAATTTATACATGCAGACATAAGAAAAACTTTTATGGAATTTTGTACTAAATTTTCAAGAATTTTCATTCAGCAAATAATTTTTTATCGATATTTATAGAAGAAATATAAAAAAAATTTGAAAATTGATCACGTAAATTAAAATGATAATATAAACATTTAGTAAAAATTACAAATAACTATTGTTATTTTGTTTTTTGAAATACAATGAAATATCAAAAATTGTTTAATAAGAAATATTTATTTTAAAAGTGAATACTTATCGAATATCATAAAAATTTAAAATTTAAATAATTATAAAATCTTCCAGTGGAATTTTTTTTCGTATACTTGAATAGGTAGTTGAAAAACTTATAAAGATTCTTGTATTATATTTTTAAATCTTAGGCATAAAACCAAAAATATTAATTAATTTTTAACTACAAAATAATTATTTTATAACTTATTTTCGTGATTTTTATGAATTTGGCAAAATTCAAGCTGTAAAAAAAATATTTTGACTATAAATATTCTATATTTTTTAATTGAAATATCAACATTTCATGAAAAGTTTTTTACAGAAATATGAACAACTTTTATGAAAGTTTTGTATAATATTTCAAGAATTATTTTTAATCGACATTTATGAAAAAAATTGAAAATTTCTTACCTCTTTAAATATTTTCAAGTATCTATAGTTATTCATTTTTAATTAACACTTAAAGTACAAAATTGATTTTGTCAAAAATTATATTTGGGTAAAAATTCCTGTTTTTTCTTAATTTTTTTTCCCTATTATAAAAAAAGTACTAAGAATTATTTTTAATTTTAGGTTTCCAAAGTAAAAACTAAATTCAATTTTATATTCGAAATCACTTGTGTTTTTTAAAATCAAAACATTTTATCAACTATACTAATCGTACACGCATATAAAAACATAATTTTAAAATCAATAAATTCATTACGAAAACAATGAAAATTCAGAATCTAAAATAAAGTCACTAACTTTTTATACTTCCTTATTTTAAACTAAAAATACTCAATGAATACAATGGTCAATTATTTCTTTATTTCTCATACGAGTTATAAACTATGCTTATAAATTATTATAACTTCACTGCAATAGCTGATTTATGTAACAAACAAAGTAGAATGTAAAAATTATAGTAAATAGAACAATTTAATATAATATAATACAGCTAAAGTTAGGACAATAAAATATAATTAAATCAGGAAGCCAGATAAGATAACCAAATAAAAAAGAAACAGATTTATTTTTATTTTTTTTTTTGCTTCCGGAATATACAATTTGTTTAACAAATAAATGTTTTGTCCAAAGTATACTTTGTGGCAGCAATATGGTAGTGGTAGAAAAATATACGATACACAATGACATCACTTGCTTGTAAGTCATGAAAAAAGAATTTATGATAAGAATAAGCCGAGAGTTAAGTAATAGGAACTCTTTGAGCTGTGATGCAATATTTCTAATACTATTGGAACAAGTATATTCACGGTTAATAATAATTAAAATGCAAACAAACAATTATAGTTAATCGAATCAAAAAAATGAATTTAACAAACGAGTATACGACGTTGAACTAAGACATACATTTTGTAATCATAGTACCTTCAACAATTCTATAAAAAACAGAACCAATGATAAAAAAACATGTTATGTGTGGAACTATATAGAGCTAGATTTATTGAGGGGGCAAGTCGACTGCAATCCAGAGGCCCCGAGTTCTGTAACTATTTAGCATAAAAATAAAAAAAAATTATTATATTAAAAAATATATTTAATATATAACTTTATTTTTTAATTAAATTCTTATCAAATAAATAATAGATATTTTTATATTATAGGTACATATTAAAATGTCAAATTGAACGTACTTAATATACGTGAAAATCGGAAAAAAATAATTAGTAGTGTTCTAGGATTTTTTGTTATGAAATGAATAATTAAAAAAATAACAAATAGAAAGTATTATAAACAATATTAAATTTTATTAGATAAACAAAAAAATGTCCTCGAAATATCTATATTCCACCCTAAAGCCACCAAAAACCCGAATCCGCCTTTAGAACTAGATTTAAATACCCAAACCTGGTCGATATAATAGTTAGATGAACTTATTTTCTTCAACGATTATTTTATTACGTTCTCCTAATACTGTTAGAAATTCAAAAACCGAATCGTTCAAAGTCCTTTATACTCAATTTGCAATCTAAACAGGCTCTGAAAGAAATGCGTAGAGATATTTTGCCATCCCCTCTGTAATAAGAGAAAAAATAAATATTATCACACGTCATTGTAAAACTAATGTACTCATCAGTCCATTCGGCATCTAAAATCGGGACAGTGATCACAATGTCTGGCACTCAAAACTCGGATTGGCCTCGGTGGGGATTTAATATCATGATAATAATGGTGCTTTGTGTAAATATAGAGCATACAATAATAGTATTATTCTTAACATTATGAATACGATTAATAATCGCTTTCTAAAAACTATTGTATGGATTTCACTTAACATGGATATGTTATCTGTATATATCGGTATTTTTATTTTTACGATTTTATGCAAAATAATAAATTGGATTATTGTTATGCATACTGTATAACTATAGAATTTAACCCAGAGATGAACAATATATGATCATCCAATTATTTGTTAATACCTACCAACATAAAAATATAATGTTACTACAGAATTTGACATTAATAAACCACGTATTTCCATTAATATAAACTTCAACGAATTTTAAAATTATTAAAAATTACATGATCACAAATATTGTCAGTTTTAAATCGTAAAAGTAACATTTAATGTTAAGTTAACTTCCTTTTGATACACAAGCGAATTCCAAATCACGCTTAGTTACTTCATCAGACTTGTAGTTTATATAATTTTATATTTTTACACATTAAATACAAGAAAAATGTAATTATAATAAGTAATAATTATTATTTATACAAAAAAATAAATGAATAAATAAATAAAATAATGTAAAAAATATATGTATAAAACTATCAATTTATTTTATAATAAGTAAACAAAAATAATAAATTGTATAATTAATTTACTACTGGTAGATAGTTTTGATGCACCACCTAAGGTACACAAATTTACAAATTAAACTTAAAAAATAATCTTGGTTCCTTCGACTTTAATTTCAATAATAAATAAAAATTGATAATGATCAAAATACCGAGAACAGTTATAAAGGTAAAAATTTCAATTTGTCTATTTATAAAATATATACAAGTTTTAAAATCATAATTGTAAAAGTAATCCTAATATTACTAGGTATTTTTTTACTAATAATTAATGTGATGTATATTATGTTGATAGTTACTATAGTAAAATATTGCTATGGATTTATTAAAAAACTAAATTCTAAGATAACGTACAGTAATTGTTATGCAAAATTTTATTGATGAATTTTTTGATCATAACTTTTTGAAAGCACATCTAGATAAGATAACTTATATAATATTTTCATGTTTGATTTTAATTTTATAAATTAATATTGTTGTCATTTTTTTTCGAGCGTATAATTTAATTTTTTTTTAACTATTTGATATTCCTGTTAAATAAAAACTTACTCATGGAAATAAGGAATTTTCTTAATGTAAATAGAAAAAATTGTAGATGCCTTTGTCAAGAATTATGGGTATTCAACTATTAAATGTCATTTCTTTTTCATTTTAAATATAATCTTAACTAATTTAACTAATACTAAAAACTGAAACTTAATAATTTAGTAATTTATTTCCATTATTCCATTTTTAATAAAACTTTTAAACGGTTTTAAACTATAAATAAAAATATGCGTATATTATATTTATTATTGATATTTAAAAATTTTAAGCAACCATATAATTCAGTGCGAAACCCCATTGTCTATAGTAATCACCTTCCAATACCTAAATAAATCTACTACAGATGTCTCTGTATTAGATGAACGTAAGGTTTTGATTGAGTGATAAATATTTAAGAAAAAAATAATGATATTAATCTTATAGGATTGAAAAATTTAATTAATCAATATTTTATAGAAAATAAAAATCTAATAGACAAGTATGGACAAGTATTGAACATAAATTCTCATAATTTTTATATCTATATTTGTATATTAATTTCAGAAACTAATTTTTTTAATTTTATTAACTTAGTAAATTGCATCAATCAAAAGTTATAGTGAAACTTATATATGCATAAACAATTTTCTTCATGTAATTATTTCAAAACGTTTCAATCGTTTTACAACATTATGTATTAACTTGTCTATTATTAGCGCAGTAAGCATTCATTATCTAATGTCTTAAAAAATATTAACGTTTTTGAAAATATTTATTTTAACATAATTTGAATTAAACGTAAAACAAAGATTTATAAAAAAAAAGTTATATATTTTACTTTACTTATCACTATATCATTTAAAACGTTTTGAATGAAAACATATAATTATATATAATACAGAGAATTTGTTTAAGTAAACATAAAATTTCGAACTAGTAATTAGTTAATTAGTTAAAAGTATTTTAAGTTTATATGGGCACAATAGTGAACCAACATTTTACAGATTTCTTCTGTGCCATTTCATTCCACTCATAAACTTTAAATATAACATTATTAACCAGGTATTTACTTGTTTTTATTTACCTACATAAAAATAATGTTTCTTTATTTTACATTTATTTTTACTTAATTCACCATAAGTTTTTTACAAAATCAAACAATAATTGATTTCTTAACATAAGAAATCAGTATATTTAAAAATATTTTGTTTTGTTTTTAAAAGCAACTTATTTATCAAGATTGTTTTTAAATATTAAGTTAAAAAATCGAAGCCAAGGTAGATATAATTTATAAGCGTTAAGTCTTGGCTTTATATTATTTTTATAACTCAGCAGTCATTATAATATTGTTTTATAATCCACTTGATTTCATTATATAACGATTAATATCCACCCTTAATAGCAAAATAAATAAAATGAGCATAAAAATTATTTTTTAAACAATCTAAATTTATTTGCCATCTTAATCATTAAATTAGTGAATTTGTTAGGGCTTTCAAAAACTAACATTTTAATATAAAAAAAAAACATTTAAAATTCGAATTCAATATTAACATCTGAAAATTATACGAATTTATTTTTAAGTATTTATAACTTATAACTATGAGAATTTCAACATTTTTTAGTTAAAATATAAATAAAATAAACGAATGTATGGAATTTTTTCAATATTAAATATTTTATTACAACAATAAATAATATTATTTTAAATTCATTAATAATATATAATAATAATATTATGTGAGTAATAATGTAAAAAATATTCATTACAAATTATCAAGGAGCCCATTATCATACAAATGAATGGACTATAAATTAATAATTTACACATTTAATAAATGCTTTTATCAATAAAGAAATTACCATCTTACATTTTCAAAAAAATAAATATTTTATTGATGTTCATATTCATACCATATTTAACGAGATATATATTTTTATATTTTCATGTATTAACAGTTTGTCTAATTGGTAATTAATAATAATCAGTGAGTACTTACATGGCGAAGCTATATCCAATATGATGAATAGTGTCAAGACGATCAGACCATAGATATGTTCAGATTTCATTTTTCCCAAATTTGTCTGTTTTTTAATTATTTTTATATAAAACGATTACATTCTGTAAACGAAATTAATATGATTTTTTATACGATATAAATCATAGAAAATGGATTGCCCGATAAAAGAAAAAATACTGCGAACGTAGGAATAAAAACGAAATTATAACAATAAAACGTGGTATGGGTTTTGTTACTAAACACTAACAACGAGTACAGTTTTCTACAAACAGAATTACATTAAATACATGCGTCAAATATTTCAAGTAAATAAGGTAGGCCATTATCAAGTTCAAAGGCTATGTTTGTTAGAGATACGAATGTTCTACATAAAATTGTTAATCATCAGTGATGTGTTATAAATTTATTATATATGGTACAATGCTCAACAATTATGTAGGTACAGTTTATATCGGATTATTATTACGTTTGTACACGATAGCACTATTACACTATTACACTATTACACTATTATTATTACCTATTGCAATGTAACATCTAAATTACCAGGAAAAATGATAGTTTCTAATTAGTTTTTTGATAAATATAAATGAATAATGTTCGTATAATATATATATATATATATATTTTTAATCGAAACAACGTAGCAGGGACATCAAAAGTGAGATATTATTTTCCTTCACTATACATTTTCCTCTACAAAAAAATATATTAGGTACCATTTAACTTCAAAAATTGTTTTTGGATTAAAATTATGTCTATTTTCCTCCAAATATTGAAATGAATTTAATAAAAAAATGACAGATATTTACCTAACCTACCAAAATATACAATGTTGTTATAGTATACTGAATTATCAAGGGATACTATACCTACTTGTATAAATTATAATATATGGTAAAAAAAAATATTACCTTGTTATTTATTTTATTTTGTATTAAATTAAATATGACAAACAAAATATTCTTGATTCCTTATTGGAGAAAAATGGTCAAGATTTATTTTAATAATATTTTGTGTAGGCATGTGAAACAAATAGTGGAGAAAAATAGTATTTTACTAATGTAAGAGAATTTAATTAAATATTTAACGTAATAATTATGAAAGCGATTTCATTATATTTTTTTTTATTTAAAAAGATATGATTTGAGTCGAAAACCTCGACTACTGTGACCATTGGTATCAACTATCAAAATTGTTTACATCAAGTATTTACATTATTAAAAGGTTTGGTTTGATGTTAAAATGTACTTTATAAGTTTTATTTTTTACTGCAAGATTTTTGCAGCTCTGATATATTGATTAAAATATTTAAAACTAAAAACTTAATGAGTTATGTTGAAGTAGGTATGAATATTTTAATTTTTAAACACCAAATCGTTATTATAAAATATGAACATGTTTTTAACAACAACAAACAATAATGAATAATACCGAAAGCAATATAAAATTAAGAAAAAAATCCTATCGTTTCTCCTAAATAATTATTCGTGTGTCTGTGATTATAAGAGTATTTATAACGTTATCCATGGTATTTTTTAATATATATTCGCGTAAACAATAAAGGTACTATGAAAAACGTAAAAAAGCAAATAAAAACATTTTTAGATTGAAATGACATAGTCACGTAGACAAACTTTAGTTACTCAATACTCAATATAATTTAACCAGATATAAATTACAATTCAGTCTCAAGTAATATATTAAAATATAATAAAATAAAAAATATAAAAAATGTACTAGTATTATAAAAAAAATCTAAAAACAAAAAATTATTTTTATTTTATTTAACAATTATTGTTTTTTTAATTTAAAACAAAAATATATTTAAAAAATACAAATTATATAACACAGGTAAGTTTTTGAAATAAATCATAAATATTGATGTACTTAAAATTTGATTACCTATTGTATTATAAGAAGACATATTTTTTTAAATTAATATTTGATAAACATGATACTGTCTATTGATTATTGCAGAATAATAGTCTATGGATCTACGAGTATATTTTTAGATATGTTACAAACAACTTATTATTTACAGAATATTTATTTGGACAAGCCAAAGATTTATTTTTATCATTAGAACATTGCATTCATTTTAAATCAACTTTTATTTTTTTTATTTAAAAGTTGTTTTCTACTTCTTAAAGTGTACAAATTTACTATATTCAGCCGAATAAAATAACTTTACACTGATAATTAGACGACGAATGTCTAACAACATTCATCTTGATGTATGTCTGTACATTTTAAATGTTTTAAATATATATATTTATATATACACCCCAATTATTGTAAGACAATTACGATGCTGTATAATATCGCGCATTCTAATTTTATTAATAAAAATTAAAAAAAAATTGCATAATCGTCTTATATCTATATTCATTACAAGTTACATCCAAATAAGTATATAAATATAATATGCAAATTACATTAATAAAATTTAACTAAATACAATATTTAATTTACAATTTATGTAACTCAATTATACATAATATTTCTGTTATATATCTAAGATATATGCATATCTCTTATTTGAGGACCATGTCTATCTACAACATAAAATATGGAAATGTGTATGACTGTGGTAGTATAGTATTTTAAACTATGGTGATAATATTATACTGTTTTAGTTCAACAAATGAAAACATTTATACATTTATTTAAACATATTTAACCTCTAATACAGCAAATATCTCACAAGCTATAGTTTTTTTACAATGTAATCCACATACACAACTTTAATTTAAAACTTACATAACTATTTAAATACGCGATGGAAATTAAAAAGTAAAACTTCAATAGCTTTTAAAATATTTACATCACTTTATTAAATATAATAATATGAATTGAATTTTTTGTTTTTAAAGAAATATGAAAACAAAAATATATTTATCGTAGTATTTTCTGATTAACCAAAACATTTTTTACAATATAGTTTGATGCGTAAAACTCTAATAACTTTCTAAGATCATATAATTTAATAACATTAATTATAAAATATTATTGATAGAAACAATAACACCGTAAAATTAGGTATCGAAATCCATCATGAGTCATATAACACGAGACTTATTTTGAGAAAATTAATGAGGTAAATAGCGAGGAGGGCAAATTTTAAAGAACGTTAAAATTAAAAAGTAGGTAACTGAAAAAAATAAATAATTTTACGACATTATAATTTATAAAATTAAATCTTTTATATACAATTTTCAAATTGATGTATCTATTTCACGTTATTATTAGTAGTAAGTATTCTAATATGTTTTAGTGAAAATTTACAATGCATGGTATAAAACAAAATAAGATAAAATCAAAAAAAATGTTGATAACATTTATCAAATAAAATTAGATGAAAAAAATGCTTATACATAGGTCCTCTTACAAATTTTATAATTCGTAATTGAAAAATAAATTTATACTTATTAACCCTTTTTAATGTATTTTATTTATTGTGCTCAATAAAAAATAAAAATAACAATTAAAATAAATAGCAAACTTTGAGTAACTAAAAAGTAAAATAATAGCACTCGGATATGAAAAAAAAAAAGTGTTTAAGTAGCTTCTATTGTACAGCAGGTTTCGAGTGTACCTTGTCATTGAGTAGGTTTATGTAGTAATGTAATGGATGTATTAAATTAAATATAAAGATAAATCATTGCATAAAAAAAAAACGATTCCGAACGGAAACGGTCTGTCAGCCTTATTCCTTTAAGTATTATCTGTGTAACTTCACTATACGTTCATACTGCTACCTATTCTAGTAATTTACTTTACTAAGATTAGTAAAACGGTTGGTTTAATTAATTGTCAAAAAAATGTAATTTATTATATTTTATTTATTTAACGTATTTTAAAATATGCATATCATATTGTTATTAACTTTTCATTCAATAAATATTAGATACTTGCATAAAACTTGCAATATTCAAGTACAATAAAATACGTAAAAATTTCAAGTCCCTGTGAATCATATTTCTAAATAACAACAAAATAACTAAAACCATTATTCTCGTTTAATCATCCAATTTTGTCAAAATATCATAGAGAACATATTCGTTAAACCAGTGATTTTTTTTTCTACATTTTTTTGTCATTATTTAATTTTTCAAATAAAATCTAGCAGCACGCAATTTAAAAATTACTGCATTAAACACACAACAAAAATGTAGACAAAATTAAATATTTAAACAAAGAATAACAACCTTATTTATTTTTTCCTAATTTAAAAATATTATTTATGGGTAATTGAAACTTTTAAAAAATATTATTATGTTTTATTTTTATAATTGATATTTACATGTAAGATGTTTTTGGCAAAAATTAATTCAATCTATCGTATTACTAATAATAAAATAAATTGCTATGTTATATCATAAAATATATTTAATGATAAAAACTGATTCAACTCGTGCCTTTTTTTACATATGAGCCCAAAATTATTAAGTATTTATACATTATTGTGTTTAGTATATCATAGTTATTACTTATTAGTTACCACCATAATAATTCCAAACAGAATAAATTTGTTAATGTTGCAGCTGTGTTCATTACAAAATAATATATTAAAGTACCGAATCTATAAAATAATAACTTCTTTAATTAATTCTTTTTTGTTTTTAAATAAACTCGAACTATTCGAAAACATTTTAATGATGTTAATCCACTATTGTGTTATACTATTTTTATGCCTATTATTAATATTTGATAAGTTTAAAACTTGGCAACTAACTTAACTACTAAATATATACATTACACATGGTAGTTGTTTGATATACATTTAAAACACAATATTATTATATTGAGTGCTTCATTCGTTGTATAAAAATATTTTTCAGAATTATAAAACTCACGTGATTTCATTTCGTATTGAAGCCGTAAAATAAAATAATATACTTATTAGTGTAAACCCGATTATACAAAAATATTTAATATTTAGTTATGAATATGTAAATTTATATATATTTAATAAAAAAAAAAATATATTTTATTTAAAAATTTTAAACGGAAATAATATGTCATTCTAGGTAATAAAAATAACGTTATTTATTTTATTCTATATACTTAAGTATTTTACCGTATATCACCATTTCATAAATATTTTGCAAACTCATATATTATAAATTATTACTTACAATAATATTTTGAGCATTTTGTGCTTCAAATATACACACATAAAACATTTATTTAGTCGTTTCAAAAAATATTTTTAGTTCTATAATGGGCTACATTTAAATATTCAACATTTGAGCTTTTAAAATAACGTACTATTTAATGGTATTCAGAATCATTAGAATAAGAAATCTCGGAAGTCAAAACTCAAAATTAATGTTTTCATTCGTAATGTTATTTTATACTTATTTAATTATTTATAAAATTATATTTAATGTACTTTTCATAAATATATTCTACTACTTCATTAATAAACACTGATAAATTATAATATTTTAAGAGTTAATCTAATAATAATTATTATTATTTTGTCGTATTTCCATCCAATCAGTTTTGGTAAAGTTTTCAGGATTATTTAAAGATAACAAAAAAATATTTAGCTATATCCATAGTCTATAGAGCATATTAATATAATATACGATTGATCCAACTCAGCTGCCCTTAGAAAACTGAGTGATAAAATAATATCACCGTGGCGCTATCTGTTTGATTTCTAATACATTACACTTTTGTATTTATTTAGAATTAATTCACCACCCGGACAGTCATGTGCAACTTATCGTACGTTACCTCTTCTCATCTCAAGTACACAGTGCTAAAAATGTACATGTTTTTGCTGAACATGACAATTCCTTTAATTTAATGTACCTACCACATTAGCTACTTGAAGTATAAAGAGAGTGGAAGTAAGAAATGGAAAATAAAGTGGTATTTGCACAATGTACATAAAAAAACCAACTTTATTGAATTTAAGAAACATAATATAACTTGGATAAAAATATCTAATGATGACATTTTTGTCAACTAAACACAAATGATATACTAGTGGTTATATTTTAATATTTATAAAAAGGAGTATTTTTATGTATGCAATGTCTATTCAAATCTAAGGAATATTTTTAACATCAGTTAACAGAAAGAGGAGTCTGAACACATACCTAGTAGCGAAATACATATTTATTATATTGAGGAACCTTATGGCATTCAATTTTTTTTTTTTTTTTATTACACAGTATATATTTTTTGATTAACGTAGAAAAAAACTAAAAAAATATATAAATATTAACTTATGGTGAAATGAAAAGTAACTACTGTTATAAGTTTTTGTGTTCCAACAATAAAAAAAAATCGGTTTGTTGAAAATTGATTTTGCATAAAAATTTCTATTATTTTTTTTTTTTTTTTTGATTATTACAAAGTAAGTACTGCGAATTTTTTTTCTTTTGACTCCTCAAAATACCAACTTGACTGAATTTCTCATCAGAAAATATATTAAAAATCGGTGCATTTTTTCTGCTATAAAAAGATTTTCAGACACAAGAATAAAAAATACACACACGCACACATTTATATATATCGTGCCTCTAAGAATAAAAACCAAAAAATGCAAACCATGTGGTACAATGGCAAAGTCATGAAATATCGAAATTCAATAATTGCATTGATAATATTTATTTTTGTGTATATAATTAGGTGTATTGATTTTTATTGTTTTATAAAGTTTTTAGCAATAAATAATTAAGATAAATGTTTGACCCTACCCCACTTCACAAACAACTTTAAATATACCTATATATATATATATATATATATATATATATATATATATCTGCAGTGATGAAATAATTAATATTTATAAGGTTTAATCACGTTTAGGTAATTTAAGATATAAAGTATAATATATCATTGTTAGAATTAATTTTTACATTGAAATTTAACTAATTCAATAATTAAATAAAATACATCAAAAGTACTAAATATTCCGATATAATAGGTTTCTTACTATTTTTAGTGTAAAAACATCGTCAAATTTATTATTAAATAGTAATAATAGGTACTTACCAAAAAATGTTCTGAGCGGAGACACTGTATAGGCTTTATTTTCAAGTGCATTTTATATTTTATTTATATTTTTTTGTTATTTAATTTTCTATTTAACTATTTTTTTCAAAAATATTATATTATACGGACAATGAACATAATAAACATTAGGTACAACAGTGCAATATAATATTATCGTGTTATAATAATTTGTAAAATATTAACATACCTATGTAAATATTATTATTACTAATTTATGTGTAAATTAATACTGTTAAATTATCACAGAATATTACACGGTATACACAGCTCAAAATTTATATAACTATTTTTAAAAGTCATTGAGTATAGCAAAATTTAAGTGATAATGCTATGATCAGTATAATCATTAAGATAATGAAAAATCGTTATTTTTCGTATAAATATCAGAAGTACCAACATTTTAATATCATATAATTTAAAAAAATTACCTGTGGCTATTTGTTTTTATATTTTTTAGTGGCTTTAACTCGTTTGAACACATACATTTTGGCTACCTGTGACGAAAATCTCTAATATTATAGATCTCGTTTGCGCACACATTTTCCTTCTCGTTTACACGCCTTGTTTCAAAAATATTAAAAATTTCTACGTCCATATTAAAAAATTTGTGCCGTAAACACTAGTCACCACTAAACTGAACCATAACCACTAAAACTGTACCAAAAGTAGTTAGGTACGGAAAATCCAAAATAATTTACACAATCGATTATAAGATTATATTGCTATCAAATATTTAATAATGTGTATTGCAGTCTGTAACGATTTATTCATGTGTGTGAATATCGTTGTGCGCAAAAGAGTGATCCGTTTTCAGGTAAACGACAGATTTCGTTAAGCGCAAGCAAGTCGTCGATTCTCAGGTAAAAAATTTTGAAAATGCACAAACGAGTTGCAGCGTTTTTAATAGCTGTAAGTACAAAATATGTAACAGGATATTGTTCAAGCTTTTTGACAAAAAAAAAAAAAACATTGTATTAATACAAATCAAAAAATATATAAAAAAAAAATTTAATAATTTTAATGGTTTAAAAGCTGGCGTTAAACAACAACAAAAATAAACCACTATATTTAAAGCAGAGCATTGAATCTTATTATTAAAATGTAATACAATTTTACACATAGGTTACTTATACATAAATAAATCAAACCATTTATAAATAGAGTAGTTTTTAATAATATATCAACTCAAGTATAAAAGTGTGCATTAACTAATTAAAAAGTTAAACATTACAAACAATACAAACACTTTTTTAACAAAAAATCAAATGACTTTATTAAACATATTTATATACTTAAATCAAAATTCGAGCAATAGTAGTTTTAAGTTATTAAATCCATTTGAATTGCATCCTCGATTTTCCTTATACTTTTACAGGACTATCATATTTTATACCATCAGGGTGGTAAAAATATGAATATTACTATTATTACTATACAATAGTACATTATTAGAAATTATTTATTACTCTAAAACTTAATTAAAAATAATATCATAATGTACCTGTGTGAATTATTATATACAAATGTCATGTCTATATTTTTATTTTGTTTTTTATTTTATATGAAACATGTATACTTTTGCACGCCGAATTTTTAACGATATTTTATTATTATTATAACTATTACCTATAGATACTATGAATAATTTTCCTTAAAAATTAAAATTGTTTTTTTTTTTTTACAAAAATGTAAATTATATGTAATATTTAATCTAGTAGATAGAAAGTACTTATTATACTTAAATAATTATAAAATAGTAATAATAAATAATAATAATCATAATAAATTTTAAATCATAATAATTACTTTATCTTCTAAACTTTTTATCAAAGAACTATTAGTTTTAGTACCCTCTTTTAAAATTCAGATTAGATTCAGTAGAATGTTTAAGTTATTCAAATTTGAAAAAAAAGTTGATATCGCCACAAAAAACTTCTTAAATGCTAGAAAAACCCTAAAAATTCCAAAAATCTATTAACTGTTAAGGAAAATTATGAGAGTGAACATGCGCTTGATAAATAATCATATAATAGCAAAAATTATAGAATATGAACTGAATATATTATTTATAAGTGTGTAATTTGAAATTCTAAGATGTATGCAACTATTGTTCAATAAATAGTACGTCATTTTCTAAGAATTTTATTAGATTAATTTTATTAATTAAATTCCATTATAACTCAAACGATGAACGTGATTTATGTAATATGATAATTATTATTACATTTCTTATTTAAAAAATACAGACTTAAAATATTAACTAACTAACAAGATTGTCAAAAATTCCACTCTCAACGAATCAAACACCAACATATTTATATATACACTCGTATACATAGCTTTATGCCCATATTAAAGGTATAATTAAGTTTAATGAGGTATATTAAGGTATGATTGTTTTTTTCTTTTTAAATTATTGTTGAATGTTTATAATTTATATTATAATTCAATAATATATTGTATCTTTTTTTTTTTCATTTTCATTTGGTGTATAACGAACCATAGTTTCATACTTGTAGTTTATACTCTTAGAACTTTTAGTATTACACGCATCGTAATTTTCAAATATTTTCTGGCATGCAAATAAAAAATAAATAAATACTAAAATAAAATACAACAAGTCTTCCAGATTAGTTAATACTTGATTTAATCATGAGTTTTTAAGGAATAATTATTTTCTTATTATTATTGAATGCGTATAAATGGGATAATTTTTATTTTTACTGTAAAAACTCGATACTATTGTTTTTTTTTTTTTTATACATACACTAGCAATTATTATGTACTATTAATAAACACTTTTCCTCAACCATAGATAAATTATGGCTAGGCATTTAATCGGTTAACTGATTGTTAATAATGGAAAACCTTGAACATTGCTTTTGATGGTTTGTAAATGAAAAATTAGTTTTGACAAGTAATATTTTTTTAGAGACAATCCAATAATTATAGATTTATATGTTACCAAAGTTAAGGAAACTATTGTTGGGATAACTTAGAAAATAACTAATAATAATGCAACAAAATTATAGTGATGTTCTTACATGTTTGAGCTACACTCAGACTTTATGGGACTCAAAATAGTCTTAAAAATATAGAAACTGGTAACAAAAAGTTTTTTTATTCATTAATATTTATTTATAATTTATTAAAGTATTACTTATTTGATATAATACATTTTTATTTAAATTATCAACTTAAATAAACTAATAATACACTTAATTTGATAATTCCCATAACATTTATGAACTGTGAAAATATATTCAAGTTAATTTGATTTGATTTATGTAATACATTTTTTATTTAAGACTTATTACATACTGTATTATGTATAGCATTTTTTTGATCATAATAATTGATAATATGATATTAATTAAATTATAATATATATTAATAAACACAGTAATGATAACCAGTTATTAATTCTAAACTAATTACATTGAGCCAGTATTCAGTGAATTTTTTTTTAAACTGTTTTTATATTTTATTTAGTACTATCATTCTATAGCTATCTCTGAATTTTTTAATAATTAGTCAATGCTATAGATTCCAAGTCTTAATTCTAAGTTCTTATTCTGTTTTATATTTTTTTTTTTAGTTTTTACAGTTTTTAAAAGTTTTTACGATTGAAAAATTGTTTTCTGTTGAAAGACAATAACAACTATAAATCTAACAATCCCGTTAAAACTTTCAATCAACAGTTTTTATAAAACGTTTAGAATGTATATATTACCTAAAACTATCGCTAAATTTACTAAGATACAATAATAATAAATTGCTTTTTATTTAATTAGAATAAAAAAAAAAAAATGATATTTGATATTAAAATTAATAATTAGATAGACCTTTGACTATTCGAATATTAGATATACTTAATAATATGAACTTTAATTCGATTTTCCACAAAAAAAAAAAAATATATTTTTAATTTGTTTTTAATTTCAATTAAAGGACAATACATGATAAAATAACAATGTTAAAATCGTATACAATATATGTGGTGTAATCGATTTGCCAACATTTTTTTTCGGTTTTAATGGTTTTTTAGTCGTATACTTCGGAGTTTTCAACGTGTCGGGTAAATCCGTAGTATCCGGTATAATCGTCGCTGTGTCCGGTATACTAACTGTGGTCGGTATGTCCGATTTTATAATATTATTTATCCATTTTCTATAATAGTAAAGAAACACGTGGACAGTTTGAAGATTTTCACTGCCACATATGTTTTCCATCTCTCCATTATAATTTATTGCAAAACTGCATATACCATATAGCAAGCCATTGCAAATCATCGGACCACCGTTATCTCCATCACAAGTCGTATTCTCGCCTGGTATCATACACAAATATTGTTGCCATGTGTTTTTTATAGGATTACTATTTCAACACGTGAATCATATAGATCTTGATAGAATAATTTTTGTTTATTACCTTTCAGATCCTCGACATGCTTTTTTACCATGTTTGACCATAATATTGCTCATAAATCCTTTTGTACCCATAGTATTTTCATTGATTAAACCAAACCCAATTACTGTACAATTGAGAATTTTTCCATTAGTAAAATCACGATGAGTGCCACCTATTTTTATATATTTCTTTATTTTTGGAAACGGTTTATTTATCTAAATATAAATATAATAAAAATAATACATTATAACGTACATACATATATAGAACATTTTTTTTTTTTTATGAACATTATTATTACGTAGTTTATTATAAATAAAATATAATATGAAAAATTAAATTTAAATATTTTTTATTTTAATAAATATAAAGCACATTTATGATATATTTATATTTAAATACAAAGCATGTAAAATTAAATAAATTTATCTCATTATAGAATAGTGGTTCTCAATAAGAGTATCTCCGATGAAGGTGGTGATGAAAAGGGCGATAGCTCTAAAATTATTATGTACGTAGATGGACCCGGGAGCAGGTTTTTAGGAACAATATTTTGTGGTCCCTATATTAACACTGTTATAGTTAACACATTAATAATTACATAATATTGTTTTTTGTTTGAACAAATATGTACAACAATTAGTATTTCAAAATTATCACTCTACCGAATTTTTATAATATAGTTTTTAATTAATTTCCATAGAAATGTCTAATTACTAATATTAAAATAACATACACTACGATTCACTTTTTAAAACGTCTATAATTTGCTTCAGAGTTAAAATATCAAATTCTAGATCCTAAATATTATTCTAATAATATTTTAATACACTCATTTAGGAATATTGTTTAAGATTTTTATATTTTTTCGTTATCAAAATATGAAATTAATTAAGTGATTTAAATTAGGCTTTTTAATAATAAATAATTAGTTAATACTACACGAGTGCAGGTCTCCCGTGTAACATAGATGCCAGTCATACACTCATACAAGCATACTGCAGTATTATAATCTTAAATATTTAGTGCTTACTTTTAATACACTAATATCTCCACTTATAAATGTATGCTTATTATCTGGGTTATAGTCTTCGTGTATGTACATTTCAACTAAGTTTCGTGAAATATTATTTTGTAACCATGTACCCTGATATACCTGTATTAAACATAGTGATATCAATAAAAACATACTTCAAATTAGTTTCGTAAATTATATAATACTATGTAGTTTATTTATGTAGGTATGCTTAGATATTTACTTCAATATAATCTATGTCAATACCGTAAACACAGTGAACAGAAGTCAAAACGAACAATTTTTTTAAAAGCGAACCTGAGCAAGTCTTCTTAGTATGGTTAGGGTACTTTATTTTAATAGAAATTACGAACGGATAATCATCTTCACTATAACTTCGGCCGTTGTATATAAGACCTCTATAAATATTGTGTTTGGTCACGTTAACTTCAAATTTCGCTATTTCAATTATCAATAATAAAATCAGTGCAATTCGCATCGTATCTTAAACGATTGTTATTTACTGTTATTGTTAATATATTTTTCTCTATGAAATAGTTCATATTTTTTTTTTCTCTTTTCCGGTGTTTTATGATTTACATGGCAACTAAAATTATAATAGTAATAATAATAAGAACAAAAGCATAATAGTTTAAAAAAGGATTCTAGATAAAATGGGGTAGGTGAAATGTATTATTGACAATAAACAATGTTATTATCATGGTGGCACAATTTTATTTTTAAATATTTATAAAACTATATTATTTAATCAATACCTATTCAATAATTATGTAGGATTACATGATATAGTATAACAGGTTCCTTAAATAAAGAAAATATTCAGATTTAAACTAGTGTAAATAGAGGATTATGTAATTTTTATCCCATTACTCAAATTGTGTATCATTTACACTCAATTTGCGTAAAATAAGATTATATTTAAATTTTATCCCTTTTGGCATTATTATGATATATAACAATTTTAGTTTTAAGTGACTCTTAAGACTCTTTAGTAAATTAAAATTTATGACTATTCCTCATGATTATCTGTTAACATTATTGTAAATATTTACTGAAATTAATTATTATCATCATTAAAAAAAAAAAAACAGAGTATCTAATAGTTAGAAAGATCGTAACCGGATAACATGGCTACCATTTTCCCGCCATAATACAGTTATATATATATTTATTTAAAATTCTTTTGCTTATAATTTATTTTAATGTTAAACGTTCTAACTACTTTTTTAGTATTTTACTATGTATAAGCTTTTTGACACTTAAATAAAATTAATAAAATAAGATATTTTTGTCATATCGATAATAGTCTTTAAAATTATCTACGATTTATGGTCTTAAACAATTTTAATTTATGATTAAAATATTATTTACTAAGATTATAAATAAAATAAAATTGAATGTGTTTACAATATTCTGTATTGAAAATCTAAAACGTATTTATTTTTTTAGATAAATGCTGACTTTTCCAGTTTGAATATAGCACTGTCTTAACTATATACCCATTACCCATACATAATATACTGAGCACTGTATCTTCTTTCAAGAAAGAGTAAATGTAGATAAATACTAAATGGGTTTTTAGCATAACCATGTAAATAAGATGTTTAATGTTTATTCATTATTAACAATAATTAAATTACATTACATTGGTATAGTACTATACTGAATGATTTATAAAAAATATAACATTTATCTAGTAAACTAAAAAGTACAATACTACTCGTATAAGCATAATAATATGTAGAATTACTACAAAAACTAAAGCTGCAATACGTTTATTATATTCTTTCAGGACAAAAAATATATTTTGCATATTATGTATTTACTTCAACTCCTCCAAATAATCTGATAATAATCTCAACTTCTGTTATACAAAACATTTTTAAATTAGAGCGAAATTTTTCAATAAAATTCTTTGTTAAAAGATATTCCGTCATTAATCATTATCAAATTTTGAAAAATTTATAACAGCGATCACTTACGTGTATTATTCATTTCTTATTTTAAATTTTAAATGACAAAAGTCAAATCTTTCTATATATTTGAATTATTAATTCATAACATTATTGACTTCTAAAATGTTAAACCATATTTCTATAATAATATCTCAAAAATAAAGATTCCCTGCACATTGATTATTAAATTAATTTAGAAATTATAGGATAATTCCAAATTACAAGTATTCCCTGAATAATTTTTTCACTAATTTAAATATACCCATCATTATGAAATCCACGATCACATACAAATTAAAACGCATATTAAACTTGAAAGTTTAAATTTTTTTTTTTTGTCCATTTTAAAAGGATAGCTAAGTATTTTAAACTATTAATTTATTAGTTTTTGAGAAAAATTAATTGTTTACATTTAAAAGGTTTCCCTTGTAAAATATATACCACTAAAAGTGTTATAGAAAAAACTCTCCTGTCATAATTATGAAATTCACAAACTAAAAAAATAATTATAGTTATCGTTCGTGTAATTATGTCCCGTAAGGTCCGTAGTCCATAGTACTATATTTCAGTGAACAGAAATAGGATAAAGCGTAGCTATGATTAGATAGGCTGAACACTATTACACGGTCGGTGCCAAATGTGCGTACACTATTCATACATAACGACGATAACATGTGTGCATAGAAGATCACGTAACAATAATACGAATGAATTGAACGGAATAATGGTTCATAAAATAAATGTGTTTCAACGAACTAATAATACAGCATAGAGTACAAGTGATGCCATGAGAGACTAAATAATTATCAATATTGTATAGGTGTATTTAATATTACTTATAATATAAATTTATTATATATATATTAAATATTATATAATATATTAATGTTATGTCATTACTCATTAACAATTAATGTATTGCAAGCGGTGAGCAAATTTTAAAATAAAACTGATAAAATGTAATTTTACAAGTGTTTGATAATACCTTAGTAGTTAATAGATATTACTGTTAATTTTAGAATATACTATTTAATATAAAAATTACATGATGATCTTTTATCAATATTTCACAAAACATACTTTTGGAAAAAAAATCTTTTCATGAACCAAAAAAAAAAAAACTTACCTACATGCAGGTCAACACAATACTTTCGAAAAAAAATTATATTTTTTTATTTATTTATTTATACATAGTTGTGAAAAAAAAGCCTAACAACAATATAATATCATAATACCTAGTAGAAAGAAATGTACAATTTTCTGATTTATTTCATAAAATTATAGTTATTGCTTATATCAATGCAAACTTGGAAGTCCATCGTTTAAGTCATTAATAAATGATAATGACCTCATTACGAAATATCAAGTAACTTAACTTCATTAGGGGTCTTTATAAAACAAAATAATTTTTGGTCATTAGCAAAATGTAACATGAATGAATTAGTAAATTTGATATCATTGATGAAATTAATCAAATTTACTGTTTTTCCAATTTTACGCTATTTTAATGGCTATAGATAAACCTCTGAGAATTTTAATATCAAATAATCGAATATCAAATCAAGAATCGATTTAATCATATTATGAATATTTACATTTTAGATGAGCGGACTAATCTCCGGAAAATATTAGAACACTATTCTACTCATCAAACACGATTAATAAAGTTTCTTGTCATAAAAAATTCACTTCATCGCTAAAATACCGCGAATGACCAGTTCTACAATACTCGCATATATTATCATGACAAAACACTGTTATTGGAAATAGATTTATTTCAAATATTGATTAAATGACAATACGATCATTTTAGTAGATAAGTATCAGAAAATTAGAGCAGTAGGAAATTCAATTATTGGAAAATCGTCCTATTACGGTGTAACTTTGATTATATTGTGTATATACTAAGAAAGATCCGTGATTAAGCCTTTCTTCGAACGCAGGTCCACTCAAACGCAACTAGTTATACCTACGTAGTTTGGTAACAAAATTACGATTATGTGTTCAAAAAAAATATTGTAAACATTATTTTAGAAAAATAAAATAAACAATTTTAATCGATATTATACAGTAACAATGAGAAGAAAATAATTTAAATTGATCATAATACACAATATTATCGACAGTGGTATATTGGGTAATATACGGCGTATATTATTCACTTCTGCAGTTTTTATTTTAGGGTATACTCTCTAAATGTACGATACGGGGATAGATATAAGGACGTATAGCCCCATATACCTATTATAATTTTTGGTGACAAAAACAAAATGTTCAATAATTATTTTTGTATTTTTCATTTCTCAGATGGAATTACCATTTTTAGTATTACAAAAATTAATTATGCTGAAAAAATGTTTTGAGAGCTAATTATTAAACCACTAACAAAAATACCCAGTATTAGTTATCGATATAATTATATAATCTCTATTTTTAACTCGTTATGCTTGTAAATTTATAATATGTATAAATACATGTATAAACGTATAATTATTCGTAAATACATTTCTATGAGTGTGTGGGTAGATGTAAAGCAGGTGTATATATGTACTTTATATTAATTTATAATGTATTCTTCGTACATCAATTTTCAATCGTTTATTTATAACAATGTTTATTAAAATTAAACTATTTAGAATAACAGCTATCGTCTATAAATCAGTACCTAATCACTAATCAGTTGTTGAGAAGGGTAAATTAAGATAATCATTCTTATTTCTTAGACTATACTAATATTGTTTAAGATCTTTATTGGTTAAAGTAATATAAACCTGTAAATAAATTGTGAAAATATATAATTAAATTTGTTTTTCATCATTATTATAAAATATAAATAATATTTTATTAACAAGTCGAGTTTTATAACTAGCAGTAGGGCAGCTATGAAAAAATTAAATTATCGTGATTACTCACTACTCGGTAGCTTAAATATTTCAAGAAAATTAGGAGTCTGCGGATGGAAACTTCAATTATCCCTAGGAAAATATGGAAAGTAGTTAAACTCAATCAAAAATTAAAATAACAATGCCAAAAAAAGTTTAAACAAACAAATATATAGAATAAATATAACTGCTGATTGCACTCAAAGTTATTTTAAAAGAGCTATTTACGATCCGTATTTTGATTCACAAGTATCAATAGACGATAATGAACGTTTTCGAGAAAAAATGAAGTACCATATTCTTTTTTCAACAGTCACCAAAATATATAAAAAAGTCTTAATGAAAATCAACTCTACACTCATATTGAAAATCCTGTAGAAAAATATAGCTGTTTTCTAGAAAATATGTCAGCCGAATTATAATATAATATATTATACTAAATTATTTAATAAGATAAATTTTATTTCAACATTTTTTATTAATTTTTAGAAAGTATAGATAGGGCTCACACCTCCTTTTGTTCTTAAAATCATACCATTCCAATGAAAAACTCAATTTAGGTATACTATACATCAATTATCCAACATGATTATCATTTTAATAAATTTAAAAATTCAATAAAAAAATCTATAATCAACGAACTATTAAAAATGTTAGAATTATGAATACATTTTCAAAATTGGGAGGGGTCTGAACTCCTAAGTTCGATCTGGCGGCAAAACGGTCGGCGGCAAATCGATGGCGGCGAAATATCCGGGTTCGGTCACCAGAGATAGCTAAATTAAATTTTTAAACATAATCATTAGCATGGAATGTACAAGTAAAAGGTGTCGTAGGTTTAAGCGCGTGTCACTCAATACGAATGATAGGCATGACAAATCGACACAATCATATCTTAATAACTTAATCACTTACATAATAATGTAATACTATACATATTTTTATTTGTAATTCAATGTTTCTTTATTCTGTGTTAGTAATTTAATCATTTTGCGTATTGTACCTCCACAACACTTTATGATACTTTGTTTTATATTCCACATATAATATTGTAATTGGGCTCGCCTGTTTAATAATTAATAAATAAGTCACTCACAATGAACTTTTATTAGTGGATTCAAGTATAATCTCAAATTAAGTTAATCATATCTTTCGTTTCTACTTTGTAGTAATCATATCAGCTATACACAAAATTAAATTGTGCGTAGAAAATAATAATATAAGTAATAGCGAAAAGTTTTAAATAAGTATTTTAGTAATATAACTAAAACTGTTAAAGAAAAATCTTATAGCAAACACATTTTAGCTTCAACTGCCGAAAAACCAATTTTTTCTTATGACTTTTCTATGAGAAAAACTCATGAAAAACCTTGTAGGTATCTATCACATTGTTAAGCTTTTTAAACAATAAAAACTCTATCAATATAAATCGAAAAACTTCTAATCTTATAAATCAAAATATTTTGGAAAATTTCATGGTATATAGAAAATGGTTATATGAGTAATTATGAAATGTTTCAAATGTTTATGGATAATATTTATTAAATTACAATAAAATAACTAAAATCTTTTTTTTTTATTTCCAAATACCAAATGTCATTGAAATTTGAAGCTCAAAGTTTAAACAAACATGTATATTGTATTATATATTATATTATAATTGATATTTTTAAATTTTCATAAGAAAAACTATCTAAGAACAATGTTTACATATCACAACCACTTATTGAAATCGATATTTCATAAAAAGTTGTTCATTTTATGAAACGGAGATAGCTTATTTTCACATTTCATGAAACATTAATAATAACTAAGTAAACAACTAAGGAATTCGTGTTTCATTTTTAAATTTTTAATGGGAAAATAATTTTTCAACAAATTAAATATATGTATTAAATATTGTAGCAAAGTGAACTAAAAGTGATTTAAAATATTATAACTAAAATAAAATTAGAAAAGAAAAAAGCAAGCTATCAAACGAGGCTTAAAATTGTGATTTAAAATATATTTCTCATTGTCGTTCCGCATAGAATTTAAGTGAGTACAAACCTAAGATAGACGGAAACAAAATAAATATATCAAAAACTATTAAGATAATATATTTTTTGTAAAGGTGTAGTAATAAAAGTAGGTGCCTATATACCACTGGATACTTCCAATCTAGTAGAAAAAAATGTCTACTTATACAATATACATACTATACGTACTAGTTATTCTCATGTACTTAAATTAATTTACTTATGTATACTTGTTAGTTATTGTTCATAATTAAAGGTATTACCAAATTTAATAAGTTATATATTTAGCTATATTTATATATTCATGGGTTCATACCTATATTCAGGCCCCTCGTGAATTTCCCCTGATATTTTTTTTCTACATTCATTTTTTGTTTTTTATCATACGGGTAATATACTTATACAATTATACGTATAGTATTTAGTGATGAACATCTTGTTCAAAACGACAACAAGACCAAGAATATAGTATGAAATTTTTGTCTTATTTACACTTGTTTGTTTTAATCTTTGTAGATCTTGGTCTTGCCAATTCATTCTTTGTCTTAAAGCAACACTCTTGCAGTCTAGGTTTATTCACAAAATTAAAAAAAAAAAAAATTATGTATTTTCTTTTTATAATTTCTAAGATATGACTTTACTGATAAAATACATGAATATTATTTATTAATATGTTTATAATGATTCGGAATTCATACTTAAACTATAAAAGATCCAATAACATAATTTTTATCCAACTTTAAAAAAAAACTATTGATTTAAAAATACTCATTAATTTGGAATTATAAATTGATTTTTTATTTTCTGATTCGTTAATACTTTTGGTATTTATACGAGTATTACAATTACTGCAGTCACTATTACTTTGTTCAATAAAAATTAAAATTCAAGCCATGTTTACCTTCACTCGTGTTTTAAAATTTACAAAAAGTACTTTTTTAATAGGTACCTACGTCACCGATAAATATTGGTGAACTCGTATATGAAACACTTTTATTTTTATATATTATACTATACTACAACAGTAAGACAGTATAGCATCGAAATATACTTATATAGGTAGTAGGTACACAATTTAATCTACAGACTACAATGCGGCAATATCACAAAACAATCAAACGGTAATTAGTATTTATCATTTCTATTATGATAAGCTATAACATATAAGTACTTACTACTATAATATATTTAGGTATTATATTTAAAGAAGAGATGGATTTAGACTTTAGAGCTGTAAATAAAATATATTATGGAGTGTGGACTGTGGTTTACAAATAAATCGTATCAGTGGTGACTTTGATAGTATTTTTATGTTATCGTGCTTTCACGTCCAATATTCCAGTTATTATTATAATCTTGTTTTCAATAACAGCCAATACATATTCGTATTTTCTTCGAACACCGTTAAAATAGAATGCAATAAATAAAAATATTTTTATTTTTCTTATTACTATTGTACATTAATTGTTATAGTTAAAGAAATTGAACCTATGTTAAATGTATTTTCCTGCGGGTATGGAAATAAAAAAAAATAAGTAATCAACAAGACAGCAAAAAGATTGTTAATTTCGTTTTAGGCTTGGTAATTGGTCTGGTCTTCATCTAGTAATATATAATTTACTATTGAAAAATTACCCAATAACATAAATTATTGTCTTCCGTATTTCAAAGTCGTGCTACGGAGTTGGTATTTGATGATGTTGATATCTACACACTTCGTGAATTTGATAATTAGATATTTAAAGTTGATCACTGATATAGATACATACATAGCATGGACTTCAGCATCACCTGTATTTTATTTTTTGATTCATTGTAAAAATATATAATTATACTTTACATAAGTATTACATATTTATTCGAACGAATTTAATATAACGATACATTTTATCGTCATGCAAAAGAGGGTGTATTAAGCATCCCTTTGACGTTCACCGTCTCAGCCCGCACTACGTAACATTACGCCATAATTTAGGTCATTGCGTCGTCATTACATACCTAATGTAGATACACCGCAGCGGTGGAGTGTCTAGACTTTGATTTTGATCGTAGTAATTTCAAACTTATGTACGTTTCGAGTATATTAAGCCCACTCTGCCCACTTGCAGTACATATTCGGCGCGTCGATGTAGCAACGTATATGCAGATATACTATTATTTTTTTTTTATAGCGTTATGTACACTACACACATTTGATATAACACGCTCGCCCTGCTCAAGAAACACCGCTAATTGTAACAACTTGGCTTTTTGCAGCTGATTTTAAAAATAATAGGTGAAGCTAAAATCATATATATATATATATATATTATATAGCTACATAACATTTATAATTGCAGTTATTAAAACTAATTAATTCATTGTTTCTCCGTTTAATCGCCCAGCTTATACAATGATTTTATATAAAATTAGAAACAAATAAAATATATTTCATGATTTATAATAATTAATATAATTTAATAGACATGAACTGTCTAACAACTTGTAAGCCACTACAGCTATAATAAAATGTGCAATAGCCAATGAGTATGAATAATAATATATAATATACTATAAGATGCATTTTTATCAAAATATTTATTATTATTAGGTGTTAAAAAATACGAAAAAATGCATAACTATTAATACTTTTTTTGAATATGTTATATTATGGTATTTTATGTTAAATATTAACTTGACATTGATTTAATTCGACTAAATTGTTTATTGATTTTTCAATTTACGTGTATTTAAGAATAAACAACTCTGTTACCTGCAGTGGTATGAAATATTGTACAAAATATATTTTATACTAATATTTAGGTAGGTACACGTGAACATTAAAATAGTAGGTATCGTCAATAAATTCCATAATTAAGATTTCAACGTCAATCGCGTGGTTCGTCTCTGTCTGTCTCCATTGACTGTTTTAAGTTTAATATATTTTATGCTTTATGTATATTTATTACTGATAACGAAACCCATACAAAAACAGATAATTAATATTCAAAAACGATTGCACGTTTTGAATATAAAACATGAGCGATGGATGATTGGTTTATGTACTATGTAGATAACATTGTAAATTGTTATCCTGGATTCCTGCAGAAATATGAACTGCAATTGAATGTTAATAATATTTTTATTACACATGGTCAACAGCAGTAAACTATACATTTGAGTACATATTTAATATATTTATTAATTATTATATGTGTGTGTGTGTGTCTATAGTATGTAGAAGTACAAGTTTATTAAGACCAATGTTGTACCATAGTTATTTAGTTAGATAAATTTATCTAAATAAGATCTTAAAAAATTTATATATAAGTAGTTTTAATTTTTTTTTAGTTTAAATCTATTTTATAAGTATAATAAAATATATGTATGTATATTATAATTCAAGATAATAGTTTAATAATATATACATTTATACCAAGTGTTCTTCCTCCCCCCCCCCCAGTTTGCCACTATATTTACAACTAGTCTTCCTTTTCAGAAAATGGTGTAAGTATTGACATTGTTGTTGGCATGATCGTTTAAATTATTAAGCATATTTTTCAAATAAATATTAGTGATTTAAACTAAAATGTATATAGTCATATTTGTATTAATATTTTTTATATAATAATTAACAAAATCATGTTTTAAAATTAAAATTTATAAAAAAATATCTCATTTCTATCTAGATATATTTTGAGTTCAAATATTTTATCTATATCTAGATACAAAAAAAATTAGCTCAACACGTATTAAAACATAATCAAATATTATAATGATATTTATACATACATACAAACGTCATAAACCCATCATTGTTGTCGGACTCACGATAATTGTGCAACACAGCGGGCGCGTGTAGGAGACGTATAGATGATAAAGGAAGATGGGTGGCTCCAGGTGATGAAACAACGTTAGTAAACATAAAATTAAAATATTTATGCGTTACGTTATCTGAATAAAATCGTGTTTAATAGTGATTTTTTTGCCGTCCGATTTGTCTCAACTGTAATCCGTTTTATGTGTCAGCATATGTAATTTCGGACCACATTACTGAATACAAAATTTATTTTAATAATATTATTTCAACATTTGTTTACACATTAATCGTATCGTATATTAGGTACTCATATCATAAAACACGTTGTCAAACTGAAATGTCATGGTCTTTTTTTTGTTAACGACGCTGAAAAACAAAATAGATCCTTTTTGTCGTGTAAATCCTACGTCGTCACTGATAGCAAGAAATATAATATGTTATATTAAAATTTACTGATAACTGTTCTCCATTTCTGATGCAGGTTAAGTTCAATTTATCTCAAAACGAGATATATACGTAGTTTTTCTCGGGATTCCAGTGCCTTCCAAACAACACTTTTTAATCATCTCATCTTTTCTACATTATCCAACCAAAAAATAATAAGTATAGAATAAATAAGATAAATAATAAATCAGTAACTGACTGAATGATTTCCAGTGTATTAGATATATTTTTAAAGTTATATTTATACGATATAATAATAACATTCATTCTCATAAGTTATTATGAGAGACAGAAACAATATACCTAATTTTACCAAAAGCAAAATATTATAAAATAAAAATTTCAATAATTTAATTAACATATTTGTTTTATTTTAGTTTATTTTGATGCATATTTGCATGCATTATAACATGAAAATGTGGCTTTTAGAGCTTACTATTAAATGCTCACAAGCCTAATAATAATTAATTATTATACAAGTTGGCTTAAGTTTTTTCATTTTTGATTTAAATAAACGGTTTAGGTTTAACTACAGAGGCCTTGGTATTTATGATCCACCGCTTCGACACTTTGGCAACAATTAATTGAAGTTTTAATAATTTATATTAAATGCAATAAATGTTTATGTAAATCAATCAAATCACGTGTTGTTAAATAATTAATACATTTATCATCATCTGAACTGTGCTACAACCGTGAAAACAGCAGCGATGACTATTTTGTGCAAACGTTATCGCAAATTCCTCATCGTCGCTGCAGTCGGTTTTACATAATGATTTTTATTGATTATTTAATATATTATATTATATAGTACCTACCATTGATTATAAATAATACTCATTTATGAATGATAGCACATTCCTTTAGTAAATAGGTTACGATATTGCTTACCTAAACTTTGTTTCATGTACATTATTCAATCGTTTTTGCACACATTTGTGCTCGCAAACCAATGCTAAATGGCGAAATAGGTAGGTAATGATAATTATAAATTATTATTGGTTAATCTATATGACTACATAGCACAAATCATCACTAATTATAATACGACCAAATTGTAGAGCTTTTAACTTCAAAAATGAAAATTTGAGTATGTTTATGGTATCTCATTGCAATCAAGATCCATATTAATAAAGTTTAGTTACATTTTATATAAATTGTACTTTTTGCTTTTTTTTATAAACTTTTCATTACCTAAAATTAAATTGCAATTGCAAAGTAGGTACATAATTTATTAAGATGCTCTAAGCATTTGTAGCAAGATCAATACATAATTTATAGGGCAGTCAAGTTGTTGGAAATAAAATATAATAATGTATGTAACTAACACAAAAATACTACCTATATAAAAAATGGTATAGATATGAAATTAATTTAATATTTTAAAACTAATTAGTTATAGATTTTATAATTTTTATAATAGAAAAAATCTGAAATTATCCTGATTAAATTTTACATTTAAATTGATTCAACAATATTTAGAAAAATAAAATCATAAACATTAAAATTTCTAATTCAATGAATTCAACTAAAACATTATTCGAAATAAAATTTTCATAAATATTTTTCTATACAGTTATACAAAAATCAAAAATAATTTAATTAAAATTGTATTTGAGAACATTCTAGAACATTTCTAGAATATGAAGATTTTTTTAAACTTTTGTGCAAAATGTTACTCCATTTATGATTAGTCTGATCACATTCACTTTAACTGTATCTCACATTTATGAAAAATGTACAAAAGAAATTTAGACATTTTTTAAATAAATATCAATTTTTGATTAATATTTATAAATTGATTTATATATATCATATTATACATATTTATTTGTATACACTTTGTTAACTACTTAATTTACTATAGATACCAGAGTATTCTAGTTAAAACATTCTCATTTATATATATTGACAATAAGTTTAAATTTCAATGTATAATTTAAAATACTTAATATATCCTTAAATTTATAATTTACTTATTATTCTGTAAATTGCAACTAAATCATTAAAAAGTTTTACCACTTTTGCATAAAGAAGAAACACATTAAGTATTAAGCATATAAAAACCAAGTATTTCTTATAGATAGGCTTGCCAGATTTTAAAATCACTAAACCGGGACATCATATTAAAATAACCCTTTTTTTTTTTTTAGTATGTTAGTATAATTATATGGAAATAATAAACAGATAACATAATATGATAATCATGTAATGATATTATGTACGATATTATTTCATGTTTCATGTTTCAATATTAAATAATATAATGTTAAAGTTATCTTAGCTTGACTTCCATTAACCGGGACAAAATTAATGACTGCCCGGGACACCGGAAAATGTTGTTAAAACCGGGATGAATGGCAAGCCTACTTATAGACCACAGAAAATTAAAACTAGATCTTCAATATAATTATACAATCACTTTTTTAATCCCATCAAGCAATGTCTTTAGCCTACAACTATTTATAAAATATTTTGTTATGTTGATAGTTATGTTACTAAAACATAAATATAATGAAAGTAAACAAAATCTGCTAATAGCACCTATGCCATGGTTAAAAAATGTTAAAATTATAGCAACTTACTATAAATCCAAATAAGTTTATAATATTTTAAAAAAAGGTAAATTTTTATCTGAGTTATCTTTTTGATTTTAATAATATTTAAAAATGAAATATTCATGTAATTGTGTGTAATTAATAATTTTATTTTTTTAGTGAAATTAATTTAACCATATCTTTAGTTAGTCATTAATTTTTGTGATTTTGATAAAATTTAAATCTATAGCTCATATATTTTATTAAATTATTTTTTTAAGTTTTAAATTGTATTATGTGCAAAAATACATTTAATAAAATGTTAGCTTCATATCTTAAGGAATTTTAGTGTAATTATACCAATTAGTCTCAAACTTAAGCTGTAAGGAATATAAAAATTAAATAAAAGAAAAAAATTGTTTACATATATTTTAATTGTTTTTTACACACTCTTAATTATTCCTTTTTTTTTTTTATGAATTGTACTTAGTACAATTTTAATGATATTGTTTGATGTTACTTGAACTCAATCTATTTATGTACAAAATTCTGTTATTTTAGACGCGTTCACAAACTGTTTTAAATCTTGTTGATACATTTCTAATATTTTTTTTATTTTGTTACAATACTTATCATTAACTTTATTCTTATGCAACAGTCTTAAGCTCAGAGCAGGTAATTAGAATAAATGTAACTAAAAAAAACTTAATTTGTGGATAAAAAATGTTTGTTGTATTTTTAATCAGTACTTACAAAAAAAATTTGTGATAGTTGTACTAAAGCAGTGTTATTGATCCTTAACTTTTACTTACATAAATATTGAGATTAATATTACAAGTATGATTAAAAAAATTACATGAATGTATATTTATTATTTAATACGTCTTTGTATAACATCTAAAAATGATGCAGTACGATATGTTTTTATTATTAATATTTTCGTTTCATAAATATCAAAAATAAATTTATTGGTGATCTTTTTATACTCGTAAGTCATAATAAAACATTTTTAAAATGTTATTAATTTATATTAAATCTACACAATAAACAGAAAATGCAAAAAAAAAATATATGAATGTTACTAATTTGGATATTTATACTTGCTATATAGTTAGTAATATTTGATTAAGTTATAAAATGCATAAAAAATTATAAAATACGAAATCTAATGTATTTATATTGACATTGATATCAATAACAAAAATTAATATATTTAGTTACATTAATATCGTTCTGCATCACTAATATTTATTAAATTAATTTCTAAAACTTATAAACTATAATATGGCTGCGCATATAGCAGTCTGTTATTAAATTAAATATTCTTATTTCAGTTTATTGTTAAAATTATACAAAATAAATCATTAACTTTATTGTGAACACAAATATTAGATATTTATAGAACACAATATTACATACTATATATTAATACATTTAAAATGTTAAGTACCTACATTGAGCTAACAGTTCAGTGTAAAAGATAAATTGTAAAGACTGGTCCCTAAATGTCTACTAAGAATACAATTATTGTTATTAAGCGTATAAAATACATGGTTTAAATACAATGCATATTTATATGTTTATACATCATTGTAATCAATACTAAAGATCAGTGATGGAAAACATATGATATACTTATAACTTAGCGATACTTTTTTAAATAACATACAAAATAAAATGTAATTAATTAATATACACAGAAAATAAAATTTAATCAACATAATGTATTTTCATGAGTTTATAAAAAATTCACCATCCTTACTACAGGTAATAGATACTTATATATAATATACAAACTTTTTGTACTTTATCTGTTTAACAAAGCTATAAAATTAATTCAAAATAGTCTTTAAATATGATTTACTTATAATACATATTAGTAACTATAACATGTTTATTTATTATTATAAATATTAATTTTTATAGTTAATAATATATAATTAAAATAAAATTGTACTTTGTAATTCCAGTGTATCAAGACATATTTTACAATATAATAAATGCACAAGTTTTAATTTAACAAATATAAAGTATAATATAATAAAAATGGTTATAAAATACTTATTTAGTTTAAAAAAATAATATTTATTAGGATTGTACTTAATTTAAATACCTTGTAATTCCAGTTAGTATACTTATTAATTATTAAATATATTAATAGAATAATAAATGTATATAAATAAACACAAAGAAGATGTCAGGGCAAGAATTGTTTTCTCTCTCTAGCCCACACACTACATAAACAAAACAAATTCGAGCAAAATAACTTTTATATTTTTGTGTAATTACTTATTACAAAAATGATAGAGAAAAATAATTTTGAGAATATATTTGTTTAAATATTGTCTAAAAACAAAAAAACAATTTAATATAAATTTAAATTCATAAAATATATTAATATTTTAATTTCAAATAAAAATAAAATACCAAACCTCAAAAATATTTACCTTAATAATTTTTGTAATAGGTAAGTAATTTAACTTAAGAAAATTCAAAAATTATAAAAATTAATTTACAGGAATACATTTTATCTATGGACGAAGGTTTGATAAAGAAAACATTGTTATACTGACATTCTCATAATATTATTTGATACTCATTAAATGATTCGACAATTGTTTAACAAATGTTTAAAATTTTCAATATTTAAAACTCTGAATTATAGTGCAACTAATGAATAAATAACTTTCTGAGCAAATGAAGTTTAATTAGATTCTAGATGAGATTCTTACATAAATTAATTAAAACTAATTAAGGTTTTGTATAAATAATAAATATTGATTTTTTTTTTTGGTTGCCAAAAAGATTATATAAGATTATGATATCATTTTAAATTCCAATAATTTATCTTTCCAAAAATAATCTATTTAAAAGAAAATCATTTTATTGCTACAATTTTAAGTAAAATCTATTGATAGGCATAAGCTCTAATTACTAACTAAAACTTTGTTTATACCTTTTGTCTTGTGGAAAACATTATCCATTGAATGGCAATATTGATGACACTAATTTACAGAAACCGAAGTATTAATCGTATTATAGTAGATTAGTAATTTATGACAACTGAGACTTTGAAAGAAAAAAAAATATCTAAATATTTTTGGAAACCTTAAATGTGAATTTTGGCAGTAAGTACCTAATATAAAAACAGATCTTTGCAAGTCTTTGACATTATTGTAAGGAACAGTTTTATCTCTTCCTTTGAACACAAGTTAGTGGTAGGTATTTTGAAGTTTTTTTAACTTAATCGGGAGTCCATATACTGGTATATTGTGGCATGGCGAAATTTTCATCAGCAATCCACTCTTCTGTTGTAACGTAAACACCTACGCCAACACCATACTCCAAACCTTGAATATTGCGTGCATTCGACAACATCGCGGTCGCATTCACCGTAACGACATTATCCACAGAAGTAGTACGAAAATGATCGCGAGCAACAGTATTACTACCGTTAGATGATTTGAACCTTTTGTTATGATTGGATGATGTCGGTTGCGATCGTTTCATTGTTGACGGGTAATACTCGATCACGTATAACTTCTCAAACGCGATCGCTATATCAACGTCGCCGCAACAAATATGGCGCGTCTCGTCGTCTGGTCGCGCACTGGGCGGTCCGATTCGAAAGTCGCAGAATGTTGTTTAGACGTATTCGTCGGTGGAATTTCGACGTGCTAACGTGATCTACGTGTTATAAAAGAAGATAAAAATGTGTACGATTTACTTAAAAAAACATTTCGTCCACAGTAGCATTGCCGAACTACCGACGGACGACCCGCTGGGCTACGCGATTTTGTAACTGGAAACTGGAACGTTTTCGAGCTGTTGCACCAGTCGAACAGTTTGCGTCGGCCGTCGGCGCGGTCGGTGGTCGGTGCCCGATGGTCCGGTACGGCAATACTTCGAACGGTCGGTAGAGATAACAGAATTGAGAATACATTTAGCATATTGCTCCGTACCACTGGTACGTCTCGCGCGCCATCTGTCCGCCAGACATTCGTACGTTTTGTCCGGCGACGCAACGATCGTTTACCGTGTGTATTTTATTGTGAAGAACCGTATTATCGCGTACGCGCGACCGTTCTTATCAGCTTCGTGGTCGGAGGAGGGTGCGAGAGAGAGTGATAGTGAGTGAGACAGCATTTTTTTCCATTTTCATATTTTACTAGGTTAAAGCTACGCGAACGGTAAAAATGTTACATTATGCTTAATGCTTATGCTTAACACGATTTCTTTTACCGACTACGGCAGTGACGAGTGACTTGATTCCTGCACGCCACCATCGTCCCCCGCGTTTTGTTTGTTGTTTATAAAATATATCGTTAGCTATAATCGTTAGTGATCAATTCCGTCCGTGTCGTCGTCACGCGTTTTAGAGAAGAAAATACCGATTCGTTTTTCTACGATTTCAAATACCGTGACCGTCATCGTTTGAATGTTTGCCGTCGATTCCGATGACACTATAGTATACTATAGTTTTTGGTCATCTGTTGCAATTAAAAACGTTCTATCGTTATAATCATATTGTAATATTGTCTAATATTATTATTAGGTACCTAAATTGGTACCCTCTACCCACTACCACTTCGAATATCTACAATTATGTTCACACTAGGATTTACTATACCTACACAGGTGAGTTGTGATAATAACCAACAATTTATGTTTTTATCTAATTATTAAGAAATTGTACATAATATATCATTGGTTCAACGTATGGGTGTAGATAACTATAATAAGTAACAACACTCTTCAATGTCAGCTACAATAATAGTCATTAGATGTTGGCGTTGTCATCAATTTTTTTTCTCTAATTCACAGAGCCAAATTAATGTTACAAGCGGCCCTGGGCTCTTCTATTTTTAGGGGGCCCTTTTTTCTGAAAGGCTCTAGGCTATAGTCCTTTTAGCCCATTTTCCTTTGTTCCAGCTCTGCTAATTTGTGTTGCGATAAATAATCTGTTCAATAGCTATCTTAATAAAACTACAATTTCTAGCTATTAACTTGTATGTTGATCATAAAACTAAAGATGTTATTTGTAAAGAAAAAAAAACTATTCTACTAGATTTAATTAATTAATTATTAACTATTCAAATTGAATACCTTTTTAAAAAGGTATATATTTTAAAAATTAAAAAATTGAATTTTTTTATTTTTTATTTCCCTAAATACCTGTATACTTATTGTATTAAAATGTTGAATCATATTGTGCAATATCTACATGTATCTACCTATTATAACAAAAATACAGCAAGTTCTACTTTGTTTTATTTGAAATTCATAATTATTCATTATTTATCAATGTTTAGGTTAATAGAAGCTATTAAATATTATAATATTCTTACTATATATTTAGGCTGCTGCGGCGTTTCCACTTAGAATAACTATTCAAGGCCAGAAGTCTAATTTGAAACACAATAAAATTGATGTCAAAAACAAAACTGTTGAAGATATATTGCCAGACTATGCTAAATCGGTAATTGCGTATTATTTATTATTTACATTTAGTAATAGATACTTATAATTTTAAAACTGTGTGCTCTAATAAACCTCTGAAAAATGATCAAGTAATAATATTATTTAAAACTTTGAAGATAGTTTTGATACCAAATCAGTTCCAATCGACACTTTAAGAGGAGGAAGGGGGTTAAATTAAAAAAAATAATTAATATTTTTCAAAATAGGATAAACAAGAATTTTGATGCAAAATGTTTTTTTTTTTGTGTTATTTAAATAAATAACTGACAAGTTAACTAGATGTTTATATTAAAATTTCCTATACATGGTATAATTTTTAATTTTTTTTTCTATACATATTGATAAAAAAATATATGTTTAGACAAGGAGTTTGAAAATGTAATACATTGTTCATTATAAGTTATTATTATAGCTATTTATAAATATTAAGATTTAGTAAAAAATTAAACAAAATTGTGTATTTAAACAAAGAATAACATTTTTGTGAATAAAAATTATTTTCTAAGAAATTTGAAACTTTATTATAGATATATTATATTTATACACAAAAACATTTTTAAATACAATATTTTCAGTAAAATTTAATTAAACCTAGAAGTTTTACTAATATTAGTAATAATAAAATAAATTAATTTAATATAAATCTAAGTATATCATAAAATGTATGATATATATGTGTTACAGTGAAAGATGAATATTGGTGAATGTCGTCAGTCTCTGGTATATGACGTCTTTTACCAAAATGATTCGATTATGTAGGTAAATGATGTAAAAAACTAGATTTTAAATTTAAATGTACATCATTCATCGGTTATTGATGTCATTTACCAAAACTTGTGGTAAATGATGATAAATCTCAAATAATATACTGATTTTTTTATTATAGGTACTATTTATAATAATGATTTATTGTTGGTGGATGTTTCATTTTTTATTTTAGGCATTTATTTGAATGGGATAATAGGTTAATTAAAAATAATAAAATACGTGCATATTACAGATTATTTATTTGTACAATTTTGGTTACCATGACATTTTGAACTGCACAACATTTCCGCTACATTGCAAGCAAATTTTTTAGTACCACAACTAGTACACAAATTTTTACAAATAATATTCTAAAACATACATTCTTAGCAAATACAACTCGCTATAATATGCCCGTCGATACTAACTAATAAACTAAAAGATTACCTCATATTATTACTTGGGTTATCGACGTTATTGCTATTTGGGGTTTTTGTTTATCTATTTACTTCTGTCATGATATTTTTAACTAATGAAGCTTATTCGGTACCTACACGCTTATCACTGATTGTTCACACCGATATAAAAGTATTAAACAACATTCTTCAATTAAACTGGTGATTGACGACAATGACCGGGGAATGACATCTTTTACTACGTTCACTTCATTCACCGTAACATATATATTATGAACTTAAAAAAATAGGTCAAAAACTGTTTTTGCTCAACATTGCTTTTTTTTTGTATAATGATTTATTAAATTTAAAATTTTACACACGTAAGATTAACTTACTCTAAAATAATATACACTCAACACTTACCTACTATACAACAGTTTGATTATCTATTTTTCTTCTTTGTTTCTTTAAAGTTCTAATTGGTATAAATTGCTTAATGAAAGTGCTTTGAAAGATGATAACTATAAAATACAAGTTTCACTTTTAAATTTTTTAATATATAAAAACAATATTTTGTTAGAAATCATTATTTTAAAGTGCATCAAGAAAAATAAGATAAATGTTACAATGAGTTTCAGTTGCTAATAATTATCTTTGTTTTATAATAATTAATTAATAAACAATTATTACTGTGTGAAATGATTATCTTATAATATAATATATTAGTGTTGTATATCAAGAGACAAGGGTAATATTTAATATTTCTAAATTTATTTAAGGTTGTTAACAATTGAAGGGTCAGCAAGAATAATGTGCTATGTAATACTTTTTCCAATTTCATTTTTTTTACTTAACCGTGCTATGAAGCTATATAATATATGCTATATGATATACAAAAATGATAATGTTCAAAGTTAAAAGAACGTCTTACTTGTTGTCTAAATAATGTTTATAAAAAACTACACTTAGTTATTTATTTTTATTTGATACTGTAAAATTTAAAAAATGTATGAACATTGTCACACAGTACGTTATTCTTATTGACTTTTCAATTATATTTATTATAGTTATGGTTATGTTTACATACATTAATTTAATATGTTTTTAGCTGTTAGATAATATACCTGCTGAAAAAGTGAATGAGTATTTCATGAACAGGCCCACATTTACTGTTCATTGTAAAACGAAGAAACATCAAAACATTGTGCGTTTATTGCAAAAAACAGTGAATAAAACATTTGGTCTAAAATGTCACCATACTGTGGATAGTATAAACAATCATGTTTTAGTTGTATCAAATACACATAACTCATCTGCTAAAAACTTCTTATATCGTCGTAGACCTTATTTCACAGGTATTAAGTATATATATTTTTTTTTTATTAAAATTTATGGTACATTATAGTTTAATCAATAAAATTCTCTACTATAATTTTATATTTAACTTATGTAAAAAAACACAATGACCTACTATTTGTATTGTTTTGATTAATAAATCTATTTTTAAAATACTATTTTATCATTAGTATTTAACTATTTATAGTTGTTATTTTTTTGCTTATTTCTTAACAATATAACAATATAACTATTATATTAACTATGAAGTAAAATAATTTTTACATATTTTTAAAACCAGTCTTTAATGTCACACAATTTTTGATGATTGACATTTTTAGGTATTAAAAGATTAAATTATTGAAATCATAATTTTTAAAAAGTTAGTATTTTTTTAGTATTCATCAAAGGGTTTTCTGTATTAGCTTATGGGACTCAAGAAGTTTATCTAAAAAATACCGTCTAGAAATATTTGCTAATATAAACATTTTATTTTAGATGTTCAATTCAGAAGCTTCAAGACTGAACGTATTTCTAATAAGGAAAATGATGAAAAAATGATAAATCGTTTAAGAGAAATGCTTTTACTTCCCAAAGGAAATGACTTGAAAGGTACTGATTTATTTTCAGGCATGGAATTTAATAAAGTGAAAGGTAAATAATTGTAGTTTTGTGTTAATGTGTATAAGTATTTTGCAATACATTTATTTGATCAAAGCCATTAAATTTTTAAATTATAAATTATATTATGCAATACAGTTGATCATAATAATATGTATATTTTCTTGTAGATCAGTTAAAAAATGAAAATCTAAATAAAGAAGAACTAGATAGGTTAAAAATATCTTTTGCGGAAGGATATCTAGTAGCAAAAGACCAAAAAGGAAATACTACCAAATCACAAAAATGGTGGAAAATTATTCAGTCTTCACTTATAATTGGATTGTTACTAAGTTCATTGATTTCTATTTTTGGTAATATATATTTAATTATATTTGTATTTATAAACTAAAATATAACTATTATTTAAACAAATTTACTCAAGTGCATTAATACATTTTAAGTATGATTTAGTAACTAATATTATAGAAAAAAGTATAGGTCTATAAAAAATGTATTAAATAACAAAGTATAAATAGTAATTAGACTTTTTGAATTTTCGATAGTCTGAAAATTATTTCTTATTTTTACTAATAGCTTATAATATTAGCATTCAATATAATCCAGCAAAAGAAAATAATCTTATTAAAAATTAAAAGCTAATTCGTAGAATCTGGTTTGATTTAATTTTATTGCAGTTTTAAAAATAGCACAAGCTATTTCAGTGCGATAACTATAAAATTCTGCTTCAAATTATTCATTTAATTTGATCAGTACACTTATTATACTATTTGAAGTTTTATTTGCTTGAGAAATAAAAGTAAAAATATTTTTTAATATTATACTTGATGAAATTAAAATAGATGAGAAAACAAAAAGATGAAATTTATTAGAATGCAAAAGTTGTTTCTAAGAAAAAATAATGGTTATATATAATGTATACATTTTATGAAAATGAAATGACTTAAGAATTTTTGGTGGGGTTGTGTTCCCACAAAATGTAATTTGGCAATATCATTAAGTAACATAAATCATAACTATTATTATTAAACATAGGAAAAATTAGTTTGGGTTCACTTGTCTGATTAAGCTTTGGATACATACATCTTGAATAATTCAAGTATTAGGTTTGGTTTAAACTGATATTAAACCAAAATTGTTCATGTTAGATTTTGATGAAGTTGCTGCAAATGCAGTGGTACATGTTTGATAATTAATAATTATACTGTATTAAAGTTTTATTTTTATATTAACTCTGCCTTCTTATAATCTGCATTCTTTTAGGTATGCGATTCAATTTTATTGCTTTCATAATGCGCACTCATTTTAACACTTTACCTCGGCCAAATATAAAACTGATAAATTTTTTAACCGGTTTTAAGTTTTATAAATGTGATTGGGTATATAAAAAAGTTGAAGAAAAGTAAAAAAATGTATAAAGTGACTTTTATATATATATGGGATTTAAGTATAACAATGAATGGTTGATTTTGTGGTGTAATTTGAATAATCCAGTTGTATGATTTTTCAAAAAATAAAAGTATTGAAATTGATGTAAAATTTAATTGTACATAGTGGGCAATAATGGAAAAATAATAAAATGGCTATCTATATTTTTTTAACATATTTTTATCTTTCTAATATTTATTTGTATTTAAATTTTATTTTCCATTTTAATATGTATGTGGCTGACATATTGTTCATGATGTACTTGTAAAATATCTTTGTTATTATATTTGCTTTTGAGATAATGTATAAACTATTAGTTTAAGTTCTTTTTTTTGTATTCATTAATTTATTTTTAGTGATATTAACAGGAGCTACATTCAAGATACAACTCACAAACCAAGTTGAAGTGAATTCTGAAGAAATTACAGTGACTTTTAATGATGTTAAAGGGGTAAATTTAGTATTAATTAAATAATAAAATAATAATAATAATAATAAATAATAAAATTTATTTATTTCGAATTGTTTCATTTTTGTTTCTTAGGTAGATGAAGCTAAGCAAGAGTTGAGAGATATTGTAGAATTCCTTAAAAATCCAACTAAATTCTCGTCTTTAGGTGGCAAGTTACCAAAAGGTATATAAATATTTAAATGTTACATAAATTATTTTCAAAAATTATAATAATTATGAGTTCATCTTAATGAGTAAATATTGTATATTTAATACACACATAAATATATTATAGCCTTCATTAGTTTTGTATAAATATTACTTTTATATTTATTTTTAAACTTAAGTATTACATTTCAATGATTTTTAATTTAAAAATATATTTAAAATGTACTGAAAATTTTCTTTTTTAAATGCTTATGTTGAAAGTAATTGCATTAACTATCATGAATAACATAATATTATTATTATACAATATTTATTTGAAAGATATTTAAAAAAATATATTTTTATTACCCTAGAATTTAGATCTCAATTTTCAACAATTATATTCCAACATATGGTCACCAAAAATTGCTAAAAAATAAAAAAATAAACATATCACTAAATTTAACAGTACCTATCAGCCAAAAAAATTTTATTATAACTTAAAAAAAAAAATTAACCAAAACAATATTCCCATTTATTAATAATTGTTATAAATTAAAGGTGTGCTTCTTGTTGGACCACCGGGAACTGGCAAAACACTATTAGCTAGAGCTGTTGCTGGAGAAGCAGGAGTGCCATTTTTTCATGCAGCTGGTTCTGAATTTGATGAAATTTTAGTTGGACAAGGTGCTAGACGAATTCGAGATCTTTTTAGTAAGTATTTAACGTTTTATTTAGTTTTACTCAAAACTTGTTTTAATTTTTAAAGAGATTTATTTTGTTTTATCTAAACTAATATTATTTAAAAATAAATTTAGTTATTATGGAACATAGTATGCTATTTTGCTTAAATTTTTAGACAGTTGCCTATCTGAAAACTAGCCATTAAAACAGAATTTCATAACTATTTTTTGAGGCATTTAAATCATTTAACACAAATTTATTGTTCTACAGATATTGATTAAATATCAGTATTTCAATAAATAATGTAAATATTCCCATTATTAGATTTACAGTATTAGCCTCATTAATCAGAAAGACACAGCCATCTGAATAGACTTAGGAATTATTGTGACACTAAATATTAAAAACTTATTAAAGACATATATTTATTTATATTTAAAGACATTATTATTGTTAAATAAATTAATCTATAAACTTGTTCAATACAAATCATTAGAATAATCATGATAGGATATCACACATGTATAGTATTAAGATATGATTGTATACATCTATTATGCTTGTCGATTACTTGTTAACATAATTATTATTATTCATTTTACACTACATATTTCTATAAATTTTATATAAAAAAAAAAAAATTATTGAATATTTTAAACAATTAATTTGATATTATGTTAATTATAATAAATTTAAAACCTGTATTTTAATGCAAAGTGCATTATTTTTGGGTGTTCATGGACAATATATTCCAAGCACATAATTGATTTCATGTAAAGAATACTTTTAAAATAATATTAAAAAAATTTTAAATACCTAAATAGCTTTAGGTTATTTTTCATTTGTTTAAACAAATAAAAAATATATTTTAGTTAATTAAAAATAGGTACATCACAATTGCATTTATTTCCAGTATGTACGAGTATATGGTTTCTAATTTTAGTATTTTGTTTTACTATTATCCTTAATTTAATTAAAATGAAGTGTTATAATTTTTAGAACATTTTTGTTAGTTTTTATGATATTTACATTCAGATCTGTTTGAATTAATGAGACTTTATAATAATATTTTTAGTAGCCTTGATATTTACATTATAATATTATTGTTATTATATTGATATATTTTATATTATATGTATTTGATTTTTTTTTTTTTTTTTTGACTGATCACTTATTTTATGTATAATGAATAATACAATATTATTATTAAATAATTTTTATTATTCAAACTTTAGAAGCAGCAAAAGAAAAATCACCTTGTGTAGTGTTTATTGATGAAATTGATTCTGTTGGTGCAAAAAGAACAAATTCTGTTTTACATCCATATGCAAATCAAACAATAAATCAGTTACTAACTGAAATGGATGGGTAAATTATTTGTAATTATGTTATTTTACTCATGTCACTTAGTAAATATTTGTTATTTTTGCTAGGTTTCATCAAAATCAAAATATTATTGTACTGGGAGCTACTAATAGACGTGAAGATTTGGATCGTGCCTTGCTTCGTCCAGGTCGTTTCGATATTGAAGTTGATGTAAGTCATAAATTAATGAATTGAATTAATTTTTTTTTTTTAATTGTTTTAATTTTTAGGTTCCTCTTCCGGACTATGCTGGACGAAAACAAATAATAAACTTATATTTAAAGAAAATACTTAGCAAGGGCATTGACGTAGATCTGTTGGCTAGAGGAACCAGTGGTTTTACTGGTGCTGATATTGAAAATATGGTAAACCAAGCAGCTGTTAAAGCTGCTAGTGATGGAGCTACAACTGTATCAATGAAATATTTAGAAATTTCTAGGGATAAAATATTAATGGGTTATTATTTTATTATGATAAATAAAAATAATTACAATATAATTTTATGATAATTTATCTCATATACATTTATAATTTTAGGCCCAGAAAAAAAATCAAAGATTCCTGATGAAGAAGCGAATACAATTACTGCATATCATGAAGGTGGACATGCAATTGTTGCATATTTCACCAAAGATTCTCATCCTCTTCATAAAGTTACAATAATGCCAAGAGGATCATCGTTAGGCCATGTAAGAATTGTTAACTTCATAATGACATTAATAGTGTCTATTGTCCATATTATTCAGCATAATTTTTTTATAGACTGCATATATACCAGCAAAAGAAGAATACCATGTTACAAAATCTAGAATGTTGGCTTTAATGGATACCATGATGGGCGGACGTGCTGCTGAAGAATTAATATTTGGTCCAGAAAAAGTTACAACTGGTGCTTCAAATGATTTAAAAGTTGGATTATTTGAAATAACTTTTATTAGATTGATGTTTGTAATTTTTCATTGATTTTTATTCTTTAGCAAGCTACTAATATTGCAACTAGGATGGTGAAAGAACTCGGAATGTCAGATAAAGTTGGACTTCGTACACATGAGTCTCAGTCAAATGAAATAATGAGTTTTAATGATCTAAGTCCAGCTACAAATGAACTCATTGATAATGAAATCAAAAGAATTATGCAGGTAAAAATCTATTCAACTAACATTTTAAAACAGGCATATTCTGTCAAATCCATTTAAAACAAAACTATTATTTAATAATCTTATGATCTGTAATTAAATATATAAATACACACTATAATTATTTATTTATTTTTTATTGATTATTGTTTTTATATGTTTAAGGAATCTTATGAACGAGCAAAAAGCATACTAAATGTTCATCATAAAGAACATAAGCTTTTGGCTGAGGCATTACTTAAGTATGAAACATTAGATGCAGAAGACGTTAAAGCAATTTTAAATAAAAAAGCATAATGGTATAAAGTTTTAATTTTTATTATTAAGCTTTATGTTTTTCCTAATAAATAAATAAATTAAGACACTATCAAAATATTAAGAATGGAAATCCTATTCTCAATAATGATCATGTTTTTTTTATATACAATGCCTAAGCCATTATTTTAAGTTGTTATTCAGTAAATTATGTTAACTTTAATTGCTGAATTTGATTTATTTTGGATTATAAACATTTATAAATTATTGAATTTAAATATTAGGTATTTAGTTTTTGACTAGATCTTTTAAAATATTATGTATTTCTTAAAAAATATTTCATCAGTTTTTCAAAATTGACAAATTATGTTCACTATTGTATTATCTTCTTGTGTAGACAAATGAAAACAGTTTAGTTTAAGAGATCTAAGAAATAAACTATAGAGCCTTCTAATAGGTAAACTTGAAAGAAGTGTATATTGTTATTCTTTTGTTTTCATTATAATTCCTAGGACATTTTATCACTTATTATGGTTACTTAATTTTTAGTGTTAAGTGGTGGATTTGATATTTAGACTCTGAACTTCTAAACACGAGCAGTTCACCAACAATCATACATAATTAGTCAATTAGTTTCTACTAGAATAGATACTAGTTAATCAGAACCGTATAAATTAACAATTAGATTAAAAATATTTCCTCATTACTAGCCCATGCCACTAGTTAAATCCTTTATTATTTTCCAAATGATTAATAATAATAAAAATGTGTAATACAAAATTTAAAAATTGTAATATTAATTGTCTTCGTATGTTATTATAGTTTAAAGGAGATATCTGTTTTTTTATTTTTTTATTGATTAATTTTCCTAATTAGATACACCTTCTTAAATCAAAGTGATTAATAATATAATATCTATAAGACAACAATAAATGGCTATACATTTTTTAATATTACTTGATTAAAATATATTTATCTAGAATATTTTCTAGTTTAGAATTTCTACCAATCATTTATAATAAGCAATTATCATTTTTTCAATAGGATTCTTTTAGATATAAAATTATAATACTCATGACTAAGTATCTAATCTATAAATATCTATATTTAAAAATGAGTTAATCTATTTTTTGAGAGCTAGTTAGTTATTCAACTCAACATAACATTCATTTAATGCCAATATTAGTAACCTAATACAAAAAATACCAAAGTTTAATTTTTAAAAAATTTACTTTTAACTTAACTAGAATTTTTATGTTCTTCAAAATGTGTATGTTTATTTGGTTATCTACTCAAATTGTATAGGTATGTTGTCAGGGTATGTAGAGTAGTGCTTGCATACTCATAGGCTTGAAATAGACATTTTTAAGATGATTGTATGATGAATTGATATAGTATGATTGAAATTCACTGACTAAAAATAACAGTAAAAAAAACAGAAAATAAATATTTTACTAAGATTAATGTTTGTGACTTGATTATGTGACAAGAATCATGGATTTATCTTTTACAATAAACAAGTTTTAGTAAAAATATGTTTTTATTTTACAACATAAAAAGTCTTAAAAAATCTAGTATTTTTAATGAGAAGCAGTAATCATAAATATTTTTAAAGCAACCGAAAATCATTTATGATTTTGAGGAACATATTTCATCAGCTGCATAATCTTTTAATCAAAGTCTCCGCACATTTATGTCAAATTAATTTATTTTAAAATAACATTAGCTTAGGTAGGTATGTTATTTATTATTATTATTTATTTATTGATAAAAATCATTGGTTAATGTGATCAGCTAGTCAAAAATATGAATTACGGTTTTCAGCATTAAATATTTTCCATGTAAATTTTCTCCTAGATATCATAAGAGACAGTCAAAAACTTAAAAAATTGCTTAATTAATTATTTTAATAAAACTAATTAGATATAAACAATATGTTAATATTTTTGAAAACGTTTAATTGTTTACATAAAATATATTGCAAGAATTAAATTTAAAAAAAAATATTTAATAATTTTTAATTTTTTAAATGACATTAAAAATAATAATTTATCTTTTAAATTTTTACTACAATACAATATTATCATTAATTATGATATAAAAATGATTTAAAAACATCTAATTACCTAATCATACATTTAATTAAGATTATTGATTAGAAATTAAGGTATTTTAAAAATCCACCTTACCTATAATATTTAAAAATCTAAAAGTTATCTTAATCAGTTTTAACTTTTAAATAACTCTATATGATTATTAAAACCCTTTAAGTATTTGAATTTAGATTTTCGAGTTAAATCGTAAAACCGAGTATAAGATCCAATGAATCATACGTTATTAAGTATTAAGAGCAAACATTATGGACTCTTACAGTATAGTTATAGAATAGAAGGTACATAAAAACATTCCTAATTTTTTACTTGATATTCAAAATATCCTAACCCTCTAACAGCATTAATTATTAGGTCATGGTAAATTTCCATGAAGTTTGACAACTAATTTGATAAAATTTGTTTAAAATGTATGTCAACGTTTTACCATTTAATACCTTAAGTTTGCTGGTCGAAAGCTGCTATGTAAGGTTTAAAATTTCTGAAGTTAGCCCACCCACTTTATAGAGTTCCGATAAGAAAACTGTAAATGTGTATTTTTTGGATGTTAAAATTTACAAAGGAAAATATTTTTAAGATTTGTATTCCAAGATATTATTGGCAACCCTGATGATAATTATTGCTCATCATTTATCATGGGATAGTATTAATAAAGTATTTATCATGAACATAGAAACAAAAATATTGGCATTGATAGAGTCTCTATCATAGAGATATATATCAGGCTGGACGATCAACTTGTTTTGCTTACGAGCTGCTTACAGCTCTCGTATAGTGGTATACATTTATAAAAATTTATCATAGGTATCATATAAAGTATATTTATGAACATTTTGGTTCTTAGTAACGTTATAATTATTCGTATTGTAGCTTTAAGATCAGTTATTGAAAATTTGATTGCACATGGATTTTAAGATCCAAAATCAATTTTAAAGTAAACTGAACAATTTATCAAACTTATAAATGTTTTAAAAACTCTATGTAATTTTAACTGTAGTAAATTCAATCTCGGTCCAATATTATTTTATCAAGAGTAAGTATGACAGTTTTAAATTTATTATTCAAATAAAATGTATACCTACTTTTTTTTTAATATACAGTGATAAACCAAATAATAAAAGAAAGCTTGACAAGACATTTGATAAAAGGTCTGATGCTTCATATACTTAAGTTCAACTTATTAATAGTTCCTTTCCTGATAATAATCATCTTCAAAATGGTAGAGAATACAAACAAAAAATGTATGATACCTACTTTAATGGTGGTGATGATTTTCAAAAAGTAAGCAACATTTTAAAATTATTGTTTCTAATTTTATTTAGGTTTTATTACATTTTTCAATAATATATTCAAGTATGTACTTGGTTGTGGGTGGGTTAAGGTGTAATTGCTTCCCTGAAATGTTTGTGGAGGGAAGTATCGTTTTACTCCCTATTGGTATACCAATAATAGAAACCTTTTGTTTTCCAAATTAAAAAAGTGAATTTAATATACGTCTATATTCTATAAAATAAAAATATATTATTTTATAAAATTATTGTTTTGTTAACATATTTTTAATATTCTACCAATGTTTTAATTTTAAAAATATTTACATTATTATAGCTATTTTTAAAACTTATAAAAAAACCTTCATCGTTTTTTTTTTTTTTTTTTTTAACAACAAAGGTATCAGTTTTATTTTAAATTATAATTATTATTACCTAGGTAATGATTTTAATCTATGCAGAAAGTTTCACTATTACAACTAGATATTTACCCATTTTTATAACAAAAATCCACATTCTATTCGAGATTTGTTAAAGCATGTGATTTGTGTTCTACAAACACAGTACTTACTTAATAATTATTATTCTTATTAAATCAAAAACTTAATTTGCTTTTGATCGGTCAGTTACAAGTGTTCCAACTTTATTCAATGAGCGTAATAATAATAATAATAAAAAGAACCGTTTTTAAATATATTGATTGCCCACTGAGATTGTAAGAGTGATTAAGCAATACCTAAATTCATATTCGGTGAAACTTTCAGGACATAGTTGTTTTTCACCGCGAAAATATGATATAGGTACATAGAAATAAACTACAATAATAATTTATATTTATTGTATTGCGTAAACAAAATAATAACCGTAGCATGTAACGACTGCACCAAGTATTATACATCTATGATACCCATTATTACATAGACAGTAAAATGTCACTTTCCAAACGAAGAAAGTTGGCGGAGAAGCTGTCTACAGTGTAATGTAGCCGCAGCATTATCATAATATAGCTGTGGCATTTATTGAGAAGAGGTATCCGCAGAACGTCAAAAATCTCAATCCCATAACTATATGATGCTATTAATTGCAGTTGTATTATTTATTATTATCACGGTGTTGATTCGGAAACGGGTAAGACTACGTTACCTAAAAGGCTACAGATACGATACCTGGTTACCTATCTCTCTCTCTCACTCTCTCTCTTTATATATATGAAATACAAATTACCTTGTATCATAGTTCCTACATTAAGTTTAAACGTTATTGTCAATAGGTGGATAATTATCGATTTGATAAGTATCTAGCTATGCGGAATTTAAGATCTACAGAAGTTAAAAACCTTGTGAATCAATGTAAGTGTCTACACCTAGATTATAGACTAAATAGGTACTACTGGTACTAGTTGTCATGTTTATACCGACCATGCCTACGGTGCTTAGATAGATGCAAACAAAAAAGATAATATGTTTATGTTTCACGTAATAAGATGTAAGTAGGTAAAGGCATTTACTTTATAATTTATGAAGTATAGAATATACAGCTCACGATATGACGTAATATAAAATTGTATAATTAAATGATTTTACTCTCTTAAGAGAAAATCAGATCATATACATTCGTCCAATAAGTATTAAATGTTCTGTTGTCTTATTTAAAAATAAAAATTTAATCACAGTTCAGTCGAAAAAAAACTGAAAGAAGTCGAACATTTTAATTACTTATTATTAAATCAATAAGAGTAAAAATATTTTTAAAATTTAATCATGTTTAGATAATGCATAGAGATTTTAAAAAAATTCGACTTAAAATTTTGTTGAATAAATTCGGTTTTCGTTCGTATGTTCGTTTATAAGAGCATAACACGTTTTAATACATAAATAATATGGTTTTAAGCTGGATAAAACATTTTTTTTCTGATCAATTTTCGTAGCACTGTATTTATATGTTTTGGTAACCATTGTTAAAATTACACGAAATCGCTGATCACTTAACCTAAAGTTGCTTAGCTATAATAAGTAAAACTTTTTTTTTTTCTTTTGCTCTAAAAAAGACGTATTATTGATATTCGACATTATAAATTCTAACTATGAGTGTCAATCTAATATGGACAAGATTTCATACTTTTCGTGCATAAAACATTTGGTATGGAACTCAACACTGATCGAGATATTTCGATTTAAATTTTTAAGTGAATTATGAACATCCTAAAATATTGTAATTTTACGATTCTGTAGTAAGTAGTTGTAATATATTACAATATTTAACTTATTATTACCTAAATTAATTATTGTGAATGTTTTCTATATTTCATATAGGATAAAATTTAAAATCTTATGATGATATCTCATAAAACTTATATTTTTTTATTGTAAATTATTTTTTCCTACATATATTGTGATATAATATTTTATGAAAAATCTTTCTAATATTATCCTAATAAGTTATTGCATATTAGTTGTAAATTATTATTTACTTAAAAATGAACAAAATAATGAATAAAATGTTTATAAATCATTTGAAATGATTTAAAAATTAATTTAATAAATTATAATATATACACCAGCTTATCTTATATGTGTAAATCGATTTAGTTTTTTTTTTTTTTGATTGATTATGAATGTTGACAAAAATGAAACATTTTAGCAAACATTATAATTCTTAAAGCTCACTTAGAAATTATAATAATTGTGAATTTTCTTCCTAAATATTGTTTAGTATGATATATTTTACATCTTTTTAGTTTTTAGTTTTTAGAATAACTAATGTGGAGTGCTTGCTACTATTTATTTGAGTTTTAGTCTGATAAATAATATCAATCGTTCTTTAACAAAAGGGTCACAATCTTGTCCTTTTTTTTAGTCCTTGGGTGAGGAAAGAGGAGGCGTGACTGCGGGATAAATTATTATTATTAATTGTTCATATATTATACAGTAGGTATGTATATAATGTGTAGATATCGCGTAGATTTTTGTCTGCACAGCACGTTGGTAATATAAGTTTAGCAATTTAGCGTATATATATATATATATATTTATGTGTGTGTGTGTGTGTGTGTGTAAGTAAATAAATCAAACAGTTATATTATGGTATTAAATTTTGTTTTTGAGTTTTATTGAGACAAAATGAAATGTTAGCTTTTGTACTGCACACAATATTATATTATACATGTAAAAAACGTGACATTTAATATAACTACGTATAATAACAAAATATAATAATAATAATTAAAAATAATAAAAATAGTAATAATGATGATGATGACAATAATATTGACTATTAAAGATACGAAACGAGTGCAGTGTGTATAATATACCGCGACAATACGCGTTGTGTATACGATCTACCCCGATGAACCATATTGTACACAATATGTGTACCTAGGTATATAGGGTAACCTAAGCATGCGAGAAAACATCTAACTTTATCCAGTCAGTTCGCATATACATACGTATGTATATTTAAATATATAAATATATGGTATAATGTACAACGTACGTCATTTCGTATCGTAATAATCTGATTTGATGAGCGGCGGCGGTACGACGTGTGCGGTGATTGATGTCGTACTACGTTTGGGTTTCGGATTAGACGCTGTTACACGCGATGTCGTTTGTATTGGATTGAAAGATTTTAATTGAACATTTTCGGACGTGACGTGACGATTGCGATAAAAAATTATCGAAATTATTTCTTGTACTCGTCGAATGAGTGACCGTGTCCGTAAGAAGATCCGTATGAAGATCCGTACGAAGATCCGAATGACGGAGCGGAGTGTGCGTATGAAGATCCGAATGACGGAACGGAGTGTGCGTATGAAGATCCGAATGACGGAGCGGCGGAGTATCCGAACGAGGATCCGTAAGCCGGGGCGGCGGAGTATCCGTATGAAGATCCGTAGGCAGGAGCAGCTGCCGAGTATCCGTAGGACGATCCGAAGGACGGAGCGGAATATCCCAAAGATCCGTAAGACGAAGCGGCGGAGTATCCCAAGGATCCGTAAGACGAAGCGGCGGAGTATCCGACAGAGTAGGCGGGTGCAGCAGCGATCACTGGAGTCGGGACGGAGACTGGCACATGCTGTTGGACTTCGACTGGGTACGGTTGTGGGACGGAGTATGGCACGGCGCGGCTGACTGGGTATGGGACTGGGTGTGGTACGCTGACTGGAACGCTGCGTGGTACGTCAACGGGGTATGGGCGGTCGACAGTGACTGGGACTGGGTGTGGTACGCTGACCGGGACGGCTCTGGGCACGGACACTGGGACGGGGTGGGGCACGGACACTGGTACGTGACGGGTGACTGGCACGGGGTAGGGTTGTGGCACGGACACGGAAACCACCTGGTCAGATTGGCTGACTTTGACTGGTACAGCGTTGGAAGCGTAACTCGCACCGTAGCCAGAAGACAGACCGTAGCCGGAAGACAGACCGTAGCCGGAAGACAGACCGGACGACAGACCGGAGTAACCGTAGCCGGAAGACAGACCGGAAGAAAGACCGGAGTAACCGTAGCCTGCGGACGGAAGACCGTACGAAAAATCGGCGCTTCGCTTGTTACTGGTCTTGACGTCAGCGGTCTTGGCCGTATCGGCTGCACAGAGCCCGATCAATGCCAAACCGACGATGCATGCCTGGAAAATGTAAAATCATTTTTTTGATTAACCTAAGTCGATTGATCTATGTATGAAAATATGTGTGTGATGACAATAGTGCGGACGTCGCGGTTGACGTTCGATCGAAGCTAGCCTATGAGTTTTTTGGGCCTGATATAATATTGCGCTGCGTAATGTGAACCAGACTGATAGGAATAATAACAGTTATAATTTATAATTACTTATTACTTATTATAACTTAAAATAATGCTAGAAAAATACTCAAAAATTTGTGCTAAATTTAAACGTTTATACAACTTTTGAAAATAGAGTTTTTGAAATCGGAGTTCGTTATTTTCCTATCCACATAGAGTGTTCGTGTCTTAAATAAAATAAAAAGTCATCGAAATCTGGCCATTTCACGAGGCCTGAGAGTTTTTCCTACGTACGACGAGTCTCAACTCCGACACACCTCGTGGCTCGTGAAGCGCACCGTGCAATCGATGACTCTACTGGGCGGCTCGTGTTACCCATCCGCGGTATACGGTGTGAAAACGATAATAATAATAATAATAATAATATATTGTGTTTTGGTCTTACCTTAAAATGAGCCATGGCGGTGATGCAGTTGCAGACGAGACGATATTGCTATACAATTTGTATTGTGTCTTGATGACTGCGATGGATCCTTGGAGTGAACTGATGCCAAACGGTCGGTCGGCCCTGGCTTATATACCAGTCGCGCGTTCCCCAAAAATTAATAAATTAAGATAAATCGATCGTAATTTTCGTTTTTTGCTCCCTACCGCAGTCCGGTGACACTTTCTCCGCGTCAAAAATCGGTCGGTGTCGTACGTTTATTATAACTTATAAGTATACAGGATTACCTATACCCATACATAAATACGTAGGTATGATGTATACGTCGTTATTGCGAAACTCGCGCGGTGACTTTTTGGCGACCAGTTTTTTTTCCCGTCCGCAAAGAAGACACGTCTCGTCGCATTAGAGATGTGCACGGTGGCGGTGGTCTTCATATCTTCGCCATCCCCCGAGACGCGCGTTAGGCAATACTTATTACTATTTTTTATATTATGCTGTGATTACCTATCTTGATTCTCATTCGATATTTTGCATTTCTTTTTTTTTTTTGTTTAATATTATTATTATTATTTTATTTTATTATATTCTACCGAAGCCATCACGGCCATCGAGATCGGCTGCAAACGCATTCCTTTCGAAAACATCTGCAAAGCAACATCTGTGTCAAATAGTATTTTTCAAATAATAGACGAAATTTAACCAATCTTATTTTATTACGCTGTCGTCGTAGTGTTTGGATTTATATCAATTCACCAATTCACATGCATCGTAGGTACAGAAAAACAAAATGTGAAATATTTTATATATAGTGATTTTTATCCGTAGTCCGTTTTTTACATATAAATGACGACAGTTTAAAATATTTGTTTCAATTTCGACAGTAATACATTTGATGATTCAATAGATTTGTAAAAAAAAAATCGTCTAAATAAATCGCAGCAAACAGCAATAATCCATTTGAAAAACAAAGGTTTGTATCGCCACAAGACGACATTTGTTGGGGAGACTTCTTAATTATGTCCAAAATCAAAATTTTAATTAATTTTCATCTATTTATTTTTAATTTTTTTATACATGAATAATAAACAAATATGCTTAAAATTGAGGTCACAAATTGAATGACTATGGTCAAAAATTCATACTGTATATTTTACATTTTATTTTTAATAAATTAATGAGTATGCTCCAAAAAATAATTTTTAAGTGCTTAAATGATTAAATATTAAAGTTATAGTCATGATTTTATAATTTTTTTACTAATTTTATATATATTCAAACTAAATTAATTTTTATAATTTTTATAAATAAAAATGGTATTATTTTAATTTTTAATTTTTGAAAATTAAAACAGTTACCTGTCTAACTTAATTTTATTTTGTCTCACCAAAACGTTAATGATTTCTTTAAATATGTATATACTTATTTTAGTAATGTTATAGTTTAATTATATTTTGTTTCATTTTGTAGTCATACATTTGAATTTTGTGACATAATTACTAGTTTTCTACTAGCTATTGTAATAATAAATAATATTATTATTAGTTTAATAATTTAATAACACTAAATATTTTATTTATTGTTGATATTAAATAAAATAATAATTAAGTTACGTCTAAAGTACTGCTGAGTGCAGAGTAACCACTAACCAAGTAGATAAATAATATTAATTCTTTGAAATATATTAGGAATAATATAATAATAGTTAAAATTGAGGAACACGTTTGCTAGATTAATACTAGAAAACGTTATTTTGTGAAATTTGTGGAGAGCAGCCAAATTGAATATACATTTTTTACAGAATTATAATTATTACCGCTTATCTTATTCATTCAAATTAAATACTTGAAAGTTATATGTTATTGAATCTAGACATATTATATGTTTTTGACACATGTGTTATTAACTTACAAATTTAAAACACTTTATAACTCAAAAGCGTTTTATAGATTCATTAAATGTTACAACATACCATTTGCATACCTATACTTGACAATAAAAAAAAAAATATTTCAATCTTATAATTTGTTGTTTTACACAATTAAAAATAAGTAACTTCACTAAATTAAATTAAATTAAAGTTCAAATTCATATTCAAAATGATATCATAGTCATTTCAAAATTAAAAACGAATACTTATAATAAGACTTAGGTATTTATACATTGAAGTTATTATAATAATTTAACTAAAACAATGCGATTTTCTTTCTACTCAGACTGTGAAGACTGTAAAGAACTAAAGACTATCATTTATATGCATTTAAATTGAGCTTTTTGATAAAATATAGGTCGGTGTTATTAATATGATATATTTTTATCAAATAATTATTCTCTGCACCACAGTGGCCCAGTCATATTAATTCGTAATATTTGATTAAATAAACAATGTACTCTATAGTATAATATACTGCACTGTTCTTTGCTTAAACATGTACGTGCTATGCATTTATATTAATATGATGATTGTAAAATGTTTACGCCAACTCAAGAAAAGTCTAGAAATACAGTTTTGAAAAAGAAACTATGCCAAGTTTTAAGCTATTTATTCGAGTTAATTACTATTATGGTTATTATTATTTAATGAACACAAGACCATATATTTAAAAGAAATTTATGGAGTTTTATACCTACGTAGATATGACGGTAGTAATAATTTTAAGTGTTACAATGTACAAGAAAATACAGTTTGAATTAAATTGAGATTGAAAATGCAATTTGTTATACAAGTGTAGGTCATTTTCATGCTATTATAATAGTTCGAATACAATAAATATTCAAGTAATAAAAAATAGAATAAAATTACTAAAAGATCAATTTTGTTGTTTTTGAATTTTTACGTGTAGAATACTTACCTTTAAATTCACATAAAAATATGACATGACTACCAATTAGACTCTCAACTGAATACCTACGAACATTGTTGGACTTTTTTCTCGTGCCAGAAATTCGTTCCAATTTTTTTTTTTTTATTACCCAGTAATAAATCGACTAAAAATTAAAAACGTGTAGTACTTTATACAAGTTATTTTATAATTTTTGCAGTCATAGTAAATTTAAAAAACGCATTTGAAAAATCCTTAAACCGATGAAATGTGTAAGTTCGGTAAACTTAAAATCTTCACCAATTTTAGTTTAACCGAACTCGTTATAATATAGTGTACTAATGAATTTGAATAAAATGTCTACGATATAATTTTAAAATGTAGAATAATAATTATTCGATTTTGGGCTTGTGTGAACCTTTGCTGTTGGTATCTTATAACTTTTTGAAAACATCTTAGCTATAGTAAGTACTAAAGATTATTGTTGCTTAGGTTATAGATATACCGTCAACTGTAAATATACCAAATAATTAGAAATTTTAATTAATGATGTAGTTATTAGTTATTCAATTTATATTTTAATTTTTAATACTATCAAATTAATTAATTATTTTTTCATTTATTACAATTATGTTTTATTTCTAACATATTGAATTTTCGAACGAATAAATGTAATTGTTTATTTTCGATAAAATAAAATGAATGTTTCATGTGGATAATGTGAACCTACGCTATGTGTTTGTTTGCATGGATATCATAGTATTAACCCGACGACGTATATATTATATGTATATAATATTATGTTTATTTCATATTTGTGTGTATAAGTATTGTATGAGTACCTAGTCGTATAAATGTATTAACGTATTTTGCCCGAAAATATATTACTCTATTTGAACGGAAGTAGACGGTAGACGATAGGTACACAATGCATAGGTACTTATTGGATCGTTAGATAACAAGCATATAAATTCATGGAATTATCATATTCCGGTTTTATTGTAAGTAAATACTCAGAGTTGATTTGACATTTTTGTGTAGTATATTGCAGGTGTTCACTGTGACAATAAAGTTTAAAACACTATCAATATCCAATATTTATGAAATACACACAAATGGGTACAGGTATAAGTATAATATTATATGTTTTATTCTATCGGACAAACATCATAATTCATAATGTATTTATGTTATACAACAACTGAACGATTTGTAAAGATCTCTCTTATGTAGGTAGGTAGTTGTTATATATTACTGTAAATATCCTAACCTGTATAATACCTGTGAAAAAAATAAATTACGAACGTTTTTATCGTTTTCGTACATTTATATGTTGATAGTGTATTATTATTACTCATTTTAAGTGTCTATCTATTGTGCATACATAATTTATATCATAGATGAATGTAGGTATATATGTATAAGTTTTTATAATAACTGATGAGATAGTGCACGTCAGTTATTATTTATTTTAGAAAACATAAATGTCATTATTATCGCAATGCCGTATGAAAAAAATATTGACCTTATATATTCTTATATAATATTCTATAATAAAAAAAAGAAAAAAAAAATGTCACTCGAAACAACCTACGTGAATATTACGGATTCGTTTGAAATACCTACTTTAGATTTGTTCAATGGCAGTAATTCCAGTTTTGAGCGTATTACCTAATTTATCGCATTTTTGTATACGTATATTACCGTATTCGATAAGTATTTGATGTATATAATGCTGAAAATAATTACCTACTGTCATTTTAACTGAAAAAATTTCAACTTTATTGTAATTAATTAAAGTAATTAAAAACTATTTGAGCGTGTGGTCATCTCCGAGTTCCGATAATAATATTATATTATAATGTTGTGCATAAAAAATATGTGCATTTATTATAAATATATTCACTTTGAAATGTTGACGCAAACAAAAAATTGAGTAACCTCGTTAAAGGATTTAAAAATAAATTTGACATTAAAAAAATCAGCAAGACATTTTGTAATAATATTTAATGTTCTTGTTCTTGTATTTCAAGAAATAATATACCTATAATCTCCTATACCAATACTATATTATTTTATCAGACTAGACATAATAGTATAACATATATAATAGTTTTATTATTATAAAAAACAATTTATTCACAATATGAAAGAATTTCTATATTTATATATGTTACATTTAATTTATAACTTTGGTACCTATAATCTGTATATTTCATACATGAATAAATCTTACTCTGCTTATGATATTATAGACAGCAGTTTACTAAGATGTTTCAAGCCAATATTATTTTAATATTTAATGTAGTCCAGAGAGCATATAAATACATAATAAATCATCGGTGAAACGATTTCTATAAGCGCGAATTAATACTATAACAAGAATAACGTAAATCCGTAAAAAATAAAGTGGTTTTTATATTAAAATTAAAATCTTGTACAGAAAATTTTTTTTATTTATATCATAATTTCGTAAGAGATGGTTTTCAATAAAACAACTTTACCATCACTTGCATAATTTTACAAACGAGTTACTATTATCCTTGTGCAGTTTAAATGTATATTTAATACTATATATCTAAATTATATTTAGAGTTTTTTTAGAACATGTAGAAGACAAGTTTTTTTTAAACATAAACAATTTTATTTTAAATTCTTTTAGATTCAAATGAATTCAACTGTGGAAAATATCGAAGATAACTAATACACTTATTTTTGTAGGTATTTAATAAATGCAAGGTATGGCCTTATTACTTTATACACATTTATATTATAAAAAGTACAAAATTCAAAAGACGGAATTTTGCTTTTTATTCAATAAAATGGAAATCTGCCTTATACATAAATGTATATTGGTCTCATGCGATTTCGCTAAAGACAGGTTTTAATGTATTATATCTACTTAAATTTTCAAATTTACATAATTTAACAAAGAAAGAAGAAAAAAAAAAATAAAAATAATCTTGTTATTTTATTTTTCATTCTGACCAATGTTTTCGAAATGTATTTATACTACATGATTATCTGTGATTGGAAATTATTTTATAAATAAAAAACTGTAAACCAGGATTGAACTTTAAAGCAATCAATACTTGATAGTATACGTATATAGTAAGTGCTATGTATTGTATATAGTATGATACAATAATCGCTAATATGATGAATATTACCATAACTCTAAAACCACTGATAAATGGATTTTCGTTTGATTTCCCGTAAATTACTATTGTTCTTTGGGAAACAAAAATATGTCTCATTTCAGATTTAATTCAAATTGCTTTTCAATTTTTTTATGAATAAACCGTTATAATAAAAAATAAAAAAAAATAAGATATTTATTTAGAACATTTGTTTTCTACGAGATAGTACCTATAATGATTAATAATTGAAAAATTGCCAAATTCACTTATTTCCACTATTCGCTCAATAATCCCACTCATCGATCATTGTCATAAGCGTGTCTTTTAAATTATTTCACAGCTTTGGCCAAAAGTAATGTTTTTGTGTTTTTGGGTAGTTCTTTACAAAAAAAAAAAAAAAAAATAGTTTCTATTAGTTAAATAAAACACAAAAAAAAAAAATTCATAAAAATTAGTTTTGAGTTAATTTAAATTTGCAGGTCTGACCATTGACATAATGTCCAGACACGTAAACTCGTCTATATGAACATGATATAATATAGCATATAATATTATGCAATAAACATATAACATAAATGGAACGCTGCAAAAACATTAACAAAATAAAATTAATAGATGAGTACATTCATTTATAGATTACGTATACAAATAACTTGTTATTTTAGTTCAATTTAAAATATATGTTTTTTTTCTATAGCCATTTAAATAATAATATGATGTAGGCGATATACATTATTCAAAAGATTTAATGGTTGGTATTTAAAAAAGAAATTTTCCAATCATTATGTTTTGAAATTGTATAATAGGATTAGATTGATATTAAATATTAGTTTTAAATTAAATATACAATCTTTTTTCGTATAAAGTACAAAGTGAACATTTTAAATGTTTAAATATTTTATACATGCCCACTAAAGAGAATTCTTTAGTATATATAATTATTAATTTGTATCATACACGAGCTAATTTATGGATTAAAATTAGCTTTAATTAAAAGAGTCAAAAGCCATTAGCTTTATACTTATTAAATAAAAGTTACATTTCAAAAATAACTTTTACTTGTCACATCTCAATATATCATTTTTTTTCACTATTTAATAATACAAATTACAAATTTATATTAAAATTAAAAGCATAAGTTCATTGAAAGCCTGCAGTAAATGAATTTTAATTTAAAAGAATTTTATATTCATTAATACATAAAAAAAAAAATATGAAGAAGAAGAAAAAGCTTGATTTGATTTTGTAAAATGTTTATTATATTATTTAAAAAAAAAAAGAAGTTTTTTTACTAATATTTAATATAATCACGAGATTATATATTAAGTATACATATTATGAATTAACTATTTATGTTTTATGATAATAACTTATTTTATTATTTTTAATTACGTATGTACCTCTTTGTGGCTCTATTATCAATAAGTATCCTTTGAAAATAGGAGTATATTTTCTTTATGATCCAAAAACTAGGTAAAAAATATAAAAAAATATTGAATTCAAAGTCGGTAGATTAAACATGGTCCAATTATTAAACACCCATTTGATAGCTTTTAAATTTTATACTAAGATAACCTCAATAACTAAAAATTTTAAAATGTCGTGAGTTTTTGGGACCATTGATTGAGACTATCTTGTATTCATTTTAATTTTGTATATAAAACCATTAATATTTTTATTGAATTTATCAAAGAATAAAAATATCTAAAAAAGTATAGGATCTACACATAAACAATACTTTCAACGATAACAGAAATATTATGTAGGCAGATGTTTTATTCCAATACAGCATAGTTTAGGAATAATACTAAAACCGTATTTTTTTTTTTAATTTTATGGTTTGTATGAGATAAAAAATATTTTTTAAATATAAATGCAGTATAATAATACTGTACTCAATAGAATTCTATACTATAATAGGTATCGTGCAATTCTTTTTTAAGTACTGTATCATATGCATATGGTGATTATTACTGTGGTACATTTTGAAATATCTAAATGTCGAATTTATATTTGTTTGTATATCATCGACACTATATTTTGTCATTCAATTTTGAATTGTACAACTATATAACAATCGGGAAAATACAGTGCAATGCGACATTCTGTATGTACAATTTTTAATAATATGTAAACCGTCCATGGTCAACACTTTCTAAATCAAATAAAGATTATACTTTCGGTAAGTGTGTGCACTGATAATATTCAAATTTATATCAACAATCTATATTATTTGATGAATATTATACCGTCAACATGTCACTGAAGATTCTTAATGTCATTTTCTTAGTATAAAATTCGTCGTTATCTATTTACGTTAGATTTTTTGATTGACGTAGTTGTACTTCGCTTGTTTATTTGATAAAACTGAAAAAACATACGGAAACAGTGATAATAACATTTATTATTAACAAAAAAAGTGTACACATAAATTTAATTGGATACTCAAGTTTCTTATATAGAAATGTAAGCAGCTTATGTATTCGCATTATTTTGTATGACATTAATGAATACAAACTGCAAATATCCTTAATAAAATAAAAATAATATTTTTTTTTAGAAAATAATGTGAGTAATTTTCATTTATGTTTGAAATTGATAGAATCTGAACGATTTAAATGATCTTATAATTTACTTCATAATTAAACATATACTAAATCTATATATTAGGTACTAATATTTTGTTTATAATATAATATACGAGTACCATCATTAATTATAATATTATTTTTACGATGATAATCTAAATATTTAAAAAAATTATGAAAAGTTTTAATTTAGTAGGTTCGTAACGAGATATAATATTGTTCCTATATATATAGTTTGGTTCAATCAATTTAGCTAAAAACTTAAGTTTTATGTTGAAAAATGAAAGTAACAGAAATTTTATTCGACTGTCTGTATTAAAGATCAATTGAAAAGTATAAGTAAAAAGTTTATAAACTACCTAGTAATGTAAAAGAAAAGTTATAAATAACAGGTATATTATTATATACACATATATTGTGTATTATATATATACTATACGTGATCAGAAAATACGAACAACGCACAACTTTATTTCATACAATAACTCAACAGAAAAAAAATATGAAAAATAATTTATTTTTTTATGTTTAAAATTGGCAACCACGTAAAATTACATTGAACAACGTTAGGGATTTATAAAAATGCAATTTATTAAAAAAATTTACATAAATTAAGAGTAATTCTATTCTATAGAATATTGTATAGACATCACAAATACTTAACACATTTATACTTTAAATATGTACTTACAATAAGTTTTTGGAATCATTATATTTTCATGTTCTTATTTAATACTATTGATTACTACAAAACTAGTTATGGAGTTACCAGTTTCAATGTGGAAGTGTCAAAGGAACTTCATGTAACTGGTGCAATATGGAAAGGACGTTCAGAAATGACCCTGACGGCATCTAATTAGTGACAAGGTAAGTAGTTCATATTCCCTGTGATGCTCTACGTAGGTATCTAGCCGTCGAATTAATTATGCAATTAGTATTTTTAAATCATATGTAGATATATTTTTTAAATAATATTAAAACAAATTTTGATTTACACTTATCAAAATTTGAATTTCAAAATATATAAATTATTCAACCGTGAATTATGCTTTTTCAGATAAATAAATGGAATAAATTATTCATGAAAATAATATGATTCAAAATAAACATATTAAGACATTAAAATCTATTTTCGTTATCAAAATCACATAATATCGAACGGTATTCGAAATAAAAATTGATAAGCTAAGCCTTTTCTTTTATTTAATAGCCATTAGTATTAAACTATGATACCTCCACAATTATAAAAAGTAAGACAAAGAATAATTACAATTTATAATATATCATATAATAAAGCCAGCATCTAATATAAAAGAAATTATAATACTAATAACAGTTATGGATTTTGTATTGAGAATGGAGTAGAGGTTAAAAGAAATATTGTATGAGATTTATGAGAGTTTATTATAATTAAAGCGTTAAGCTTGCAGGGCAATAAAATAAAATATGGAAAAGGTATATTGTTTTATCAAAATGAATAAATCAGACTGAGGTATCTCACAAGAAGAAGGGAAGATATGATTAGATGAAGATTTTGCCAGGTTGTCAGTAACCTCGTTGCCGTGTATCCCAGTACGATTAAGAATCCAGAGAAAATTATTATTATAGTTTAATTGAAATAGGGTGAAAATAATAGTGATTTAATTCGAAAAACAAGTGGATATAGATTAGAGCTAAATGGGTTGGCATTTAAGGCTAAAAGGCACAACATGGAGTCTGAGGCAATTAAATAATTATCAGGGGAAGCTTAGCCTATTTATGTTATTATGTATATTTTGCTTAAAAGTTTGCCTATATCAAACCCCTTATGACGATACGTATAAAATAGGTACCAAGTATAAACAGGTGATTCGATTATTTAAATCGTATAAAAATTGATTATAATTTTAATTTATAAAATTTCACAGTAGTAAATAAATATGTAGGTATTAATAATTAGGCACTATTTTATGAAAAACATTAGACATACATATTAATATTATTAAATGACTTTTCAATAACTCTTAATTTTATACACAAGTCATGAAAAAATATATTCTCAATATTTACTTTTTTAACATGCTGTAATAAAAAAATATGGTGTTATCTTAATAAGTTTTATCGATTTTATAGTTTACTTGCTGCGTTATACTACTTAAACCAAACTTAAAACGAATCTATCTTAAAATCGTTTTCCGTTTTTTTTTTATTTTTTAGTTGAAATTTATGATACAGTGGTTATAGTGTTTAGTTTTATGGTTTTCCACTTTTTAACTCAGAACACGATGTAAACAAACTAAGAAAAAAAAGATAAATAAATAAATAAATAAATAACAACAGACAGATTTAACTAACGATTAAAAGCCGACGAAAATCAATAATTTTAAGGTTGGTATTCGTTTTTTCGTTAAAAATATATCCACAATAATTAAATGATTAAGAAAGTGAATCATAAAAATAATTGTTGTAATGCGTATATGTGTTCATACGTATTTTTATTTGATTTTAAGATTTGTCGTGTTTTTTTGATAAATTTTCTACCGATTACAAAACGAATATAATATAATAATCTGTACTCAACGACAACCGTCATTAGAAAGACAACAAAATATTTGATTTTTGCGGGTCATAACCAAATGGACGCGTGAGCCACCATAACACAGCGACCTATAGGCAAAGGGTTCAAAAAAAAAAAAGAAAAAATAAATGAAACAATAAACACTCTCCGAGTCTCGAGGAATTCTCGAGGCGGATTTCAGTTATTTATTTATTTTTTCCTGTCTCTGGCTGAAATGAAAACACACGCCCGGCCGTGCGTTCGTCGTTGACCTCGCGTCGTGTGGTATTTTTGTTTTTCTAACTCTGTCGTTTTACTAGGCAACAACATAATATTGTGATACAGTTAAGTTATGCGTCTGCACCACTGTTCGCGCGCAATGACCGGCAAAAGGAAGATCGTTTGTAAGCGATCGGCCGCGAAAAGGTCGGCCGACCGTTGCGCGAGGCTGAGTAGGATCGCGGTGGCCAACCGCAACGACAGTTCCGAGTACGGTCTGGTAAGTGGCGGTGCAAGAGGAGTACTGAAACGTGGCCGCCGATCGACGAAGCGGAGTCGACACCGCCTAAGCGGCGACACGGACGATGACCGCGGTTACGAAGAAGAATCAGACGACGACGAGACCGAAGAAGAGTCAGACTCGTCAGACGACGATCCTTTGTACAGCGTCGACGGAGGCGTCACCATCGCGGGTGCGGCCAGACGGAGCGGCGGTTATTACGGTCGCGGCACCCGCGAGCGGAGGAGTAGGAAGAGGAGCAGGAGCAGGAGCAGGAGGAGGAGGTCGACGGGTCGCGTGGCGAAGAGGAGAAGAAGGAGGCGGCGTAGCAGCCGCGTCTTCGGGGGCGACGGGTCGTCCGCCGGTGAATTGACCGACGACTCCTCGGCCGCAACGGACAGCGGAACAGGTCCGCACAGACGCGCCTCGAGGAGCAGCCGCAGAAACGGCGCGGCTGGGACGGGCATGGTCGGCCGCGGCGCGCGTAAGTCATCGCGCTCTGCGTCCAGTTCCAGTCCCGTATGAACTGCGCAGGACGAGATGATGGTGCGTGTTATATTACCGTTCAATAAAAAAAAAAATAAAAATATTAAATTTCCGTACGGTGTAAAACGTTCTTTTTACCAAATCGCCACCAACTCGACTTTTGCCGACACCACAAAGGTGTGTGTACTGTGTACCTAGTCACACGGACACTTTTATATTATTATATACACGTATGCTGTCCATCGGTAAAATGGAGTATTATCGCATCACGTCTGCATTTTTTTCGATCGAAAAGCTTGAAGTTTTAATTTATGGTTTCTTCTCGTACATTATACAGAGCGTTTTTCTTGCTCTGTTTAAAAATTTAAAAAATATGTAGGCACAGTCTGTTTTTCGCGTTATTAAGCGTTTGTAAACGAAAATAGCGATTTTAATTATTATATTCTCTTATAAATTCAAAAAACAATATTAATTGCGGAGATTTACATTTTAAAACTTTTCTACAATACGTTATTATGAAATAATAATTTATCCCACGAATCCATTCCGACATTTAGGTAGATTACCTATATAATATGTATATGAATTTTAGGTTAATAGGTAACAAAAAATAATAATAAATGGGTATAATATTATAGTTATATGTGCGACGATGTGTTTGGCAAATATAATAGTCTAACCTATGTTATTAAAAGCAAACAATAAACAATAAAATAGGCTTATTTTTAGAAATAGAGATGCGCGCCGTACAATAAGTGAATAACCCATGATGTATCTAACCAACAACACAGCTGAGCATATCAAAAGTTTCTGTTAAAATATTATGTTAAATAAATTATTATTAACATGAATGGAAAATTATAATAAAAAAAAAAAAAAATGCTATAATTATACATGTCACGTGAACAAATTGTTATTTAAAGTTTGTGACGTAAATAAAATACAAATGCCGTGATGCATAAACAATCACTCATTTAACTAATCAATAGTGAACTTATAGTCCCTCAAACATGATTGGTCCTTTACATTTTAGTGAACCATTAAATTAATCGTCCATTATTTTACGCATCTCTGCATAAATAAATAAATACCTATACAGATATACGGGTGGATTAAGTAATTCCGACTAAACAAAATAATATATTATTGAAATAACAGTAAATTATTAGTGGATACTGTGTTGAAGTTAAGTACCATATAAAATATTGATTCATTTTAATAATTATTATTTTATAATTTATTTCGTCTTAGTATTTATAAAATATAAATTATAAAAAATATATTATAATAAATTAATAATTCATAGCAAATCCTTATAAAATTAAATGCATTAATATTTATCAAATATTATAGTTACTTATTTATTTAATATATTTCATATGTTTGATTTTTATCGGATGAATTATGATAATAATTAACAGTTATACATATTTTGTAAAGTTGATGTTTCTCTCTAATAGTGTAAATCATAGTATTGAATTTTCCTACTATTATAGATACTACTATAGTTAATTATAGTTGTTAAATTTTGATTTTACGTATTTATTTTTAATTTTATCAGTTTTGAAATTGTGTGATTTTGATCATAAATATAATTGTGCATAAATTTAGGTTTATAGCAGTGGGACTCTGTTTTGGCGGTGGCTGCGTTAAATAACAAAACATCATACTGTCTCGATACAATTTGATTCTCGGGCCTTATCAATATTAGTGACTTTTTTACTTAATTGCAAAAACATAATATACTATAATATTGTGTACTTGTGTATATACAAGTAATATAATATATTATATTACAATGTTATTGGCCATCTATAGAACACGACGATTATTTTTTATCAAAAAACAATAAAACACATGAAAGAATAAATTGGGAAATTTTTTTTACGTTGTGGTAGATGAGACTACGAATACATGGGGTTAATATACAAGTATGCTAAATTTACTTTAGGTGCTCTAAGTAAAAATTTTATTGGGCAACCTTATATTTTGACATCTAAACGATTGATTAAAAAATAAATGATAACACGACTTGTCAATTCATTAATAATTTTTAAATTATTATGAAATCTTGTAGATATGTTTCATGCGAATGATGTGTAATGCTCTTGTTGACAAAGATTTTTACCTTACAATTTGTTGAAATCATTAACATTTTTAACATCATTCTATATTTTAATATAAATTATAATACATTTATATATGTTACACGTAACTTGTATGGCCTACATTTGCAAGCGTATTGTTGACAAAGTTTTAGAATTATTTCCAAATACCTATTAATAATTTAATCAATTAAATAATGGTAAAAAAAAATTAAAGCAAAATAGAAAATAAACTTTTGCCTCCCAGTCTAGTAATAATTACAAAATGAAGGACATGGCAAGTAGCCACTTTATATTACACGGAAAGCTTTTTGAAATTTAAAAGGTAATACATAAAAGTTCGCAGAATACAACTTACAATGTATTTAAAAAGTTCTTGATATTACTAGACACAAATCAATAATGAATGAAACAATATTTGTTCACATTCTGAAACTAAAATGCGCCTTATGAGAGTTTTACTTTAATTAATGAACTAGAAGAAAACAATTAACGTCATTCCTGGGTCTAAGGAGGTACCATTAAAAATCAAATCAAATAATTATTTTTTTAAAAACGCCGAACTTAAAGTATTACACAAAATTAATAACCTCTTGGCTCTTAATAGGTTAGTTGAATCAAATTGACCAAAGCATAATAATATATAACTACAAAAAGTCATTTAAATATATTCAAATTGCTTTAGTTAATGTTAACGACCGTTTTCAATTTACAAGCATTTATTAACAAGTAGATACGTCGCTCAAAATATTTAAATTATTGAATAGGTACTATAGATACTTAATAATAAATTAATTTTAAGTAATACAGAATGAAAGTGCATTTAGGTGAATAGACGTGTAATTAAACTTTTTCTATCAATTAAAATTAGTATTTTTTAAATATTATATACAATTTCAATTTTGTTTGTATTTTCATAATTTTTACTGAATATTAGTTACTCATATGGCATATTTCAGTCCTTTTTAGTGCATCCGTTCTTCACCTAAAACTATCTCGTATAATGTACGTGGTATTATATTTTGTACTATACGCGGCAGTGAGTGATGGTGCGGATAGCCGATAGGCGACAAGAGCACGGAGGACTAGAAAGATAGTTAAATCTGTAGCTACCGTTTCTTGACAGTCTATATCTATAATACAATATGAGAATCTTGGAAAAATATTGACGATACGGGTACACGTTCGCGTACGACCATTCGGGATTATTTCGATCGTTGATAGAATGCACCGCATAATATATACACGCCTAATAATAAATAAATAATAATATAATTTAATGCGTGCTGTGATATTTATCGCGGCACACGAGTCGACGAGCCCGGCGCGGCGGCGGCGTGCGGTATTTATAAACCGTCCGGTAGGAGTTTATTAATATATCGCCGTTTAATTCCCAATACGTCGGTGCTTGGAGGGAGCTCGGGCTAACGTCGTTCGGTTCCAGACGTCCGTCTCCAGATCGGCGTAGATGCTCAGCGTTTGCGTCGTCGTCGTTGGCGGCGGCTGTGGTGGTAGAGGTGGCGGTGGAGGCGCGAAGGGATGCGAAGTGCCGTGCGAGGCGGCGGCGGCGGCGGCGGTAGAAATTCGAAAAGAATTCGTCGAAACGTTACGATCGCAGCGCATGCGCACCGCGCACGCATAACGTTAGCGGTGGTGGCGCCAGCGGTGGACACCGGCGTCCACCCGCCCGCCGGCGGCCGAGTGGTCCGGAACAGCAGCAGCAGCAGCAACACAGCCACCGTAACGGGGCCACCACCGCCGCCGCCGCCACCGCCGTCATCGTCACGGAACGCGCGAGCGCGGGCCCAGCGGCGAGCGTGTTCACCCCCTCCTCACCCATCTCCCCGCCGTTGCCACCACCACCACCACCACCCACGTCCGCCGCCGACGGATTAACGGCCACCCGATAGTTTTATTTAGAACTTTGCCGCCGCGCACTGTTGCGTCGACGACCGTTTTGCAGTTGATTTTTCGTCCCGTTTTTCTACAATATTAATAATATAATATCACACACGGCCGCCGTCGTCGTCGTCGTCGTCGTCGCTGCCACTGCGCCCCGTCAACAGTAGGATACTATCGTGTAATAAATAAACGATGATAACGATATTACAATAAAATACGTTTACATTTTTTTTACTGGTATGGTTCTTAAAAAAAAAAAAAAAAAAAATAAAAAACGTAATAAACCGACCGTCGTTTCGTTTACACGCAATCGTATTGCAGGACAGGGCGATGAGATGTCCTGATCTCGCGTTCGGTTTTTCCCGCCGCCAATTATTGTGATTCGTTCACGCTCGTGACGCGCGGACGATCTTCTCCTGTACGACAATAATAATAATAATAATATTGTCATCGTCAGCGCCCGTTGGACGCGATCGCGCGCGCGCACACGTCCCTACTCAGCGTAACGCCGTCGACGGTCGTCGCGCCGCGCACCCTCTATCGCTTCCTTCGCCTTCGTACGCGCGCCGCGATATTATATTGGGCACTTGCCGCCGTACGATCGTCCGCGGCTGACGCCACTGCATCAGGACCGCCGGCTAGACGACGACCACGACGACGACGACGACGACTACTACGGTAGAGCTGCAAGCCGTCGCTCCGCCAACTCGCCGTTCCATAGAAGGGTAGGCCAAGTCATCGTGTGTTATTTTTAATTTTTTTTTTAATTACTGTTTTATCTATTTTATATTACAACCATCGCCACCTTAGCGCCAATGTATCGTAATAATATTATCTCGCAAACAGCAACGGCCAACATTCGTTTCTTCGGTTTTCCGAATTTTATAAGACTATTATCGCTGTAGGTACCTTCACTCGGAACAGAAACTGCACGTCGTACACGGTTATCTCCACCAGGCCATGTCGGGCATGATATAATATAACGATTATGAATTATGATATCGTTTGAAATTTCCCCTTGGCCGTCGTTTCGCGTTATCTTGACGACAATAATAATTATTAAGATCATACATTCGTCATTAGAATATTCTCTATGAGCGAGGTATAAGACGAGAAGGAAAAAAATTGCATAATATATTGTGTTGTGTCTACCCGCCGCGGTAGGTTTAGATGATGATTTTTCGCGTGTTTGTGCACACGCCGCGAATTAGTATTAGATTTGCCGCGTGCGCATGTCGGCCCCGAGTCCCTTTTGTGCGAACGCGCCGAGTCTTATCACTGATAATTAGGTATTTGAGTATCTGACTAAAATACTATGCTGTGAAACTTCCGAATAGCGGACACTCTAGATCACCGAAATTTTGTCCACCATTCTAAAGTGTCTTAAAGTGTTAAAGGAAATTTTGCAGTGTAACAAATTATATACCTAATAATAAAAATAATTATTTGCGAAAACAACTCGAGTGGGATATTAGGTACTACCTAATAAATAATAATAATGTTTTATGTACTCAAACATTTAGACGTAATCACACGATCGAACTGATACCAAAACATACAAAATAGTGATATTTTACCGATCCAACAATAATAAAAATAATAATATATAATATGCTGCCATGCCGATACGCAATCGATCACTCCACTCTGCGTTTTTTTTATTTTATAATCCCGAAGATATTTCGTTTATTTCCGATTTCTTAAAATATTTTTAGTGTATATTTATGATTCTCGCCAATGCTTGATCGTTTACCTTTTCCCCACTACTTCCGTTCAACAAGATAACCCATTGATATTTTTATAATACGATGTGGATTTAACTATACTATTATCATCGAAATTCATGATGTAAAAAAAAATATAGTTGTAAGGATGAATGACATTTATATTATAGGCTACATTTATGAAGGTTAGTCAATATTTAAAGATGTGCTTACGTTTACTCACGACATATTATCATAGTTGTGTTTTTAATGTTGTCTCAGAATTTATTCAGAAGTTCGAAAAAATACTTCCGTAAGGTACCTACCATCCTGATTTAATTTCGTGTCTTTAAATGTTTTTGCATGCAACTTTAAGCTTTATTAGTACCTATCGAATACAATTTGAGAAAAACTCCATAGAAAATCTTGCTTAGCTATAAACCTAACATAATATTACCTGCTACGTATCATGATTTTATTTTTTAATACAAAAATGGCACAAGTGGTTTTATTCGTTATTACCGATTAAACAAACTTGTAACTAATATTATATTTTTCAATAAATTAGTTCATAGTTGAAATTCGTCATATACCTAACCTAACTTATATTTATAGTAATTAAAAGTAGCAATTGTATTTAATATTTTTGATTTTATTCTAGACAAAGCGAATAAAACTAACATGACTTACAATTATTTATTTACGAATCAAGTCTTAAAATTTATTTTACTAATTAAAAAAAATAGTGGCTTAAAAAAACTTGAGATGTTTATAAACAATAAAGTTTGTGCAAGTTTTAATATACTTAGAAATTATAATTTTAATGTAATAATATTATTATTCGATTTATTTAAAATGTTAATTAGATAAGTTAATTTTGTCTTGTTTATTGAAATCACATGAAAAATCCAGAAAATACCATTGTAGGTAGATAGGTACCTACTAGAAATTTAATTTGTAAAATTTGTAAAATGTAAGAGTTCAATAATAAAAAAAATTCATGGAACTATAATATTTATATTTTTAATTGTAAAAAAATTCAGTTAAAACTATTTTTCGAATACAGTTTATGCAAGTTACTAAAAAAAAAAAAAATAATATATGCTTATATTTGAAGTATTCTAGTAGAATTAACTGGAGATACATGTAGCAAATACTATTGATTATTGAATAAAAAACACAATAATATTACAAGTAGAATGAAATAAACATTTTTATGTTTTGAAAATATGAGTAAATAGTAAAATATAAAGAGTTTTATGTTATGATTAAAAAAATAAGCAAGTAATATTTTTATATTTTGTCTTTATTGTTATAACTTTTTTCAGGTGTAGTTTATCATGTTACTGTTTTCCATTAAAATTGGATTATTAGTATAATAAAAGGTATATAAATTATCATATAATAAAAATTACAAACTGTTTCATCCTGTCAATATTGTAAACAGAAAAGTCGATTTTGATATATTTAAGATATTATATAATATACTATAAAGATAGTTACCCAATAACAATATTTGTTTTCAATGTTTACAAATTATGTGTATTCAAAAAGTTACTTTAATTTAAAACAAGACATCGTTAATTCGGAGTATATAAAAGTAAACTACCTACAGTGTACACTGTACAATACTTACTTAAAATATTTATAATTATTTTTTAAAGCTCTGTTATAACTTAATACTTTTAATAGTTATCATAAAACATTCAAATTACGATATTAAAAATAACCCACACTAATTTTTTGTACAGATTCTCATTCTATTTTGTTAAAAATATTTTATTTCTATGAATATCGTGCTATTGGAAATACGAAAATATATTTTTGAATCAATTTAGTGGCAACGTAAAAAACAGAAGTACCGAATTATTAAATCGGTATGTATAGAACTACATTTATAAATAATTAATTTATAAATTTTAATAAAAATTATTATCAATTGAAATTATAACATAACAATTTTATTATTACAAGTATGAAAAAAATATTATTATTTTAATATATAATTTATTAGGACACTGTTGAATTTTTAATTAAAACAAAATATTTTCACCATTATTTGTGTTTATAGAAATAAATAAATGATGGTTAGGTACAATTAATTTACATTAGATTTGGTAACAGTTAATATTTTCTTACCTAGCTATTATTGTAAAATAAGATAACTTAAATTATGCAGTGATTATTAAATTAAATTAAAAATAATATTATCATAAACCATTAAATCATTTATTTGTATTCAAGTATTAATATTACTCCAAGAAATAAGAATAAAATTGAATATACTTCAAAAAAGAACTTAACGCATGACTCACTACTCTCTGGGCTTGCCATTTGGCAGCTGGCACGGAGTATTGACATTTTAAATCTAAAAGCAATGAATCATCACATTCTGAATACAATTTAATATGAAGATCATCTACTGATAATAAAAATTATATTGTATTTGAAAAACAATAAATAAAATAAAAATAGTTTTAGAGTGATTTTCAATACAATCATGCAAGAAAATATTAAATTGGTGTGAATAACTTCTATTGAAAATATCAAATCTCCATAAATTTTGAAAAATATTTTCTACATAAACTATTGTTTTTTAGTCTTTCTTATATACTTGATTTTATATGAATGTATTATATGTAGGTTGATAATAACTTGTATCATAATTATTATTGAAAGTGTTTGTGATTTTAGACACAGCCCGAATGTGTTGTCTTTATCTTACAAATAAGCAATATACTGAATATGAGTTCTGAAGTTCCAATTTTGAATTTTTAGCTTTAATACTAGTTAACTGATCTATTATTAAACTTTTAATAAGAAAACATTATTTATGTTCTCTTGGTGGTTTTGTACAATATTTTAATTTTTAAGTAAGTTATGTGAATTTTTAAATTTTAATAATTTACATATTCACAACTTGTTTAAAAATTAATGTATCGTAAAAAATTACGTAGAAGACAAAAATAGTGTACTTACCTTTAAATCTTGTTATTATTTAATTCGTTTTCATATTAAATCTATTAAAATAGAATGGAACTACTGAACATACATTTTGGTATGTCATGCATTAATAAGACAGACAACACATACGAGGTCCTCTTAAAATAAAACAAAATTACTTTTAAAAGATTACTAAAAACATAATTTTATTTTTAAAGAAAATTTAAAGTTTGTTTAAATAAGTACTTATATGTATGTTAAAAAAAAAAAAAAAAAAAAACAAATAAAATATGTATTATTTTATGAAACTAATATACATATTAGATTCTGATCGGAGCGATGAATGTATTTGTTTTGTAGCGTGTGTGTTTTTTTTCTGTTATTATTTATTTAAAAAGTAAAAATACTTTAATTTTTAATTCCAAAGGTGATTTTTGATAGCAAATTGGATTTACTTGGAACTTTAATGGATCAAAATTAAAAAATAATCAATACTTTCAAAATCGCCAAGAAAAACAAGATTTACTCCATAGCAGTTTTTGACAAAATTTATTTTTTATTTTGTTATATTTGTTATAATTCAAAAACAAATAATCGTATAAACTTGAAAGTAGAAGTTTTCATTAAAATAAATTTTTTTTTGGGCTATTTATGGATATTTAAATTGTTTTTTCTATAAATTTCAATTAAAAATTCTAATTTTAAAGTGATATTGTCTCAAAAGTTAATTATATTGATATAATAGGTATACTTTATACAGTATAAATGTATATTATTGTAATAATTAAATGTTTATATTATTAATTATTATAAATGCAATGTTTTCAGCAAAAATTGAATCAAATTTCCATAATACTAATGGTAAAATAAATGAATTTAATAACTATATCAAAAAACATTCCGTGTAGTATACTTAGTGATATAGGTTGACAGACCGTCATCGCTCAAAATTGTTTTTCATGTACAATGACATATCATGTGATATATAATCATTGTATTCAAATTTAACACATCCATTACAATGGCCCATTCGATAACAAAGCGATTCTCACTTGTCCATCTTTTTTTATTTTTAAGCTTATTTGTATATTCCTCATTAAAATTGTACGGCTATAAATAAAATGAACAATACAAAAATAAATTAAAAAATTTGAATTTGTTTGAATAAGCTGAAAATCTAATTTAAGGACCCACAAATAATAATAATAATAATAGTGAATAAATAATAAATTTATATTTAATGAGTACTTATCTATATATTACTAAGATTTTTATAATATGGTATTAAATTCATTTATTTTAACAAAAATATTCTATATTATTTCATCGTAAGTACGGTTTTACATAAATGGTAGGTATTTACATTATTTCCATTTAATACATACAAGACTATCAGAGTTTAATATTCTCTATGGACTAGTCGGTAAAAGTCACTTCATTCATACATAGCAGCGTTTTTTTTGAGTATCTCTAAATGATTAATTTAGCTCCAAAGTTATTTAAAAAAAATACTGTTATGAATTTATGATGAACTAATTGTAACTTGTGTGTATGTGTGTGTGTGTGTATGTGTGTAGTGTGGTGTAGACTTTTTTTCATGCAAGTTTGTTTATGGTGAATCGATTTTTTCTTGCCTAAAGGCTAAAATAATATATGCATAACTTTCAATATTATACTTCTTGATATTATTTTAGAAATTTTTAGATCTTTCAATAGACACGCCCTGAAATTAAAGTCATGTCTATAGTAATTTATTCATTTCCAGTATATAGTGTATTTGAAAGGGTGGTAGAGGGCAACCTCCCCAAGAGCTTTCTGTTTAAACTTTAAACCATATCTTATATTATTTTATTAGTCTCTATGTTAAATTAATAAATAATAATTTTTTTTTCAAGAAAATATTTTATCATCAAGTTGTCATGTCAAATGTGTACAAATTATTAATTATTTATCTCAACTTTGTCTATTAGTGTTGCAACTACCATACGCAGTTTTTACGCTTCTAAAATCTAAAATCGAATGTATAATAATATGTATAGTTTCAATTTCTATAATATTTAATGCTAATATTATCTTAGCTTCATCATTGAGATAAAAAATAATGGTACGATATCGGTTAACAGAGGTTTTATTATTTAATATTTAAAATTACATAACTTTATTTGCTGATCTATTAACAAATTTTCAAGTACAAAATAAAGAGTTTAAAATTAATTTTTAAATTTAAGTTATTTTATATTTATGCACGTACTTTTTATCGGACAAAGGATTCCTTTTCCACCAGAAGTTAACACTCAAATACATCCTCGTCAATTTAAAATCGGAAATATTATTAAAGAAGAAGTACTGCGAAATAATATTAATCAAGTAAAATACTATGTGGTAAAATATTATCCTCATAATAGAATAATTGTATTCGTGATAAGGTTATCGCAATATAATATTAAGAACAAAAATAATTTTAAATTCTGATAAGAGCAAGAAGTGTATTGATTTTACAAAATGTCTGCTATATTATTTATTTGTATTTGTTTATTATTTGCAGAAGTACTGTGGTAGGTTTATGTGATCCATTGTTCTGTATTTTGCGTATTCGGGTGTATATGATATATTGTATTATGTATTTGTATTACTTAACTGAATTTTTTTTTTTTTTTTAACATATACATTTTGAAAATATTTGATACGTGCTTGCGGGCACATAAACATATATTGGTTTTTTATCTTTTGCCATTTTATTTTCCTCGTACACACAAAAAATGTAATCTATTTTTATTTTATTTTTTAGTTTTTTATAATTTAACAAATATACTTTATTGATAATTTCTCAGAAGTAAATTATAGCGGCTCATTAAAAAATATAATTTTGAAATTTCTAAGAACATATAATAATAAGTGAATGTTGCTGTAAAGTCAATTATTGTTACTTTGTTGTAATTTAAAAAATAACACTAAAACATACTTCAGATTTTTATTTAATTATTATTGACCAATTTTTCTGGTCTTTTTTAATGAACTATGATTATTTTATTAAATTTGCTTGTATTTACACAAAGATTATATTTTATACGGACTATTAGATCTTGATTTACGATGTTATATTTATCGAAATTTTTGATATAAATTATATTAAGATGTATTATTTATTAGTTTTATATAATTATAGTGAATTATTCTACATCGTTCTATATGTCGAAAATTTCTTTCAATTGATTTAAAAAATATTATAGTTTATAAATATATAAATACGATTCCTTTTTTTCAAACTACATTTTCATTAATGAAATAATGCACCTATTATTTATTAAGATTCTGTTACTAACATTTTTAAATATGTTATATATTTATTATACATATATATAATATATTATTAACTGCAACCGAATTAAGTCCGAAAACAATATTAGTTTTAAATTTTGTACGAATTGGGTTCGGATGTATAAAACAATGTATTCGAATTGGATCCGTGTATTATTCATTGTATCGTTGTAGTAATATTAAGTACGAATATAATATGAAGTTTTTATTCCGATTTTAAAGTAGTAATTCTCACAGTTTTATTGAAAATTTGGGGATAAATAAATATTAAAGGCTGTAGATTTTATCCAAGCCAAGATTTGTGGCGAAAGATAAAAAAAATAAGTAAATTACCTATTTAAAATTATTAAATAAATATAAATAGTAATATTAATAATATTATATTATATAAATAGTATATAAATAAAGGTGAAGTGAAAAATTATTTTAGTATTTTAATCGTCATATTTTTATTTTTTAATGTAGCTACTTACATTTATATAAATATTTAATACCTGAGAAATATTAATATAAAAAATATTTATATCATAATTTCCGAAAAGTGTCGATATTATATAAATTTCAAATTTGAGTGTTTTGTCATTTATTTATTCAATTATCAGAGATTATTTTAAGTGTGATGTTAAATATTAAAATTATAATCACGTAAATCCAAATATAAGCATTTTAAATCATGTATTGAGCATAGTTTAATCAGACTAAAATTATATATAGCCGTGCAAATACTTAATTTTTTTATTTAATTATGTTATGTTAATTTGTATTAACACAATATTGATGTAAATTCGGTTGCGTATATAATAAACCCTTTTAGGGAACATGATTGTGTATGTATTTTCCTAATAATAATAATAATAATAATTTTGATTAAAATAAACGTCAACGTTGTCAAATTTATAGTTACACAATTTGAAAAAGTAACATAATCATGTTAAAAGTTTTTTTTGTTATTTTTAAAATCTAAAAATGTTTTAAGGTTAAAAATTAATTAACTTCACTTTAATAATCTGTTTCTTTTGATAAACTATAATTAAACATCATAATTTAAGTAATATTAAAATAAATCTAATTTAATTAAAATATGAAGAATGCTCTTAATAATAAGTACTTAATTTACATAATATAGTTACTCATTATAAGTAATTTAAAACATTTTTTTAGGAATTAATATTGCCAATTGAAGATAAATTTATTTTAAAATATTTATGTGAATTTTATATTTATTATATATGTTAATTGAAGTTTGAATATGAATCATTACATCAAATTCATTAAAATTGATATTCAAAATTTGAAAGATCTATTTTACTATGGATATGTATTGAAATTGAACATATTTTTTTCTTTATTTCAACTTGAATCTCTATTAATATTTATATAAGTACATGTATTGATGATTGAACACTTTAAAATTGACCGTTGTGCGTTTTTTATAAGCTTTCTGTTTTGTTCGTTATTCTTTAGATTTATTTTATTTTATTAGTTTTAAAACTTATTTATCATTATAAAATTCGTAACATTTGGCTTTATCAACATGATATAAAAATAAAATTAATTTAACGCACGGAATCGTATTACAAAAAAGATACTGCTGATTAGTGGAGAACATAATCGTATTCCACCCTTCAGTTGATATTAATTAATAATTTTTTTTTATTAATATTAATAATTGGCCGAATATATTCACGATAAATTATTTAAAATATGGTATAATTTATGTTGTATCACCAAATATAAATATTTAAATAAATATCTAAAGTAGAATAATAATTAAATTGTAATCAAACAAAGGTAAAATAAGTTGAGCTAGAGCTTAAAAAAAAATTATTAATTGTCTAATTATTTTTTTATATATCATAAACGGATTAATTGATAAGGCATTACCAGATGTATTTATATTTTTCTTAAAGAGGAAATTACTCTAGTGGACAATTTTTCAATAAACAAAGATAAACCATAAAGTAATTATTTTAATTATTCATAAGGTTTAAAAACGTGCTTTCTTTAAATATGCATATAACAATGAGATAGACAATCAATATATTAAACAAACTGATTAAGTTATGATATTTTCGGAATAGGCTAAGTTTTAAGTTAATGAGTAAATAATACTGTTATAATTAAAAATTGTTGTTAGATTAGTATATATTTGAATAAATATGCAATTTAAAACTAACTCTATTTTATATTTATAGGTAAAATTGTGGAACATGGCTTTAGTGGGGTAATACTCATTACTTCTTTCTGTGTATTTTGAAAAAAAAAAAAAAAACTATGAGTGTTGTAAATGACAACAATGCCGATCCTAATGGGGTGTCAAATAACAATAGTAGCAACAATGCGACCACGAACACTAATAATAATAACACCATTAACAACAATACCAACAATAACAATCCGGCAAACAACAACCAAACTAAACAGGTAACAAAAAGACCTATACGCAGACCTGGAAAACAGCTACCCGACAGACCGCAAAGAGCATTATGCTGCCTATCTCTCAAAAATCCTCTTCGGAAATTATGTATTGGTGTAATCGAATGGAAGTATCCTTTTTATTTTGTACATTTATTGAATATTATTAAAATACAATAATTATTGGTAATTACTCATATTTTAAATGTCTTTTTTAAATACACATACTGTATTTGAAATTTTTGTTCAAAGTAAATTCAGTATTAAAATTTAGTGTAATATTAGAGTCAGATTATAAAATTGTTTAAAATTTCAATAGATAAATAATAGACCAAAGATACATCTAATATCAAACAATATGACTTTCAATAATTTTCTAGAAAACCTTAAAATGTTATTTTATTATTACAGATTGTTTATAATTTTATTAAATATTATTACAGTAGGGTCTCGTTAATCTAAACACAGGCTAATCCGAAAAAACGCAGTAATTCGAACGGGCTTGGAAATTTCCGCATCGCTATACTAATATACCTACACGTGTATCATAATTCATAACTATATGTAATATACATAGGTACATATTAACTGGCTGTATAGACATAATTATAATGATTTTGATTGTATTAATTGTGTTTTAAACGACGAATTTTTTATGAATTAACACAGTATAGATAAAGATTAATTCCAAAATTTAAATTGCTAAAAAATTCATTATTTTTTTCTATCATAAATAATCCAAATAATCCCTTTCAACAGTCTCGTTCGGATTAACGATACCCTACTCTATGTATATATATTTAATACAGCCATTAGAAAAAAATGTATTAATCAATTCACATTTTATAAGTTTATTTTTGTAAATTTTATATATTTTGGACGAAACGCTTAAGCAAAATTAAATAAACTTACCAAATTATGTCTATTTTCTAAAATAGTGAAAATTACAATCATTGAAATATGATATTATTTAGTGTAGATAAAAAATTAGAATTTTCTGAAAAAGAAAAACGATTTCTGAAATGTATGATTATAATTTCTACTCATAAACTATATTTTCTTAACAAATGTATTTAGACCATTTGAATACTTAATTTTAATGACAATATTTGCTAATTGCGTTGCTCTCGCAGTATATACACCATATCCATGCAACGATTCAAATACAGTGAACGGTTATTTAGTAAGTTTAACTAATTTTTGATTAAATAAAGACTTGAACCTAATACCAATTGTTTTTAATATATGTATTATAAATTTTAGGATAGAATTGAACGAGTGTTTTTAGTTATATTTACTGTTGAATGTATAATGAAGATTATAGCATACGGATTTGTTGCCCATCCAGGCGCGTATCTAAGAAACGGCTGGAATTTCTTGGATTTCACAATTGTTCTGATGGGGTAACTTGGCTATGAATGATATATTTTATAATTTAATATATTTAATTATTATTTTTCAGAGGTATCAGTATAATAAACGGATTTGATGTAAAGGCGTTGCGTGCCTTCCGAGTCTTAAGACCACTGAGATTAGTATCGGGTGTACCAAGTAAGCAATTTTATTTTACGTACAAATAAATTACAAATTCATTTTATCATTTAGTATACATATTATATAAAGAATTATTTAACAAAAATGTTTAACTTTATTTTATACTTTTATAATCAATTTATTCAAATTCCGATTTTTGAATTCTTATGTATACTTACTTAAAACCTTATATAATTAGTAAAGATACTCTGATTGACAAAACCGTACCATAACTGATACTGAAAAGGCCATAAAGGTTCCAGTTTCTGAATTTACATCATATAGTAGTTGATTTTTAAATAATGTGTATTAGGACATTAGGTATGCCGAAAAGGAAATCATATAAGTATCTTAAATATGTTTACTCAAATAGTCAAATAATATTACTTATTCTTTATAGTGCTTATTGCTGTTTAACTAAAACAACTTTGGATATTGAAAGATAAAATTGATACTAAACCATTGAAAAAAATGTTTTTCAAAAGTCTAAATAATATGAAATATTTTATTAAATCTGCACTATTTATTATGCGTACTCTGGCCCCAATTAACCAATTTATAAGCCTAGTACGATTTAAAATGTTGGAACTCTAAATCATTCAATAAAATTGTTTTGGTTAAACATAATTATATTTAATATACAAGAATATTATACATTTCTAATCACCTACGCTAACTTAATATTTATATTATAATTAAATAAACTAAAAAATATTTATTTTTTTAAATAATTTATATCTTTGATTTTAATAATACTTTTATAAAACTAAATTTTAAGTTAAACTTTCTTTAAGTTTTACTAACATTTTCTTGCTTTTTGTTTTAAAAATTTATCAATAATATCATCAAAACTCAAGATTATTAAATAAAATAATATGGTTACAAATAAAACTAATTTTGATTGCCTATTATCGGTGGACCCCTGTTTAAATGTCCCATGTGTCCTTGTATAAATATGGCCTTATGTATACTCATAAATATCATAAAATATTCTTAGAAATTAATGTTAGTACATAATATTATACATATTTAATGTGTATAGTACATAATGTATAAATATGAAATAAGTGTTACGTATCTATATTTGATGGATTAAAGAACAATTTTTGACAGACGATTAAAACGTGTTTCTTTGAACTTACGTCAAATAAATTAAAGTAATTACACAAAATTAAACTAAAATTATTCTATTTTCATAAAACCAATTAAAAAGTACATTCTAATGTCTAGAAAAATAATTTCATCTCATATTATTATTTAAACTCATGTTCAATATTTCACATACCTACTAAACAAAGTACTATAATAAAATTAATAACGTGATTTTTTCTTTTGAATTATTTAAATGCAATAGCCCTTACAGCTCTAAACTTTCAGTATAATATTTTAAGTTATAGACATACCCCATATTATAACACAATATAATGTATAAAAATTGCCTATTCTTTATAATATAATCTTACTTTTCACGAATCGTGACACAAAAAATCCACAACTTTATCAACTAGATGTCAAATATAATATTATATGTATTATATGCTGAAACCTATGAATACATTTAATATGATAAAATATTTAATATGCATACCGTTTAATAGATAAAATATTATGTTTAGTACTTAAAATATTATTGATACGTTTTATTTGTTTATTTACAGGTTTGCAAGTTGTATTAAATTCAATTTTACGGGCCATGGTACCTTTATTACACATCGCGCTTTTAGTTATATTTGTTATCATCATATATGCAATTATTGGATTAGAGTTATTCTCTGGGACTTTGCATACCACTTGCTGGGATAATGACACAAGTATTATTTTATAATTTTTAAAAATTTGATTATCTTTATTTAACTTATTTGTTATGTAATTAAATAATTTGATTCTAGTGTAATAGGTTATTGTGTGTTACACGTTTAATTTTTATTTATAAAAAAATAATTACTAAATAATTTAATTATGTTTCATATTTTTTTAAATATGACTTTATAACTATATTTGTTGTTGATTAAATTCCCAAGTAATAAAATTAGGAAGGGACATGAAGAACAAACACTTAAAAGTATACTAAAATATTATTGGCAGATATAAATAAACTTTTAGTTTAATGAAAGCGACCACTGACGATCCAATAAAGTCATATTTTATATATATATATATATAAAATCATATTTCATGTTTGCTAAACATGAAACTTGATATTTAGATACTCAATTACTTTCCATATTGCCATACCATCATATAGCTCTATATTAATAATATATACTTTCATAAAGTAACAAAAAAATAAAAATAATGACAAAATTTATCTACATCTCTACGGAATAATTAACTCATCAATATTATTATTTATTTACATAATATAAAAATAAAATATAGATGATAAAATATTAGAATTGAATAATATTATACTATAAATACTATGTAGGTATATCATAGTTGTAAAATACCAATTCCTAATCCATTTATTGGAAATTATATAACTAAAAGTATATATATACTAAATATAATATGTATTAATTATATTCTACTATAAATTATTGGCACAGTAAGGAGATTGAAGGATAAATCCCAATCCTTAGTCTTATTGTTATTATTTTTTTTATTTAAATTATATCAAAAGTTATTTTTTCCAACATTTAATGAATAAAGATTTTTTCACTATGTTGATTATTCTAAAAAAACATATTTTTAAATTATTTATAAAAAATAAATAAAAAATCTAAATCCAATTTTACTCTGTATTACAGTGATGGACAATCCTCATCCATGTGATGAAGGTAATTATGGAGATATTAGTGGTTTTAATTGCGCTAGTCTCGAAGGGAATTTCACCTGTCGTGGAAATTGGGAAGGACCGAATTCTGGAATAACCAATTTCGACAATTTTGGCTTGTCTATGTTAACCGTTTTCCAATGCATTACTCTTGAAGGATGGACAGACGTTTTATACAGTGTAATTATTACATAATATTTAATTATTTTACATACATTTAAAAATATTTATAATAGAAATTAACTAAATATACTTTTATTAATACTTAGTTAATCTTCATCGCGGATATCATATAGATAATTAAAGTTCTTCACAAAAACTTCATTATTAGATGTGTAATAACTAATAAGTTACTACTGCTTGTATTTTGATACATGTAATAAATATGTTATATATTATAATACACTTATAAACCCAGATTTTTCACGTAGAATATATATATATATATATACACATCGTTTAATATGAAATATTTATGTTAAGTGAATAAAATATTTAAATTCTTAAAAGAACTCGTTCATTGTGTAACTCTGCCTAGTATATTACTTATTAAACATACGCACAATCAGAATAGAAAAAATAAATAAATAAAAAGTCCAAGTTTATGTTTTTAAATAAATAAATAAATAAATTTAAATAGCACTAAATAGTGTTTTTTTAATAACTTAATTTTCTATAAAATAAAATAGTAAACTTATTTATTGACCAAAAATTATCATTCAGATATAATAAAAAAAAAAAAAAAAAAAAAAAAAAAACACATAGAAATAGCATTATGGAATGCATTCATAAATATGATTTTATCTTCATTGGTAAGTTGTTAAATAATTTACTTTTTGATGTTAAAAAATATGGAATTCTGATTTTATAGATTAAAATAGAACAAGTAATATCCCTTTTTATATGATTTGAATTAAATGTTTTTATTCTTTGTGATTTTTACAAATAACTTCTAATTTTATATTTGTTTGAAGTTTTTGATTTTAAGAATTTATAAAAAGAATATTTCTTAAAAAATATATATTACTTGATTTACGCGTTTTAATATATTTAAAAAAAATCATTAAATAACGTTATAATTCTCAAATCAATTGGTCTGTTTGTTTATTCTTACTTTTTTTTCGATACTCTCTTGTTGTATTCAAAAACAAATTACGTTTTAATAAATCAAAAATTAATTTTAACCCACCTAGTAATTTTAAAAAATTTATATTATTTATATTTTATATGTATTAAAAAGTGTTTTTTATTAATTATTTGTGTAGTATTTACTATAAAACTATTTTAAAACTATATTATAAATTATAAATTATTTAGAATTTCCGCAAAATAAAAATATGTATTAACTTATTAGCATAAAATTAATAGATAAAATTACAAATATCTGTTAGGTATATATTACTTATAATATTTTGATAAATAATTAAATTTTATATATTTAGATTGAAGATGCATTAGGAAGTTCATGGCAGTGGATATATTTTGTTTCCATGGTCATTTTAGGTGCTTTTTTCGTAATGAATCTTATTCTTGGTGTGTTAAGCGGGTATGTTTAATATTTTTAAATGAACAGATTACAATAATATTAAATACATATATACATATTTATAAAATAAAATCTAATAAAATAGTAAATATATATTATAATAATATGTAAATTAATGTTAACAAATTTTAGAGAATTTTCTAAAGAAAGAGAAAAGGCAAAAGCTAGAGGAGATTTTCAAAAACTTCGTGAAAAGCAACAGCTTGAAGAGGACTTAAGAGGTTATTTGGATTGGATAACACAAGCAGAAGATATTGAACCTGATGCTGATGATAAAAATGAATCTTCCAATCAACAAGGTAAATTATTACTTTTAAACTTATATATAAGTCCCATTACATTTTTTATACCTAGTTAATTTATTTTAAATTAATAAATAGTCATTTTAAAAACATTCATTTCATATTTTCTAACCTTACAACACCAATGTTAACACTAGTTTCATTAAAATTATTTCTGTTAAAATTACAAAGTTTATTCGACCTTAATTATATGTTAAATAAAAATATTCTGAAATGTTATAATTTTTATGTTTTGTGTTTTATGTTTGTACTCTAAAATATTATTATATATTTCAAGTAGATAATAATGCAAATGAAAACAAATCAGCCAATGTGGAACGGGATGAAGTTGACTCAAGTAAATCGTGGTGGAAAAAGAAACGAAAAGACTTTGACAAGTTTCGTATTTAGTTTTTTAAAATGATGTTTTTTAATCAAATTTAAAAATTATATTTCTATCATTAATCTACAATTGATTTATTGATTTATATTTATTTTTTCAGAATTAATCGTAGAGCTAGACGAGCTTGCCGTAAAGCAGTAAAATCACAAGCATTTTATTGGTTAATTATCGTTTTAGTGTTTTTAAATACTGGCGTTTTAGCAACAGAACATTATAAGCAACCAAAGTGGTTGGATTACTTTCAAGGTGTGTAATTTAACATGGTTGATATTATATAAATAAAATAATTTTTCAAGACTGGTTAACTGGTCACTTGTATAATGGATTATAATAAATATCAAAATGTTTTTTTTTTTTTTTTTTACTTGTAGAAATTACAAACGTCTTTTTCATTACTCTTTTCACATTAGAGATGTTATTAAAAATGTATAGTCTCGGAATACAGGTAAGAAAATTTCACACATTTACATAATATGATATATTAAATACACAACGTAAATAAAAAAAAATGATACTTTGTGAATAATAACAAATTATTGTGGTTGTAAAAACAAAACCCTTTTAAAACTATTTTATTGTTTTTAGGGGTATTTTGTTTCGCTTTTTAATCGTTTTGACTGTTTTGTTGTCATTGGAAGTATAACTGAAACGATTTTAACGCGTACGGAATTAATGTTACCACTTGGAGTATCAGTGTTACGTTGTGTACGACTACTCAGGGTTTTTAAAGTTACAAAGTAATAGTTGATTATATCACAACAATATTAATAGGTACTTAATAATAAAATATTATTTTGTTCGATAGGTACTGGAGGTCGCTGTCAAATTTAGTGGCCTCGTTGCTCAATTCGATACAATCCATTGCTTCTTTGCTGCTTCTACTGTTTCTTTTTATCGTAATATTTGCGTTATTAGGGATGCAAGTGTTTGGTGGAAAGTTTAACTTTGATCCCACAGATTATAAGCCACGTAGTAATTTTGATACGTTTTGGCAAAGTTTATTAACCGTATTTCAAGTAAGTAAATATTTTAATTGTTTGTCCCTTATGCATTACGATACATAATACACTAACGATACCCATAATATTTGAGCACTATCCATAATTAAATATTTACTAAATGACGCAACTCTACAATTTCTATTCATTATATATTACATACCCAGACATGATTATTTTGTTTCATAATTAAATTTAATATTTAATGTTAGTATTGCGATCTGACAGTATAAATTTTAAATTTAAACACACAACAAATTTAAATATTTTATTTCATTATGCAGTGTATACAAATATAATATCTTAATACCAATTTATATGGGAAGGGGTTCATCCCTCCTTTGCAGTTATAGTCTAGTAATATTACCGGTAATAACAAATATGTGTGAGCGATAATTTTTTACGTTAAATCGATTAAAAACATACTTAAAGGAAAACTTGGGAACAATGGACAAATGGATTAGCATTGCTTAATAACCACAAATAAATTAACGTAATACCAAAAAAATGTTTTAGATCTATTTTCCAAACAATAATCTAGACGTTTACAGTTTTCCCTATAGTAATAATGTATAAATTAATTTAATACATTTTAAGTTTTTTTTTTATAATATTTTAATATTTATAATATCGTTATACATATTATATATTAAACAAAACTTTTAAATTTTTCATGTTAGAAAAATTTGAGTAATACATACCTATATAGTTCTATTTTAAATAATTTAAAATTGTACAAAATATAGTCGTAAAAAATGTTCAACCAATTTCAAAGTGAACCCGAATTTTGATGAAAATGTTATGAATAGAACTATATAACATAAAAAATAATATTTTTAACAAATCCTAATTTTGTATTTTTATTATATTTAGATATCTATAATCTACAGCTTATAAAATATTTAAGATGTATTAGCATTAATCAATTTAAATATTTAATTCAGACTAATTATATTTAAATGATGTAAACTCATAATTGACATAAGTCATAGTCTACTTTTGTTCTATTATTATTATTATTATTATTAATTCGATGTTTTTAATTTACTAACATATATTTCAGATATTGACTGGTGAAGATTGGAATGTTGTGATGTACAATGGAATAAAAGCTTACAATGGTGTTTCATCACCTGGTATTTTAGCATGCATCTACTTTATTATATTGTTTATCTGCGGTAATTGTATCCTTTAAAAAATATTAAAGTACCTATATATTAAGTAATCATGCATTTAGAAAGGATTTTATTTTATATTAATTTATAATTTACATAAATGAATTAGGCATTTAATACTATTTACATGAGAGAAATTCATTTTCTATACAAGTGTAAATTAAAATATAATTAAATTATTGAATAATGATTTACAATAAACCATATAATAAACCAAAAGGCTATAATTTTACGATACCTCATATAATATTATCGGCTTTGTAACACACTTTATTGTGTAAGTGATTCTCTGTAATCTATGTAATGTATAATAAGTATTTATTAATAATTTAATGTACATCACTGTTAATCGATAAACACTTTTTGCCGATATCCATGTAGACACACAAGAAATTTCACCCTAACCTCTTGGGAATGGAAATTTAATAATTTTTACTCATTTATAAGAAAAAGTTTGAAGTATTTAAACATACCACTTTCGAAAGTGATCAAGAAACAACTAAAATCAAAAAATAAAATTCATATAAACTTTTTATAAATGTTTCAAATGTATTTTTTGGTATAATTAACTTAATTTATTTATTTAACAAACTCTAAACTATAGATACCTAAATATAAATCCATTAATAATTAGTAAAAATACAAAATATAAAGTTTATGTAACTGTGCGCGTCGATTGTTTATGGAAACACAAAACTTTTTTTTTTAATTAATTATAAACTACCTTAACTATGTAATAATATACCAGATATACTGCTAAATGTTTTCTTGGCTATCGCTGTAGATAATTTAGCTGATGCAGAGTCTTTGACCGCAATAGACAAAGAAGAAGTAGTAAGATTTAAAAAAATAAATATTTTTCTCATTTTATACATTACATTCATTAAATTTTTTTTATCATTAAGCAACCTGACAAACAACAAAAATCTCGAAGTAATAGTCAATCGAAAGAAAGAGATAACGAATATCAAGGAGACAATTCTGAAGGTGTTTCTGTTGAGGAAGAACTTTCAGACGAATGGTATGTGTTGACCTTCTTATCATTGTTTTTTTTTAATCTAACAAGGTTTTTTTTTTAATTTTTAATATAGTTCGTCAAGGAAAGACTATGAAAGTGACAGTAATATCAAAATTGATTTAGAAGGATTCGATTTCGAGCCAAATAGAAATCCAGGTTAAATTATAAGACTGCGTCATTTCATAGCCAACACGAAATTAAAATAATACTGATTTATTCTAGAAAATGAAGAAAGTGAAGATGGTGTCCGTCCAATGGAAGAGTTCAACAATGCAAATAAAGGAATGCCTATTCCTCCGGCTTCTTCATTTTTCATATTTTCACCGACTAGTCGGTAAATAACTTTTATTAACAGCATAAATTTTATTGAAATAGATATACATAAAAAAAAGTAAAATAGTGTGGCGAACAATTGTAATATGCCACAGTGATATATTTACTGTTATTTTTGCTCTACATAACTGGAAAATAAAGTCATTTAATATTTTATTTTTACCTGTAATTGATTATTTTAATTTAAAATAATACATTCATGCGTTCAAAAAATCAATTTTGAATAGGATAACTCATTTTACCTATGAAATCATTTGCTTCCGGCCCACACAAAAGTCCTGAATATTATATTATTAATAGAGATTTGTAGACCGTAGTTAATATGTTTAAAATATTATACTTGCTCTAATAAACATTTAGCAATTAGATAAATTTTGAAAGAAATTATAAAAATCAAATAGTACAAACGAATAAAAATTAACATAACAAAATATAATTTTTATATTGTTAGAAAAAATAAAAGTCTAAGAATCTTCCAACCTCGAACTATATTTTTCAAAAAAACCAATGAATTCAATATTTAAAAAGCTACAAATAGTATTTAAAGTATTTAAAATGTAAAATTTCCAAAAATTTAATCAGAAACTCATCTTAGGATCAACTTAATACGGCGCATATAGTTTTATAAAGATAAACTAATAATATTATCATTATTCATAAGTTATAACCCACTTACAACATATTCAATACACTTAATCTGCCAATGGTTGTTGTTATATATCTATAACAACAACCTACACTACGAGAAAATTTACTTTTTTTTAAGTTGATTAAATTTTATACTAATAAAATATTCTTATGTTTTGTTTAGAGTTCGAACGTTTTGTCATTGGTTGCAAAACCATACATATTTCAGTAATTTTATATTAGTATGTATTATGGTTTCTTCAGCGTTATTAGCTGCAGAAGATCCGTTAAAAGCAGATTCAGAAAGAAATAACGTAAGTCAAAATATATGTACTAAAAAATCTTATAATAACGAAAAATGTATTTTATTTTCATAGGTTTTAAAGAAATTTGACCACTTCTTCACGGCGGTTTTCACTCTTGAAATAATTTTTAAAATTATCTCATACGGATTTGTTTTACATGATGGGGCGTTTTGTCGATCATTTTTCAATCTCTTAGATCTCTTAGTTGTGGCTGTTTCACTGTTGACGGTTATTTCTAAAATGGCAACGTATGTAACTTAAAACAAATTAAACAGTATATACTATTTTAAAATGATAGTACGCAAAATTTCAGCGCGGGACCAATGTCATTAGTAAAAGTCTTAAGAGTCTTGCGAGTGCTTAGACCTTTACGTGCTATAAATAGAGCAAAAGGACTGAAAGTAAGTACAGATATTACAAAAAAATAAATATTTAAAAATTTTATTTTTAAATTTAATATATTGTTGAAGATCGTTTCAGTATTTATTTATTTTTTTTTAATACTCTCTTAAATGAGTTTATTTTGTAAAACTTCATTAACTTTTCTTAAATATCTAAAATATTAAAAAAAAAAACATTTATTAATTGATGTGTTATCAATTTTCTATTATTATTTTAGTAGTCAGTGTTAAATATTTTTATATTTATGAATTCAAGGAAATGTTTAAATTTTATTGATGTATAAAGGTATTACACATATTCTATGTAATGATGTATCATTTATTTAATGGTACATATAAATAAACAGAATCAACATTATAGTTTTAAAGCTTATATTGATATAGGTACTTAAATACTAAGTAGTTTTAAATAATCTGTATTTTGTGTAGTCAAGTTTTTGTTTTTAATTTATAATGAGTATCTAATATTATTCTAGCTCTTAAGTAACTAGAAAATAGTAGCGTTTATAATTATTAATACGTATGAGTTAGTCCATGTTTGTTAAAAAAAACCTGTGCTATTTAATACATCTAACATCATATAACATAGTTTAATAATAATACAGTTTTTATTGCAGTTAATTAATTTTGAATTTTTTTCATAGGTTTTATCTATAACGCTTAAATAATAACAATAATAACAATAATATATCAATAGTGTTAATATTAATATATAGAATTTTAATATAGGTAGATCTTTCCAGTAAATTACAGTATCTATTTTAAAATTTGCAAAATTCTTTATCTATTAATAAATATGCTATTTTATTAACTAACGATATTAAAATGCTTAAATAATGAAATCAAAATGTTTTCAAAATTATAAATATTTATCTTTATATTCTATAATATTATAATATTATGCACATATTATATAGTTCCTCATAATATGTGTCTTTGTTTCCACTCATCCACCTACTGTACACATATATGTATGAATTATATAATAATAATTTTTTCTAACTTACCCGTCTTCATTAAAACTTATGTAACTACATAAATACTCAATGAAAACTTAAAACTAATTTTTTAAAACAACTAAATCAATTAATTCTCTATTCATTAATAATCACAGATTTCTATGAAGCACCAAAATATTATTGCTTAATTTTTTTTTATCGTGAGACAAGAAAACCAAAAAATTACAGTGGATTAAAATCATTGTGGCTCTATAATTATGACATTTTGAAATCATATTTGAATAATAGAAGACTTATAGTAAAAGTTATTGAGGTGTACAAACATAGAAAAACTCTATTTAAAATAATCCAGAAAAACTTAATTTCATGCGATAACTCGTTTAATCTTGCACAACTCAAGTAAATAGGTATAGTTTATAATTGTTACAATGATTACCCAAACGTTTCTTTTTTTTTTTTTTCTAAACTGAAACATTGCTGGGTCCTAACAATTTAATTTATTTAATGTTTGATATATTAAATTATTATGTCAATAATAATCTATACAATGTTTAGTTTCAAAGACAGTACAATATTATTCATAATTTGTTGCCTTCTGCAGTGGGTACTCATTATGATATTATATGTTGGTAGATAATATTTGTAATATCGTGTAATATCTACATTCAGTTTTTATCAGTTCAATAAAAAAAAAAAAAAATAAAATAATAATAATATTTGCGTAGATAACAAATAAATATTGTGTTAAATAATTTTGTTATAGTTAAAGATGTAGTATCTAATCATATAATATCTCATATTATAGCTTATAACTTATCAAAAGCCATTTTTCGTAAAATGTACTAACTTTTTTTTACATAGACATATAAAAATAGATTCTTAACAAAGGCATAAGTGTAATAGTTGTACATATTTTTTTTTTTTTAAATATATTTTTGTATTTCATCTTTGATAAGCTTTTCAAATATTTAAAATTTTTTTCCATACATTTTAAATTCCTTTTTTCTCGGTCAAAATGCTTAAAAATATAATACAGTTCCTTAAAAACTGTATTTAAATACAAATTTAAAAATTGTAAAAAAAAACATGAACATAATTGTTTGAAAAGCATTTGGAGTATAAATTTTAAAAAAACTTAGTCTAAATTGTTCTGTAGTTAAAATAGTACCTATATAAGTAATTGACTATGTGTTATGATACTGTATTAGTTATATAAACATATATACTTATCAGCCATATTTTATGAATTTTAAGTTATAACAAATGAAGTAATACAAAATGTTTAGCATGTAGTGCAGTGTGTCATTGTTGCGGTCAAAACGATCGGGAACATAGTGTTGGTAACATGCCTTCTTCAGTTCATGTTCGCTGTAATCGGAGTTCAATTATTTAAGGTACGACTGATTAGAGGCGTTATACGTGTCCAAATTTGCGTTCCTCATAATTTTATTGTATTGACTAACAATTCCTAATATCCTATTAATTTTTGTATCTAATGAGTAATGACGTTTTCTGAAACAAAAATTTAACCAAAATAACTATTACCTATGAGTTAAATAATTAACTGGCGTCATAGCATTTGCAACATCTTAACAATTAATGATATTTTATTTAAAATATTATACATAGGTACTTGAAAATATACACAAATGGTTCCAATAGTAATTTTGTTTTTTATATAGAATTGTTGTGTTTTTTTTTTTTTTATCAAAAATATTATAATTACAAAGAAAAAGCGTTGCTATACTCATAACAATTATCTACACGATATTAAAATCTCAAGTAAAACCAAATTAATAAATATTCTATGATTCATAAAATATTTATTGTACATTGAAATAAGAAGAGTGAATTAAATATAATTGAATATAAATGTAAATTTTTACCACGCCTAATATAAGTTATTTTCATATATATATAAATATCTAAGTCATTAATGTGTTAATTTTGACATAAGCCATAAAATTTTATACAGAAAATATTGTAATTCAAGTTGAATAATGTCCCTATATTTTAATTAATTGGATAAATATAATATTGTAGTGTTATGTTTATTTTATAAATATTATTATATAGCTACAAATTATACGTTTGTGAATATACTATTGCTTCATTTTTTTATTAGTAGGAAATTCAAAAACCAAAAATAAAAAAATCTTTGATTTTAGAATAACAATATTAAGCTTAAAATATTTTTTATATTGTTAAGAATAAATAATAATAAAACATTATCTGATAAAAAAAAAAAAAAAAAAAAAATGTAAAATTAAGAGGATTCGATCCTGGCTTGGTTTATTTCTTTATTTCATGTCAATTATACCTATTTTGTTAATTAAATTAATTTTCTGAAAACGTATATGAATTCGTTAAAAATACACTTACGCACGCACTTAAAATATTGCTTATTTTTAATTGTTTAAAGATGGTCTACATCGACTGTATCGAATCCTCTTAATACAAAATCATTGAATTGATTGAAAATGTTAAGTATAATTATTATATTAAAAACATGTTCAAATTAGGTTTAATTAATTTTATCAAAGTAATGTTGGTAAAATTTTATTTTGGTTATTGTCAACTTTTTATAACAACATGTAAATGTAAAGAGAATTAAGCTAATTTTATTCATATGTTTCAAGTTTACAATAAATTATATTAAAATCTATTAATATTAAATTCAAAATGTCGATTCAGATTTTTAAATAGGTATTTACTTGTAAACTTTTAATTTAAAAGTTTACTTGGAAAAAATAAAATGTATTTATAAGTTATTAATAACCCTTATATTTTATTATATAAACTTATACAATTTGACAGAATTATATACGTCATATAAAGTTATATTAATATTTAATTGTATGTAAACATACCCCATAAATAAGTATTTACATTGTTTTAATTTTACTTTTCATTTGTATTTAAAAATAACCATATTTTTGTAATAAGAGGATGGTCTATGTTACATTTAATACAATCTCGGACTTGGTATGAAAACTAAATATATTATTAATTTAATTGAAAAATTAATATTTATTGTTGTAAAAAATAGGTGTTTTAATAAAATAATGTTATAGTGTTGTACAATAAGATTCTGAGAGAAGTCATAATGTATTGATTTTATGATGATAGATTTTTTTTTCGCTAAAACTAAAAAATTCCATTATTATTATTATTATTATTATTATTATAATTTTTTTTTTTTTTTGTGTAATTCAAAAACAAATAATTGAAGATACTTGAAGTTTTTACAAAATATTTATATTAATATTTCTCATTTATGATAAAATTCTCAAACTATTTAGACAGTTTTTGAGCTATTTATAGACATAAGAAATTTTCATTTTTTTTTTTCCTATAAAGGTCAATAACATTTTTTATCAGGTAAATTCCTCATAAGTAGATCATACTGGAATCATAAAATCTAAAAAAATCATAATATGAAGACAATTAATTTTTATAGATATATTAAGTTCAAAATTGAACGAAATTACTTATTAAACGATAAATAACAATGTTAATCATTTTATTATAACTTAGAACTTTTATGTATAGTATATAATTATACACAATGCCATTTTTAATTTATCTTAAGGTATTATCCTTTTATACTATAAAATAGTAATATTTTAATAAAAGCAATATTTTTGGAAACATTTTATTAACTTACTGTAATACTAATAGTAAAATAAATTACTTTAATAACACAATATAAAAAAATTTATCATAAAATATACTTTGTGATTAAGCTTACAGACTCCTCTCAGAATTTTTTTTTGTATACAGTGATATATCATTGAATTCAAATTTATTATACTCGTAAAATTATCTACTTGACACCTAATGTACAGAACAACGGTACCCATTTGCCTACCTTATTTTATACAAATATTATCATTAAATCATAATTATTATCAAAGGTACATTCTATTTTATTATTTTAGAAATTAACTTAAAAATGTATTTTAAATGATTGAACATTCTCTAAATTAAGTTTAAAAAATACTCATTCATTTGTATCTTAAATTATATAATTCTAGTTATTAATTAGAAAATTGTAAGAAAATTGTATCTAGGTATTGTAATAATATTAATTTGAATTTTGTAGACAACTAGTTATTTATATTTATTTGATAGCTTTCCTTTTTTATAGTATGTAGTGAAATGCGTGATAGTTGCAATTAAGACCATCGGAAACATCATGCTGGTTACATATTTACTTCAATTCATGTTTGCTGTCATAGGAGTTCAACTTTTTAAGGTAATTCCATAGATTTCTTGTAAGAATAATGTATTCTGTAGAAATTGTTAAGAACTTTAATTATTATATCATGAAAAAAATTTATTTTGTATACAATTTTATTATAATTAACGTTTTATGTACTTACTATAACCTATCATAGGTTTTAGTAGGTTTAATGTTTATTTTATATTGTAGTTTTATCATTGCGATTGTATGTAGTTTAGTTAATGTATGCATTTTTAATAGCTCATATTTTTACGATTTAGCTCATGTTTATTTATTTCTGATAAGCAAAAGTGTTTACCATAGATTTTTCATACTTATGTTATTTAGCAATTTTGCATAACAGATAAAACATTATTTTGTAATTATTTTTTAAATGAATAAAAATAGTTAAATACATTTGTGAATTCTATAGAGAATGTAATTCCTTAAGTATACCGCATGATCATATTTTGTGCACATTTTTATATTTTTACACGCTAATTTTTATATTTCAGATAATGTTTTGCAAATACTACTATTAAGTATTCCGCAAACTCCACCATAATTAGGTGGTTTATTTATGATATATTTTCTAAATTTAACTATATTGTAATTTTAATATCGTGTAGAACCAGTTAGAGAGCATGAAACTACTGGTAATGAAATTTATTGGCTTGTATAAAATATTTTATAAATTGTTTACCTTTATACCTTAAGCATTATTGTCAAAACCTATACTTAATTATAACCCACTTACCCAAATACTATGATACCAATAATTTAAATTTTTAACTTAATTTATGATAACTGTAGAAAAAATACCGTTGTAACAAGAATTAAACTACAACATTATGGATTTTGTTATATGTCTATTCAATTGGAAACGATTGCTAAGCTAATCAAAAATATTAAAATGAAGGAATTTTAGTATGATTGTTTTTTCAACTAAAAAAATTGATTTTTAAGTTTTTGAAACGTTAATTTTAAAATGCGCTTTAATCTCTATTTTTAAATATCTATTTTTTAATGCTTCAATTTTGTTCAATTATATTGATCCATTTTTAAAACATAATACAACAAATAAAATCATAATAATAGCTCATGTTTTCAATGACATTTGTTATTTTTATTAATCATTTGAACATTATGGATTATAATAACATTTACCTACTAATAATTAATAATATTAGTTGCAATTTGCATGTTCTTATTTATCGAACGCACGTTGATAATTATTTAATTTATTCACATCCTTTTAATATTTAATTTTGTACTTCACCCTTCTATTTAGTTTAATTATTACAGTATTAATACTTGATTCCTTTATCTTCAATTTAAACATTAAATATTTTTATAACTATTTTATGTATGATAAAAACGATGTTTGAAATTTTTACGTATGATTATAGGGGAAATTTTTTTCATGCAATGATCTTTCCAAAACTACAGAATTTGAATGCCAGTTAGTATAAAACATATTTTAATTATTTCAAAAATACCATATGTTGTTTCGCGTACTTGTTAAATTTCAATTATTCAATTAATATTGTTAGATGCCTATCATTTAATGCTTAAAATAGTACCTTTATGTTTCATTACTAAGCCAATAGTTTTCATTTGACAGGGGCTTATACCTAAAGTTTGACCATGGTGATGTCGATACTCCTAAAAAGGAAGAAAGAAAATGGGAACGTAACGCTTTCCATTTTGACGACGTAGCCAAAGCAATGCTTACTCTCTTCACTGTGTCTACCTTTGAAGGATGGCCTGCGTAAGAATACATTTATTTTATCGCTTAAAACATCGGTTCATTAATGAAATGTTTGTACGTGTTTTAGACTGTTACAAAAGTCAATAGATTCCAATGAGGAAGAAAAGGGTCCGATACACAATTATAGACCAATTGTTGCCGCATATTACATCATATATATAATTATAATAGCGTTTTTTATGGTGAATATATTTGTCGGTTTCGTTATAGTTACGTTTCAAAATGAAGGAGAACAGGAATACAAGAACTGCGAGCTTGATAAAAACCAAGTAAATTAAACGAAATTTGATATTTTTTATGAACACGTTTACAGCTGTCTTAAAAATTTATTATTTATATCATAATTTGATTTTACTTGTAATATATTTTTAGAGAAACTGTATAGCATTCGCATTGAAAGCCAAACCAGTCCGTCGTTACATACCCAAGCACCGATGTCAATACAAAGTGTGGTGGTTTGTGACGTCGCAGCCATTTGAATATACCATATTTGTGTTAATTATGGTTAACACCATTACACTTGCAATGAAATTCTACCAACAATCACAATATTACGATAGCATCTTGAATATGTTAAATTTATTTTTCACTGCTGTATTCGCATTGGAATTTGTATTTAAACTAGCAGCTTTCCGTTTTAAGGTATGCATATTTTATCACTTTTTTGTTCACCAAATATTAGAATAAAATTAACAATTATTCTAAAAACTTAAGGCAATAACTAAGATTTTTTTTTTTCAATTTGCTAATTTTTATTTTGATGTAGCTTAAGGTGCCTCTACAGTTTTACCTATACAGATGACAAATATAAAAAAGAATATTTCATTATGTTTACGCTTATGAATACTTATAAATATAGAAATATTAAATTTTAAATATTTTACTAAGACATTTGTGTTAAAAATTAATTGAATTCTCTAATTATTTTTTTTTATATTTATTATTAATGTAATATTATTTTATTACTTAATAATACTAAATCTGAAATATTTAATTTTTATATCTATATCCCTTTTTAAAAAAATATTAAAATTGGACTTAATATCAATAAACTCAATATTAAATAAAATTTATTCTTCTAATGGTTTTTATTTTATTAAGCACTCACATTACACAGTATAAAAATTGTTTGTAAACATCTAATTTTTAATGAAAAAAAAAATTTAACCTTATTATAATTTATAATTAATTACGTTTTTACTTATAAGATTATTAATGGTTAACTTTTTTAAACTATTGTTTAGAATTATTTCGGTGATGCGTGGAATGTATTTGATTTCATAATCGTACTAGGAAGTTTCATAGATATTGTCGTTGAAAATTTGTCCGTATGTATTTGTGTATTGTGTGTGTAATTTTGCAATAGGTATATTGTTTGATTATTTTTTTTTTTTATTATTAGCCTGCTGCTATTCCTAGCGCTCCGAAGAAAAAAGAAAGAAAACTGTCTATTAACTTTTTTCGACTATTTCGCGTTATGCGTCTAGTTAAGTTATTAAGTCGAGGCGATGGTATAAGAACATTGTTGTGGACTTTCATAAAATCGTTTCAAGCCCTACCATATGTCGCACTACTTATTGTGATGCTGTTCTTCATTTACGCTGTTATTGGGATGCAGGTAATAGTTTCAATTATTATAATATTATGATGTTGAAGGGGTATTTTTTTAATCTGCATGTATATACATTTTAAATATTATGGAATAAATGTTGACATAGATTTTCGGAAGAATAGCAAAAAACACTGAGGATTCTGCAATTCATAGAAACAATCATTTCCAAACGTTTCCTCAAGCAGTTCTAATTCTTTTTCGTTCTGCTACCGGTAAATTGATTAATTTGTTTAATATTACGTCATGTTTTAATCCATGAAAAAAATGAATTATTTTATACACAGGTGAAGCTTGGCAAGATATTATGATGTCATGTGCTTACCGACCAAACGAAGTTTTTTGTGATGATGGGGCTGACAAAACTGATGATAATTGCTGTGGCTCTGATTTTGCTTTTCCATATTTTATTTCATTTTATGTGCTGTGTTCATTTCTGATCATCAATTTGTTTGTCGCAGTTATAATGGATAACTTTGATTATTTAACAAGAGATTGGTCCATACTTGGACCCCATCATTTAGACGAATTTATTAGGTTGTGGAGTGAATACGACCCTGATGCTAAAGGTAGAATAAAGCATTTAGACGTTGTAACACTGTTGAGAAAGATTTCACCCCCTTTGGGATTTGGTAAACTATGTCCACATCGAGTCGCGTGTAAGGTACTTAATCTTGAATTTTTAATTAATGCTAATATCTAATCATCATTAAACATTTACTTGAATATGTATTGAATACGACACAAATATTTTTTATCAATATTTAGAGACTGGTTTCAATGAACATGCCTTTAAACAGTGATGGCACTGTTTTATTCAATGCGACATTGTTTGCTGTCGTTAGAACATCATTACACATAAAATCTGAAGGCAACATTGATGATGCTAATGCAGAATTAAGGGCTGTCATCAAAAAAATTTGGAAACGAACCAGTCCAAAACTCTTAGATCAAGTTGTACCACCTCCGGGAGGTATAGTGTTTTTAATCTGTTATTATAGTCTTTCATAATATTCATCAACCAATATATGTTATAATAGTTGATGACGAAGTAACCGTGGGTAAATTCTACGCAACATTCTTGATTCAAGATTATTTCCGACGATTTAAAAAACGAAAAGAACAAGAACTCAAAGAAGGCGATAAAGAAGCGCGTAATACTGTTACTCTTCAGGTAAACATTGCTATACGCGTGTGAAAGATTCGTATTTATTTTTTACACTGAGGAAATATATTTTTTAGGCTGGTTTGCGAACTTTGCATGATGCTGGTCCTGAAATCAAAAGAGCTATATCTGGAAATCTTGATGAACTAATCGACGATAATCCTGAACCATCACATAGGGTAAATATTTTAATCATATATATTTGTAGTTAATAAATTTAAAAATACAGTTTTTAAACCGTTTATAAATTTGAAGAGAAATCATTCGCTCTTTGGCAGCGTTTGGTCATCGATGAGACGTAGGACGGGCAGTTTAAGACGGTCATTTAGAGTAAGCAATACTCATTCGAAAAAGAAGCATGTAAGCTACACAATTGATAGACTGTGATTTCAGTTTTTGATCAAAATCGATATAAAAAGTTAACAGTTTTATATGTTTTCATACTCACAGTTACTAAATATATGCGCGTAGTTTTAATTCTTAGGCTTAACGTTGAAAGTTAGGTTCTGAAGTAGTTGCTACTGTTGCTAGTGAACTAACAATTTATCATTAATATTATAATATATTAATATAAATGCCAGTTGAATGTTGAATAAGCTTAATATTATATTGTATAGTTATAAAATGCTTTATATCTGCATTTGAAATAGATTTTAGATCTTATACACAAACACAAATAACTTTGCTGTATTTACTAACATGACTAATTTTGTAAATAATACCAATTATTATTCAGTTATTCCCTATCCATCACACATAAATAATAATATTATTCAACGTAAAAATGGTTTGTAGTGTATCTACCACCGTACTACAAATTAAAAAAAGCACAGTTCATATTATTATGATTACCTATCTATTTAAATTTTAAAAACACTGATAATTTTAAATTTCAGAAAAACGTAATAATTCAACGAAATTATTTTTTTAAATGTTTTTATAATAATGTTAACTTTAAGTATTATACCTAAAATTTTAAATTAAAAGGCTTTATACTTTGACACACAATAACTTTTAATAGTTAATACGTACATACTTATGTAATATAAATTTGCAATTTAAAATTATACCTAAATATGGATAAATATTATATTTGTAATAAAAATGTCATAATAAGCTATAAGCTTAATATTATCTTACAATTAATACAAAGCAATAATTAAATGTATTAACTACGTCATGATTAAAATAATACGAACATTCATCATACTATAATGCATCCATTAGAATTTATACATCGCTGCAAATACAAAATAATAAAAAAAATCTAATAGATAAATTATGCCATAAAATAATTATACATATCCACTGAATTATTTCAGATGTGCAAGTTCATTCCATCTAAAATAAGTCAGTTATAAATAAAAATTATAAATGGATTAAAATATTTTCATATTATTTGTACATATGTAAATTAATAATCATTAAGCAAAATTTTTAAAATCTTCAAACATAAATACTTTAGTGGTTATTGTTGTTAAACTAAAAACTAATATTTGTTACGTAGCTAAAAAATGTACTAATTCCCGTGTTTAATATAATGACAGTTTTTTATACTTAAATAATATTATAATATTTATTTACCTACCTAATTATTTTATAATATCACAGAAATTATACATTTTTCAGAAAAATTACTTGCAAGTATCAGGAAGAAATGTGACAAAGGTATTTTTCATGATCTATGTCATAATATTAATTTTATTTTAACATTATTACTTATTAATATTATTAATAATACATTGACCAATAAAAAAAAAATTAATTTCCCATGGGTTCTTCTACTCTAGCTATCTCCGTCGAGTTCGATCGAAGTAGATTATTTACCAGGCGACTATACAAAACAGCAGCGAGATACCAAAATTCAAAATGGATCTGTTTCACTACATAGGTAAAATGTTATTAAAATTCATAATATAATATATAATTTTATGATACAAAATTAGAAGCCAATGGATAGGTTATTAGATGTTATAATACAACTTTTTTTCAGTAGTGTTGTAAAGGATTTTTGTAAACTTCTATAGATTAGGTTACCTTCTCATGATTTAAATACTTCTGTTTATACCTATTGTTTCTATATTTGAGTACTAACTATAATTTATTAATTTAAATTAAAAATATTTAATATACATGAACTCAACATTTCTTTCTAAATTTTATAACTGGAATACATTATCATTATGACAGAATATTATTATGTTCCTTGGTACAATGGATATTTGAATTGAATACTTGGCATATAGTTTTTATTTACGTTAACTGTAAATATTAAAGCATTTTTATTTATTTATATTCTATTTCTAAAATATAATTAACAACTTATCAATAATATCTTAGAAATCAATTAAAATATTGTTTTTATACTATTTAGTTACATTTATTTTTTCAACAAATATTTGAGTATTCCTGAATGCCTTTTATGCTTTTGTTATTTATGTTTATAACACATTCAATAGTCACTTTATACCAAACGTACATTTTTCCGAACTAAAACTCTGTAGGTCATACAACTTTTAGAATTACAGGTGACTCATTTTAAAGTGGTTTTATATTTTTTTATTTTTCAAAAAAAATTTGGCTATGTATTTGTGGTTATTACATAAAGGTACTTTACTTCAAATAAACGATATATGACTTTTAGATTAAATTGTTGAAAAAAAAACAATGCTAGGGGTAATATTTTCATGGTTAATTGAAAACTAAGTTCCTAATAATATATTTATACAAAGCTATATAGCGTTGATTCTACCAAAAAAAAAAAATACAATTTGTTAATGATACGTAAAAACATATATTATGGACGGAAAAAACAAATCTTTTGACTCAATGTTTCATGCAATCCTTAACAAAATTGTTAATTTCAATTATCGATAAAATTATTTACATAATACATAAAAATAATAGAAAATAAAATTCCAAATTGTTTTAATTTTTAACATATTACCAGTTATTTGTTTGACGTTTTAACGAATTTGGATTATTAGTTTACAACTATCTGAATAATATTGATTTTAAATTACGTTTTAAAAAATATAAATTTATAATTAACTAATTTTATGCTTAACTATTCAAAAAAATAAAAAAATAATTTTTATAAATTTATACTTAAAATTTTAATCTACGTCTTACGGAATTACAATACTGATTTCTACAAAATAAAATCGTATTTTGATTTACTAATAATTTATAAAATATGTTCATCTTATTTTTACAAACCATTTAAATATATGTAAGACAACAATGTATAAAAATGTTGGATGTTTATAAAACTATATGTAGCTAATTGCTAACAACGTTTATTGAAAAATAAAACCTATAACATAAATTTGTTATTTTACGTAGTATAGTTAATGCCCAATAAATAGGTATAGGTAGACATATAGTAAAATATCAATGACACGACATGTGAACCATCGCTAGATATATTATTAAGTTTAAGAGATACTCTCAATTCTCTTAACCAAAGGCACTTTTGTCTTTTAGCCAAAACAAATAATGAGTATGATGTACAAATGACGCAAGATTATATATGTATGTATATTTCAGACGTTTACCCGTTCAAATGCGTAATTTTAATGGTAAGAAAGCTGTTTTCTAGGGATTGCAATAATATTAACACACAGCTAACTCGGAATAAGTGATACTTCTTTGATTTTTACTTTCTGTAGTTTTATAAACAAATAACAAATGTATATTAAATGCTTTTATTGTTACACTATAATATTATGTCGTTGCCGTCATGGATTTAACTAAACTTGTTTTATTATGAAATTAAAAACAAAATATTTAACATGATTTACACTACCTATACTTTATTCTATCTATATTATGTATACCTATTATACCTAGATTTCATTTATATTATATGCTTAACACTATATTCACTATAACTATAATTATATACGCGTTTTAGGTTGCGGTTATATACGTTTAAGACAAATTCATGCATAAATGCTTCATTATACCAAACTATGTAGTATAACTACGACTATATTTCTTATTTAAAATATGACTTCTTTTATTTACATCAGTTTTCAAAACTAAATAGTTCTTTGGCTGTCGACATTTATTTAGTAAATATAGACATAAGTGCGATTATAGCAGCTTGTATCATCTATATTCTATATCTACCTATACGTATATAATATATGTAACACGCGTAACAGCCTTAATAATAGCTTTAATATTAGAAAAGGTTTTTTTTTTTTTTGCACCATATATACCTATATTTTATTATTATAATGACATGAACATAATATATATATATATTTATTGTTTTATCTAACATAATAAATAACTATTGAATGATGATGCACGCAACGCTAACATTGACATTGTTGTTGCTTTTATTTTGAAATGCTACCATTAGAAGATATCCCTTTAACAACGATTGGCTAAACAGAAGTTCCGAAACCGATGATAATATGTCGAACATCAGCGGGGATAGCGCATATCTGCCCATGCGAAAACGTAATGCTGCTAGATTGCTATATGACCAAAATAACCAGCGAACCGTGCATTTAATGCATCAACGCGCTTCATTTCATTACAAAGGTATAACTTATCATATTTTTACTGTGATGCCGTGTAGTTTGATTAAAACAATATTTTTTTACATTTTATTGCTGCAGTATTTAATATAACTTATTAGAAGTACAAATTTGAAAGGCTTTTAAAGCTATTGGTAAATTACGACATATTAATAATATTTTTGTATATTTTGTTGTAGGTACGTAAAAAATATAAATTATCTATTAATTCGTAAATATAGATATTTCGTCCACATTTAGCGTATGGACACAAATCGTCTTTTTAACGCTAAATAATATTCAATTTTTGGTTAAAAAATGTCCACTCAATACATATTTTTCATATTTATTAAAAGTCTTTTTATTTGTACTTATTTACCTTGATTTCAATCATAAACTACATAAATTAGTTTGTGGATTTAATCATTGAAGTATAATTTCGATTAATTTAATATATAGATAGTAAAGAAGAAATGAATGGAGCCATGCCCCTATTCAGGTTATCACATTCTGTACCTGGTAGCCCCATAGAAGATAGACTGAATTCAACTGAAGTTATTGGATCTGCAGAAAGTCTCGTTGGACGGGTAATATATTTGAACTATTTATTAGGTGGTAATACTTTTTTAATTTTGAAGGAAATACATTGATATAAAAATCATTAGGTAATATTTATATAATTTATAAAATTGAGAAATTTTAAATCATTCTTATTTTCAATGTTTTTTACTTTTCGTTAATTTTAAGTAATATGAATTAACATTCAATCAACATTTTAAACAATAAATATTCAATATTTAACATTTAATAATTTAAATTATATAAAACTCTATAAAACAAAATCTGTTTATTAAATTTTCTACAAAAAAATATTGAGTATTATAAAATATTTAATAGAACTGAATTTCCTATTAGTGGATAAATTTCTGTTTAATACGAATTTTTGTAAAAGATATATAAATACATTTATATGGTATTAAATACTTATTTATTATGCATAATACAATTTATATTATGCACATTATAAATCATGTGAGCAAATTGAAATTTCTAATACTGTGTCTATAAATTTACACTTAGCTAATAGTGTGTAAATTTGTAAATTTATCATGATTCGGTTGTTATAAATATTTAAATTTACAAACCATATTTATGTCGGTCCGTACCGTCGTGTCAATTTTAGTTTCATACGTTTTCACGACAATGCATTATTTATGTTGTCAATTTGTATAGTTAGTTTGTCAAGTGTGTTATCTGCACATTACATTAATACATTATATTTACCTACATTTCTGCCATTTTATTTTTTATATTTCATATAAAAAAAAAAAAAACTATTAAATGATAAGCAATGGTGTGTAGGGGTTAGCTTTTACTAAATATTTTTGTTTTTTTGTTACAAATTGGTGGTTATAAGTACTAATTTTAGATATATAATATATATATTTAGATATTAGCGGAGCAAGGCCTTGGCAAATACTGTGACGAAGTGTTTGTGCAGAATACGTCCAAAGAATTGCGCGAAGCATTAAATATGACCAGAGAGGAAATGGATTCTGCTGCACATCAGTTACTCGCCCGAGAACAACATGGCCGCCCCATATCCTTCCACGAAGAGGACAGTAATTTTGTTTAAGATATTTTTCCTTCCTATAGGTATATAAATTATAATTAAAATAATTTATAACATAAATATAATAATAATAATCATTTTTCAATTCTCCGAGTCCAATTCAAGTGCCTCACAATATAATTTTATCGATGTTATTTGGTGCATATGCCTATAGCCATAAAGTTTATTTATTATTATACTTTTGAATTTAGTTATTTTATTTAAACATTAAGATTTTATTGATAAAAGTTTTCCATGTTAACTAATTATGTAAATAATTAATTTTTATTAGACGTTATTTACTATAGCTTACATTTTTTGCTTAGTCAATACATATTTTATTTATTTTTTTTTTTTTTTTGGTGCTGGCATTTTACGGTTATTATATAAATGCTATGTTATATAATATTATATGTTTATGTTGCAACTATATTTGTATTTACTTATTCTTTGTTCTGGTTTAATTGTTTAATTAAACGACTACCAAGTTACAACTGAGAGCTATTTATAAAATTAAAATACCCGAGTATATAAGACACATTTACGTACAATGTATAGGTGCCTAATTTCATAAATTCAACGGCTCAAAAATTACAAAAATATTGAAAAATCATTATTTTTATAATTTGGCACGACTTAAAGTGTGCCTACAACGTAATAATAATAGTATAAATGTACCTATTAAATTTAAGAGAAAAATATACAAACACGTTTAAATAAATTTAATTAGTTAATGCTTGTAGAGGAGACAATAGGTCTTATTTAACAAAAATACTGAAGTTCTAGACTATACATGAATATAAACTTAATTTCAATTAAAAATTACAACAAATAAAATTGCAAAACTATTAAACAATAAAATAAAAAATAAAACCATACAAATATGTTATTTTTACTTAATCATAACATATTTTTTATAAAAATCGTAACTCTTAAAAGATTTTACAAAAATATCATATAATATAATATATAAATATATACCTAAGTTAACAAAATCTCTATTTCTAAATTAAATACTATATTTTTTCTTTTTTTTTTTAATACATTTTTAACTATTTAGTAAATACCATAACACTATAGTAAAAACTGACACTTTTAAGATTATAGAAATACAAAATTAATATGTATTATATTATTACGTATTTTAAATATTTATATGAAAATAATATCTACTTAATTTTACTATTGCTTATATTATGCATTAATTACACAAGTACCTATCAATATTTTTAGAAAAATGTTTCTGGAATAAATTATGATATTTTTGAATTCAGACTAAATGTTTCATTAATGGTGAATATATTTTATTGAACTTAATTAATTAAAAAAGTAAATTAAAATTTATAACTGTAAAATAAGTAAAACAAATTATGGTTGTACCAACTTTGTGAATAAAATGTATAGGTATATTGTGTTATACACATGAAAAAAAAACCATTCTACTATAATATTGTACAATAATTAATTGCCTAATTATAATCTATTAATTAAGTTTAAAAAATGTATATAACTTCCAACAACGGAGTTAAGTTTAAGTTCTGAATTAAATTTATTAAATACTATGGTCAATACTCAATAAATACTATTAAATACGTTGTTAATATTTACACGAAACAAATTTATATTAATATAAAACTAAACTCGCCTGAAATAGTTTGTTTTTAAGTATGAATGTTTGTATAAAAATGAAATAAAACTTAATACTATAATATATTTTTATATACCATAAAATTATAAAAGAATACCATTCATTCTCATATTCACCTAATATCTTTGATTTAATTCATGTCGTCCCACAAGGCCACAACTTTATACTGCTTCTGTATCTCTTTCTGTAACAGTTATTTCATTTTCACCTTCTAAATTTAAATTATTTTCTTTTAACAATTTTTTTTTAACATCGTATTCTATATATAACTCATTGATAGCTGCTTGAGTACTCAGGTAAATCTTAGAAATGAATTCATCTTCGATATCACTAGAAGAACGAGAATGACTCTATTACGCGAAATTATAACAAAAAATTGGTATTGATAAAGCAAGTATGCGTTTTAAAAAAAAAAAAGACAAAAACCACACTCATTGTTCAAAATTAAAGCATTATATCGACTACTTATCGTGTATACATATAGAAAAAAAAAATAATTACACATTATCATATCAATAACATTCGTTGCTTCACTTAGAATCTAAAATGATCTGCGAGTTCGATAGGTACGTTTGTAACAAATGTTGTATTTATTATGAATCATGCATGATGTACCACGCTATTGTAATACCAGCTATTTATCGTAATCAGCTAGTTAAAATTTAAATCCTCTAATTCGTTGGCTATGCGGCGGGCTCTCTACGTCGCTCACGCCGTGCCCCATTTTCTACGGTTATTGTATTATGCACAATACGTACATAATAATATAGGTACGTATAGTATTACATTACGCGTACCTACGACTATTTCGTGTTTTCGGTGTTTTTCGCCTCTAAACCCCCCAGCGCCGCTAGGGGTTTAGGCAGTAACAGTCGTTCGTCGGCACCGATAATAAAATCGTACAAACGCGCTGCAATCGTGTCCAAAATTCACGATCATTTAAAACGCATAGCGCGTTATCGTCGCCGAGCAGCTTCATCGCGTCCCGTCCGTGATCCGTGCTGTACAACAAAATATTAATATAATGGGCAGACGCATTGTATACAATACCGTATAATAATAATAATATGTGCATTACATTATTCGGCGTTCCGCGTGTGTGAGATATCACGCCATAATAATATAGCTGACAAACCTCTCGGTGTGACGTCCTCTTAAGCGGTGAGAATCGATCGTCTGCGTCGGAGTACAATATGTATAATAATCGCCTGCGTGTTATAAAAACGACTCGATACAGTCGCGCCGAACGCGTATATACATATTATATATATATATATATATATTCGACGAGTACCCCTATGTGTAATACACACACACGTATAACTATGTGTAGCAGCGACTGCGATGCAACGTGTGTGTTGTATAATATACATAATAGTAAAATACATGTATATGCGCGGGAATACACGCGCGCTGAGTTCATTGTCGAAACCCGCAGGTATCGGACGGACGACATATTATAAAATGTATATTAGAAACGGGATCAAAGCAAACACCATTAGCCTGAACCTCCCGCGGACAACCCCGAAACGCGTCTGAAAGGATCGAGCACAATATTGTTTACGGAGTAATTTTTCTTCCTCGTTCCTGTGTTGATGCAATAATAATAATAATATATAAAATATCATTATGTTGTTACTATACGTATAAGTATATATTGTTATGTGACGCAGATTATTACTTTTCTATTGTTGCCGTTGGGATTAGGATTACAGTCGTGAAATCGCAGTCCGGACAACAAGGACGAAAAAAAAATCAAACCCCACACGTTAAAAAATAAACACGATCGTGTGTGTCCAGTGTCCACAACAATTTATTATCTGCTACATCATTAGTAGATCCGACTTATAACCTAATGCACTTGCCGTTTTTAGTATTATTATTATTGTTATATATTTTTTTCTATGTGTCATATACATTGTACAAATAACAGAAATAACAGGAGAAAAACCTTTTAAACATTTTAGGATATCCGGCTGTTGACAGTTGCTTTCTATTTTTTTGAACAAAGTGCCCGTAATAATTCACGCAACGACAACTTAATCCGTCATGATATATTAGCTTTACTTTTTCGACAAGAAAACGGACAAAAACGCTTATGTATAATATGTATTAATGACCTAAATCATAAACATATCGATATACCGACACGTCATAATACGTTGTTATTATTACAAACGTCATACAATACGATTAACGATTGATCAAATTTTTAGCGATAAAATAATAAATCACTATATAATATAATAAAAGCACCTAGGGTCGATACCCCGGCCAATATGATTTATGCGACTGGTCACGCCGATTTCATTTGTACTCAATAAACATTTCCCATCTGTAGTTTTTTCAATTTTTCTATTCTTTATAATCAATGTGACATTTTGACCGGACGAATGTACCTTGCAGGTTTGCTAGTAATATCGATTTCACACGTTTTCTGCAATCATCTTCCGGTATAACACTTATTTTTTTATTTTCTTAATATTACGACGAAATGGATATATTATTTTCTAGACTTTTTGTAATCATTAACAGATGATAGTATGATACGCTCTCACAGTCTCACTATCGTTTCGTTTGGCATCGCGTCGCATCCCATTTTACTAATAAATCACACTAAATAATAATTATAATAATATGCAACGTATAATATATGTATACTATATAGAACTGGGGATTTTAAAATTTATTTTCAACTTTATTTTTAAACTACGTATCCTACAAATTAATTATTTAAAAAAAAAAAAATGAGGAAATGGGTATTGCTCTGCTGTATATAGTATAAGTATCAAATGGATCACAGTATAATCATTGTGTTATGAATTTTAATTCAATGATATATCAGTATATACGAATTTAGCGGTCTGTCGTCTATATCGGCTAAATTATTAAGTACATTTCAAGACATATTTTTTGATATAGCTATTGAAACAGTTTATTTTATTATTATAGTATTAATATGGTACTGGGTTAATTTAATTTTTTCTGAAAACATTGCATTTATTATAATATTGATACTTATATAATTTAAACCATATTATTATATTGTTGTCACTTGTTATTAACTTGTAAGTAAAAACAAGTTTATTACCAAAGAACAGTGTGAATGATGGGTGTATACTGTGTATGGTATAAATAGATAATACGTTGGTATTATCTTAAAATCAACCTACATATTTTTTAAATGTAAATACGTCGAGTAAAATCCATAATAAACGTTAACAATTTTAGTTCCCATGAATAATATTTTAAAATTATGACAAAATAATAAATATCATTATATTTAACATTAAAATATGTATAATTTTATCCAAATTTAGGCTTCAAACGCACAAAAAAAAAATGTGCAAATGAATTTTTAATGATGTTATATAATTATAAGAATAACTAATGTGAAGTATTTTATTAAATTTTTAAGAATTGCCCATCGGATATTTTTCATTGGCATTTATGAAAAAAAAAAACTAAAAAAGATCGAAAATTTCTCATGCTTATAAAATTATACCACGTTTAGAAAAATATACAAACATTTAATACAATTTTCAAATGTTAACTGTTTTTTTTTTCAATAGAAATAATTTTTTATGGTTGAATATTAAATTTCGTTAATATTTAAACTTGAAATACTTATAAAAATTAATTTGGCTTTCCGCTAGAATTTTTTTTCATATATAAATTGAGCAACTAATAAAAATAACCTTGTATTACATTTTTGAATCTTAGGTATAAAAACAAAAATGTTTATGAATTTTAAACTACAAAATAATTTATTAATTTACGCGATTTTGACGAATCAAAATTCTAACTTTAAACACTTATAAAAAAATATTGTGAAAAAAATTTTTAATATTATTTAACTGAAAAATTATAAGCATATAAAGAACATCGTATTAAATTTTCATGTATTTCTATCGAGCAAATAACTTTTAATCAACATTCATAAAAACTAAAAATTGAAAATTTTTCATGCCGATAAATTTTTCAAAAATATTCCAAGTATTTTAAAAATTGTAATGTAAATTGAAAACGCTAATATAAACATTTGGTGAAAATGTATATATCTAAAGTTATGTGTTTAGAGTTCACTAAAAAATTAACAAAATTTATTTTGTCAAAAATTGGATTTACGTAAAAATTCTCGTTTTTCCTTAATTTTATTTTTTGTTTGTTTTTCTCGATCATAAAAATAATTATTAGAGTTTTAAATTGACATCTACAAAATACAAGATAAATCCAATTGTTTGTCCAAAACTACCTCTATTATTTAAAATCGAAAAATTTTATCGACACTTATTGTGTACGTATACACAAAAAAAAATATATTATGATGAAACCAATATATTCATTGCTCCGCTCAGAATCTAAAATATTATAACTTATAAACTTTTATTTACAAAAAAATGTATAAGTTTTTGGGATTTTAACAAAATTTGTTTATTTCAAACGCTTATAAATTCTTTTGTTCATTTTTGTTTTTATGATTTCTATTAACAACTTATAACTTATAAAAAACTTTGTATCTTAATAATTTTTCCATGTTATTTAGATCAATATTGTTAAAAACTTACTAACTTAGCGTGAGAATTCTGATTTTTTTTCGAATTATTAAGAAAAGTACTGAGAAATTTTTATTTTTTTACTTCTAAAGTATAAAATTAAAAATCGTATCATTTTTAATTGTTTTAAATAATGCTTTATTTGAAATAACTCAAATATGTTATATAATTTCAAAAATGTGGGTGTTCATTTTAATAAGGTAGAATATAGAATATTATTTAAATGTTATGCCTTAGAAAGTTCTAAAAATAAATTCCAATAACATTTGAGAGTAATCTAACAATGTCCAACAAAGATGTTAGATATAATTCTGTAGTGATTGTGATGCTGCTAACTTTATCAGGGTCATATTATCTACATCGTAGATTATTCTTTATTATTTTTGCTTGGAAATAAACAAAATATCTCAAGACACAGCTTACATTTACGTACGTTTCGAAAATACTTTGACACAATAAATTTAAGTTCGTAAATTATTTTGTAACCTTTGTTACGGACCCTGTAATAACGCTGATAATTTATATCACTGGCCCCGTAATAATATTGAATATCTTATTGTAATACTTAAATATTCACGAACTATATAATAATATCGATAGTGTATAACACATGTATTCACATAACGAGGTGACACATGATGCGTGTAGCGAATGACACAGACAATAAAAGGCCAGGACGGATGGTGTGAGCATTGTATTATTTAATTAAGCAATTAAAACACAACTACACACCGCAGACTTCTCAAAAAACATCGCTACTATGAGAAGACAAGGGTTATCACTTATTAGAACACTGATCACGAATCGAGGGTGCACGTGTCATCGTAAGTCACCACCTCTGCCGCCGACTCTCATTGTGTGAAGACCATTTATAAGAGCAACATGAGCCAGAGCTCACCAGACGGTTAGGGATATCCAAGACGCTTAGAGGCAGGTCGTAACACCACTCACATTCTTGTCTTAGCAATAATTTCCGAGTCAGGTCGTAACACCACTCACCAAACATCTTGTACTTACATTAGTGTATTTTTATATATTTTTTTAAATTAAATAAAGATTTACTATTTTATTTAAGATATTAGTATTATTATTTCTGCGTGGATATATGAATCGGCGTTGTTCAACGGGACGCAACATCTTTTTTGAAGACACAATTTACTGACTTCAGTAAAAACTTCTGTTTTTTATCTTACGTTATTCTCTTACAATAATTTATTTATTATTTACATGATATCATTATTATTAGTAGTAGTAGTAGTAGTAGTAGTAGTAGATAGTAGTATGCACTCACATCAATTATAACTTAAAACTTAAACCTTTACATTTACAAGTCTATATAATTATATTGTTAATTATTAATGATCTAATACCGAGCATGCCTAAATGAATTCATATCTTTACAGTTTTACGAAAAAAATTTCAAAATTTTTTGTTGAAAATTTGGTGATTTATGAAATGAGTATTTCTATACTATTAAGCATATTAAAAATAAATTCATTTTTATAATTTTAATCCTGTGGGTCGGGTCATAAATAAAGTAACCATATACATCTCATTTTGAACGAAATATTCCGTTTTTCATATCTCTATCTCGTTGTTCAAATTTCCAAGATACTCAAATGTCCTATTTTCAGATTAAAAGAAAACATAGCAGCAATTAATTTTTGTTGACCAATATTTTATTTTTATTTTATCTAAGTTTTGGTTTGTCCAGAGGTGTTCTTATTCTTGAAGTCACTTTCTCACTTATTAAAAACAAATCATTTGTTCCAACAAAAAATATACCAGTATGTAATTTTATTTTCAATTATTAATAAAAATAAAAATATCTATAATAAAAATTAATTACTTATTAATAAGTATAATTTATTTATTTAATTTTTTGCTTTGTATAAATATAATAGTATGTAATTTTATTTATAATACAACAGTGAATAACTATTTTATCCCATTTTCGCCAAAAATATTCGGTCACCTTTGTCACGAATACTCATAACTTGAAACAGTATTTTATACTTTGAAGCACATAGTTATTTTATAACACGTCATTACGACTACATATAATTATTATCTATTATAAATTTATTGTAAATATGAAAAATAGAGGATTATATAAATATTTTTTATATTTTAAATTAAACTACAAGAGTTATACTAAAACATACAAATCCATGATACTAAAAATAAATAAAATGTTCATGTTTGTTTTTTAAGCGCATCACGACTGCATACATGTTTAGTACCTACGTATTTTCAGAGAATTGTTGGTGTTTGCGAGCCGTATCTATATACTCGTCGTGTTATATACTTAAACAAAAAAAAAAAAAAAAAATACTGAGTTATTATATACGTGTATATACAGGTCGTCGTGACTCGTGGTTCTCCGCCGCGGTATACCTTTACCTATAATGATTTTAGAAAATCGTACTTATCGAAAATATTAATCAGGAAAATGTTGTTGGCGTGGACCAATGCGGTGAATGATGGTGAAATAGACACCCTGTACTCTGTTCGGCGTCGGACCTCGTCTCGAGGCGGTACGCCTCCGACATGATAATATATACTACATACTATATATATATATATATATACGCGTATGATGAATACAACCAGGCACGACAAGACGTATAATGTATGATGTATAGCGCAAGAGTCTATACGTATATAGTCATACGACACCCATACGTACATATATTATTATTGTTTTGTTTTTTTTTTAAATTTTAGTTCTTAACAGTATTTGCCAATATAGCAGACGACGACTCCCACGCGCAATCTCCTATTGTAATACAGGGTGATTCTCCAAGCATGTAGCCACTATTTTTACATGTAATAACGAAATTATTCAAACTCTGTTTTTTGGAATATTTTAATATACTTAAGGTCTAAGGGCCGTATTCCCAATTATTTATATTTATAAACTATTTAGAGAGTAGTACACCATAGCGACTAAAAACGTATTGTTTTTCAATGTAAAAGCAGATCGAAATGTTTATGAATTAATATTAATTAGATACTAGGGTACTTAAGTTATCAAATCTTCTTAATCGCCATAACTTCCAAGTCCGAATTATCACGGACCTATCATCTTTAATAAGTAGTAGGTTCTCACAAATTTAAATAATTCAAAAAACTACTAGTTTGAATTACGATTTAAATATGTAGGTATGTCAACATTTTCAAAAAAAAGTCAACCGGTTCAGCCATTCACGGGTGAAAAGGCGAAAAAAATAAAGTCGGTATCGCCACAGGACGCTCCTAAACAAATTTAAACTACTTGTGTCAAAAAAACAAATACTATTTGAAAATATGACCGTTCATTATATACCTACATTATGGTCTGTATTCAAGAGTTCAAAAATCTGAATTCGAATGAATTCGATATTAAAAGAAAACACGGGAGGTGGAGTATAGAGCACGTTTGGTGAATCACTCTGTATATAATATTTTATCGGTGGTATATTAAACAGTAATATTGTATTATACCGAAACGCGAGACCAGAATTTCGTTCGACGACGTCGTTAATTTGTTGTAACAGTCGGTCGTCCGCCAGAGACCCCGCGAAAGAGTGCGCCGAGAAACTTGTGTGCGTGCGCGCACGAAATGCGTATACCTACGCCCGTCGCGAAACGATTAGCTGATAGATAGGCGCTCCCCCACCCACTCCACTGCACCCCATGTGGACCACGTCGACGGATTCCGTCAGACCCGTCCGGGTCGTATATTATAATATATTATCATGTCGTTTATTTAATAACGTTTTCTTGACGAGCGATTATTATTATATCATCATCATCATCATTAAAATAATAAAATATCATATAAATAACATAATATATTAGATATTATACACGGTGTATAGCTTCGAACGCCATCCTTCGTAATTATCAATAATGTTTAATATTACAACATGTATTTTATTAATTATTACTTATTATATGTAGTACACATAATATTATAATATTGTGGTGGAAACGTATAGGTATACGTATGCAGGTAACCCATATACAGGTAAATGCTATTAGCACTATACCACGTCCGAGTAATATTTTAGTATGTAAACGATGTTATATTATTAAATTTATGCGTTATTCAGAGCATAACCTAAAAGTATATTTATTTAAAAGTAAGTACTAGTTATTTTATAATAATATGTTACAATTGTATACCTAATAAACATTTAGTTCCTTATTTTATTTGAAAAATTGTCTTTAATACTACCACTACTGCAATGATTGCTCTTTTAGATACCTACAAAAATATTATTATAAATAAACAGATAGTAAAGTAATCATTATTATTTTATAAGTCTATTAAACATCAATACAACTAATAATTATGATGTTGTTATTAAAAAGTAATAATGATTTATTAAGAAGAAACAAATTTAATGTTTTTAGAAACGTATTTACATGTAAGTATATGAAATATTAAGTGCCCGTAATTTTTTTTTTTTTTTTTTGGATCAAATGCATCCATTACCCTGGACGTTTTAGCATAATTTTAAACTATTTATAACAATTAATAATAAATTGTATAAATTATATCATACGATACTATATAATTGAATAACATATTACATGTGTCACGTTTATACTTAGGTATTTAAAAAACTATATCTTAGGTTAAATTTAGATATATGGGTTAAAATGTATGGTTTCAAGTTGTCCGAATTTCATTTAACCGAACAGGACAGCTCGTATACGCTATATTTTACCATTGTTTAAGTATAGTATAGGTGATTGGCTGTTGATGAGGTGTCCGTAAAGAATGTACATAGATAAAATAAAACGTTAAAACCTTATTATTATATTATTGTAGTAGTTAAAGTATATAATATTAGGATGAGCGTTGAAGAAAAAAAATTAAAATATGTATTTATTTTATATTACCTATAGATACACGATGAGGATAGACCGATTTTGATGTGTATAAGTATATAGTCGTAGCAGCAGGTATACCTATAAGATAAATCTTTCACTTGCGCGCAAAACGCTGTATAGATATATAGTTATAGAACAGAAAGAATTTAACCGACCTACATAATGCTGCAAAATTACATACCTATAATACTATTCTAACCGTATGGGTTTTTATACAGCGCGTGTATATTATACATTGTAATTTAATATGATAAGAATTATCTCCGTGTCATTTTTTTCTTCTTCGACATACATTTATTAGGTGTGCAATGCAATGCAATGAAGACCGCGTATAATATTATAACGAGTGGAGATTAAAACATTATTTGAACAAACGAATCTATAAATCTTCATTATTACAATGTATTTTAATTGTACTTTTACTATCAAAACGCGATACCCCCTCAGCCATCCGTTTAGAATATCATTCAAATGCATCACACGTGCGTTAGATAATATTATTATTTATCTTCCACAGCCATGATCAAAATGAAATGATTTCTTTATTTCGTTTTGTTTTGTCTCTCACGCGATAAGTACGACAAAAATAATAAGCAATAAAAGCTTACACGTGTATATAATACCTATTCTATGTATAGAATCGTTTAGCTCGTTAAATCTACAATTTTTTTTTTTATTTATTTAAATACAATTATCGTTGTATTTATGTAGGTACCTACCTTATATTGATGAAAAAAAAATTAAATCGTATACATTTTATGGATCTTTTAATTTAATGTTTTAAAATATAAATATTTTATTTCATATTAATTGCAATAGTTTTATTGTGTTATATTCACTTAATTTTATTACCTAAACTGTAGTTTATATCTGATATATAAATTTACTATAAGCATAATTTTCGTACAATTACTATTTAAGTCCATTGATTAACAATGTTATAAATAAATATATTTAATTCTTCATTGTTTTGTTTATTGTAAAGTGCACTAATTGTAATTAGTGTGAATTAAATACTAAATAGTTAATATTTACTGCAATTATTTACATTATATAAATACGAAATTATACGGTATATATAAATGTATATTCCGTTATTTTGATAATAATTGCAGTGGAAAATAAAAATTTTAATAATTAATAATTTATGAAAAATATGTTGGTATTCTTGTTGTATGCGGTCAACCGCACACTTATCGTCTATCACACAATATGTTTCCACATATCATAGGTATATTATGCAGTCTACCTAATGTTTTGTCAATCCCGCATCAGTGAAACACACACACAACACGTAGAATGTTTATAGGGATGTTTAAAAAAAGTATGGTACATCACTATCATTGCTGCCCTTGTATTTAGTGGAACAATGGTAGTGTCTAAAAAACAATAATGACAACTACACGTTTGATTATTTTTTAAGAGGTGTTAAATTATATCTACATATGATTTAAATAATAAAAATATTCACTTTTACATATTAATATATATTGTAACACATATAATGCATTAATGCATATTTTTATATTTTTCATGTAAAGAATTAGATTGTGACGTGTATATTATCGAATTATTACTTTAATTATGTATATATAATATATTAAAACTTTACATTTGTATTCATTAGGTAATAAAATTTTTTACCTAAATGATAGATCTATAGAAACATGCATGGTAGACGACAAGTGTGTAGTAGAGACCACATATGACAAAAATACCAAAATGTATTTTACATGAAACTATTGTTTATGTAGGTATGTATTAATTTTACACAACCCATAATTTCTTTCCACGAGTATACAATAAAAACATATTATCAAGAAAACAGCTTGCCTATATACATTTGTACAAACGCAAACGGTCTAAAATCTGGAAAAATATTCAAAATATAATTTCGTAATTTCGTATGTATAAGTACTTAAAATGGTCGTATCTAATCAATTTGAACGTCACTAATTTGGAATTCTAAATACAATTTAACGATGTGCAAAATCTTATTAAATTTACAGTAATTATTATTCTAAACTTATATTAATTGTGTTAACAATAATTTAACATGATGATTATATGACGCAATAACCAAGCCCTGCATTCGTGTTGTTAATGTATTATTGTACTTAACATCACAAAATGCGTATTATAAAGTATAATTTGATTAACCTAACGACATTACTTTACACATAGTTAACGTTAGCGTGATGTTTATAAATTATAATAATATATCAAATGCGTGAACACTAATCGTACAACACCATTCCGGCAATCTGTATGACGAGGCCTCAAAAAATGTCGGTGTGAAATGTCATTGCGTATATGCATATTATATTATTATATAGTTGCTAAACAATGGCGTGGGTACATATTATAGTGTTTTAAACGCGTATAATATTATGGCGGACGATTTTAATTTTTATTAGTTCTGCAGGTAGAAAATATATTATGTGACACCAAAAGCCGTGTCCAGAGCTGTAATAAATTTATATGTCGCCGACGTTGTCTCTATACATAATATAATGTATATACGTATATATATATATATACTTACAAACGCGTATTTGTATTATTCTTTGATCGTTATACCGCCTACGGGGCAAGAACTGATTATCGTCGGAAACACGCGCGTCGGGCATTATAATAAATTACAGTGACAAAATGATTTCTTTCGGTCCGGAATCCGGATATGTTAGCACTATTAAAGCAATATGATGATGATATTTTGTTTTTGTGTTTATGTATTATATTTATATGTTTTGATTGGTTTATACGAATAAAATATATAATATTGGTGTAAGGTAAATCTGTAACTGCAGGCACCCAACGTAAATGATATATAAGCATAATGTGTTTAAAATTGGTTTTATTAAATAGGTACTTAGATAATATTAATACTAATATTATATACTACATAGAAGGGTTTTTTTTGTTAAATAATTGTATTCTCAAGTTTTCGACTAATTTTATTCTAAATACAATGTTTTTGGATAGAATAAAAATTATTTCGAATGTTATTTATATTTCTGATACGCTGTAATTTTATCCAATAATTTATGTTTGTTTATAATAATTGGAAGAAATAATTATAATAGTGTAATTTTAAATAATTGGTTTTGATTGGTTAAAATTAATAAACAATAAAAAATACAACAAAAATAATTTCGAAACTAGCGCTATAATGGAAATCAAACAGGTGAATAGGTCATATTATAATTATTTCAGATTAATATAATAATTCTATATGCATTTTTCAGCAGTTATATACATGTTAGTTATTATAAATATATTATAATATATAATAAAATTGGATTACGAGCAATAACTAATAAAAATTAATATGTAATAACATTGGTTTGCAGATAATAATGATTAATTACATAATTATTGTCATTGAAAGATTAATTAAAGAATTAAAAAATCTGTCGCCGTTTACTATCGTCTTTATAAAATATTATGCATGTAATAATACATATTCAGCTGTTGCCCAATTATAATTGTTTTTTTTTCTTGTGTTAAAAAGATTATTATTATATTGGCCTCCCATGAGTAAATCGAAACATCTACATTTTATATATATATATATACGTATATTATGCGTTATGATGGTAAATGGTAATACATACCAAAGTCAACATTTAGTGTAATCTATTATAATAGGTCGTATTTGTAACAGCTAGTTTCTCAATCTATCTGTAACTCAATAAATGTTGTTCAATTTTAACTGTGTCTATCAATAAAAATTCAATGTATCGGGTAAAAACTTAAAACCTATGTATAGTGCTAACATTTATCTTAACTGTATTACTTACTAGATATTACTATATTAGTGTTTGGTATTACATAATATATATTCATGTACTAATGTACTCCAGATTCTTAATACTAGTAAAATATTTCGTTGAAGGATTAACGGGATGATTAATCTTCGGACTAAGTTTTGTTCTGTGCATTAATCTTATAGTTCATACTTATAAATGTGATGGGTAGAGTTGAATATTGAAACTTGAATAACGTTTACACCCTGATCCACCCCCGTTGACTTGCCACTGGGCAGTGACCCAAGGACTTATGTTTATTATGTATAAACCTATATGGCTATCATGTGTATTGTTATTCGGTAAATGGATGATAATAATAATAATACTATAACTTATAACAATAAGTGTTACCAAATACCAATGGGTTTCTTTGTCAACTCAATGTTCATGTCATTTTAATCTTATAAACATTTATCAAATTTGCTTATTGTAATAATTGAGTACAGATCGAACAATTTTCTTTCAACAAAAAATAAAAAAAAGGAGCTTATAACGTTTTAAAATGTATAACATTTCAAAAACTTAATATAATAGGGACGAGGTAGCTACAGAAAAGTACTATTTTTAGATTCTCCGTCCACAAAAATTAAAAACCGTTCCCGGTTAAATAAAATGTTTCTAAGGATTTAAAATGTCTTTTATATACAACAATAAATTTGTATAAATTGTTTGAGACTTGAAGCTATACTATACAAAGTAAATATATTATAATACCCATATTTGCTGTATAGCAACACTGGTACCTAAATAATATATGTAGTAATAATCGATAAACGGTTTTGAATTGAAATAAATATTTTAATGTATTTTTAATATCGAAAAGTTAACATTAATTTTATTTTAAATATTTAAAAGATAAACGAATATTCTATCCACATACTTATTATGTATCATTTTATCGGTTAGTATATATTGGTTTTCATGAAAACGAACATTTTTGTGTTCAAATATTCAAAAAATCTTGAAAATAACATGATTTGATAATTACTTCATCTAACATACAACGATTTAATCTTTTAAATTTATAGGTGTTCATCTAACGTTCACAAAACTACAATACTAATATTCTCTCAAATAATTGGATAGTCACCGCAACCAATGAATAACATTTTTATCGCTTTATCGTAACGAATAACGCGTGGGTATAGTAATTCCAACAATATATTATTATAATTACGTAAAATTACGAAAATCAAGAATTTCAAAATGTACGTTACTTCTAAATATTCCTAATTGTTTTTACATGATAATATAATTTATAAATAATAAAAAAAACGATTTCGAATAAAAATAATATGTTGATTTAAAAAATCACTTTTTTATAGTTAAATTGGTGCCTAATAAAAACTTAAATTTAAAATGATGTAGTTATATAACCAATGTTATTGATGTTCCTACTAATGTATTATATTATATGAACTGAAAATATGATCTTTATCAATTTTTAAGTTAAATACGTCTTGTTAATTGTATTAAATAAATAAATATAAAATTATGAATAAATATAATATAGATATTTTAATTCTTCTACTTTCGTGATAAATTAAAATTTGTCCTTTATTGATAAATTTTTAATATTTTATTATACTTATCATATTATAATAATATAACAACAGCCCTCTTCGCGAACTGTAGCTTATAATATTATGTGTATGTATTTTGTAGTATACGTTTTATAGTTAATAACTAAATACTAAATATATCCAGGCATAATGCTAAGAGGCAATATAGCACAAATATTAGGCTGCTGCAGTACGTGAAATATTAAAAATGCCGACAACTTAATAAATACGGTCATCACACATTTATTTATAAAATATTCGTAACCATGATATTCTTTCTATTGTTATTTTGAAACGAAAGTCTTTCACTAGTTTTCAAGTAGATATAAACCATAAGACGAACACAACGGTTCTGAGTGCATTTCAGAGATAATATAGTTACACTCTGCTTAGCAGCCGGCCAGACGCATTAAACTAAGAATAGTGTATAGGTTGTTGGACAATGATAATAAGATTAGTGGCGCAAAAAGGAATAAAAGCAATATACGTACATAATGTATTTACGAGAGTATAAACGTGCCGCTACAAGAAACACGGAAATTCATAACATCATACTCATCGAAAATCGACTCGAAAAATATAATAGGCACTTACTAATTTTCCAAAAACATTGGGAGTGCTAACGAAATAGCATTAATGAGACTTAATAGCTTAATGTTGACTACTAGTTATTTTAATTTATATAATATTAATTATTTGAATAATGGACGTCGAACGAATAGTAAGTAATCCTAATAACCCAATACTATGTGGCAAAACGTATAGGTACTATTATTATTGTCGTCGTTCATTTTTATTCATCGCCATATACTCGGTATAATAATTAATATCGGTATCTTGTTCCGAGTTCGCCGATTTCACTTGAATTCTATGAACGTCTTAATGTAGGTTCTTTTTTTTTCATTTTCATAAATAGGTTTTGCGGTGGCATTTTGGTGTTCCTGTAGCGATTTTTGTGATTATATAATTATAAATATTATGATGCATTGTTCGAATAATGATGCATTGGATCCTACTTCTACTGCAAATTCTCCGTATTAATTTTAAAGATCGTATAGGTACATGTATTGATCATAAAATATTACTAGAATTAAACATTTAAACGTACTACGCAACACACGCATGGTGGACAATACATCTCGTGATCGGAATGCCAAACTTACTTTATGAATTTATGACACAACGTACCATAACACCCTTCATTTTGCGACCGGCTTCCCGCGGGCCTTCAAACGACCGCCATCAGTATGGACTAAAGTTTATTGTAAAATATTATCGTGGTGTGTACTGTGTACACTGTACAGTATACATAACATCATGATATGCGCATTGTACGTGATCGTAGGCTTGTAGGTAAAACGGTTTACAGATTCGAAAACGTCAAAGATGTTTAAAGTATCTACATATTTTACAATAAACTATTACTATAATAGTGGTTTTAAACGTGGGTACAAGAATATGCCACAGGTAAAAATAAAAAATAATTCCTGTTTTAGTCTTCAACTAATTGCAATACCTAACTATAAAGGTGCACGATCGCACAGTATACGCTTTCGGGTTTAAAAAAATATCGTTGTATAAAGTTTGAGCCCCCCCAACTATAAACGATTCAACAACAGCGGATGTAGCCGATGTAGGTATACGTAAACAATAATACCGTGGTGTAAATCAACAACAGTCGTCTATCACCGTAACTTTCGACGTAAAGTGGAAAATGCCCTACGGAAAAAAAAATCACGTACAGACATTTATAACCATAAGTTCATTCATCCATAGGTGTAATCTGGGGGACAAGAAGGAGCAACTGCCGCTCCAGAAATCTTATTGAGGGGTCAATAATAGTATTGTTTCGCCCCCCCCCCCCATTTAAAAGTTAAAGTTCAATTTTTAATTTATCGTAGAAAATAAAACGGCATAATATTATGCATTATATAATTATTAGTGCTTTATGTTAAAAGTCGAAAGAGATAGACCAGTTAATAACAACGATCAAGTAATTGACGAATTTTATGAAGGTGCATCCATTCGTAGTCGTCGATTTGTGTTAAAATAAATAAGTATGTTATACGTATATATTTTAATAATTTTGTTGATCTTCAAATCTTTTTATCGATTTTATAATGTAAAATAAGAAAAAAATTCTAGTTATTAGGTTTTACTTATTTATTAATTTACTAACGCGCTTTTAGTTTTACTGGTGCTCGCCTCCCCCCCAGAATTGACTCCAAGTTGCGCCACCGCATTCATTGATCGATGTACGCGCGTTCCGGGGATATCAATAAAGTTCGAGCACCAACAATGACGACGACGACAACAACAACAATAATAGTCCAATATACGGGTATTATATTATTATAATGTCAACAGTATGACACCTGCGCGCGGCGACAACGACAGCGATCTCCTTTACGTCGTTATTAATATACCTATATATTTCTATATAATCGGTCCATAACGTGCACCTCAGACCTCGGCCGAACACCCCCTCAACACGATAAAATATTATATAATATTATATTATTATGCGCGTTTAACAGTAATAATACGACCGACATTATACAATACAGGTACCTATACCTATATATATATATATATTAAAATATGTGAATATTATTATTATACCGGAATAATAATAATAATAATAATAATAATAATAATATTATAATATTATAATATCGGTATCACACGCGGCGTACACGCGCGCGCGCGCGCCGGCGCGTCGGCGGCTGCGGCGGCTGCGGCGACGGCGGCGTACAGGATCATGATCTGAGGTTGGCACGTATATAATACAATATACGCGTATATGTATGTATAGACAAAGTGGTTTCAAAACGACCTCCACCCGTACCAATTGTGTGCGCGCTCGCTCGGCCGAGGAGAGGAAGAGAAGTGAAATAAAAAAAAAAATAAAAAAAAAAAA